>NC_072837.1:8432500-9032500 GCF_027744805.1 Dunckerocampus dactyliophorus | reverse complement strand
CGTATTCCAATCATTTTGATGACTGACTCGATTGCAGTTAGAATAAAAAAAAACATCTGTCCATTTTGGTCGAATAAAAATTACAAAGTACTTCCCAAAAAGTATTCAGTTTTGGAGTGGCCTTTTTGCTGTGGCCAACCTAATAATCATGCTGGCTAATCAGCTTGCAGTAGGAGAAAACCAACCTTGTCTTTGTTGGTATAATCGCTTTTAAAAAGTAATTAGTTATACTGTAGTTACTAATTACTTTTTGCATTACATATTGAATTTGAGTGGCCTTTTACTGTGGCCAGCCTCAGGCACACCTGTGCAATAATGACGTTGTCTAATCAGCTTGCAGTTGGGATAAAAACATCAACGTCTGTATTGGGCTAATTACTTTTAATACGTAATTAGTTCGAGTTATTAATTACTTTCCCAAAAAGTAGTGACATTTGGAGTGGCCTTTTACTGTAGCCAGCCTCAGGTCTAATCAGCTGTCTGTCAGCTGTCTAATCAGCTTGCAGTTACAAGGACAACATATATCTTTCTGTGTTGGTAGTAGTTATTTATAGTTACTAATTACTTTTCCAAAAAAGTAATTGAAGTAGTTACGGAATTAATTTTTTTGCGAATGTAATTAGCAAAATAATCAGGAGAATGTCGACTGGGGTGAGTCATGCCAGTCGAAATATTCAGTTATGATGTCGGCTTGTTGTCAAAGCTCACTTCTGGTCACATGGCAGCGACAGGTCGGTGGCGTCATTGTTTTCCCAGCTTGTCGGAAACGACAAGCCGGTGTTTCAGGTCACCCAGAACGCCGTTTCCGTGTGGATGAAAGGTGGAAACGATAAAATACTTTGCCGTTTTGACCCCGAAAACGTTTCCTTGTGGATAACCCCTCAGTATCTTGCCCAAGGATACTTGGACATAGTCAGGGCAGAACGGACTATCGAACCATCAACCGTCAGTTTGTGAGACAACATTTAATTTAGACAGATTTGCGAGCAATATTTGATAGAGAGAGACCTTGTTTTGTCTCTTTGGTTCAGCTCAGGAAAGGTGGGAACAAAAGTGTTATTTTTGTTGAGTGTATGTTCATAATCCAAGGTTGTCCACGTAGCACATTAAAACGATAACCATTAAAAACACGGCCTTTATAAAAAGTAACTTCAGCTACTGTGCTTTCACTGTACTTTTAATGATACATACCGGAGAACACAGACAATCTGCTTCTGTTAAAAAGCCAAAATCTACTTCATCTGAAAAATGGTACCATTTAAAACCAAAGAAAGCCATCTCCTTCATAAAGTTGTTACTTTTAAAGTGTGAATTATGAAGCTTTAATTCGAAAAATTGCAAGAATTTACATTTTGCACTGTTGGATCTTTTAGTACTGAGACAAGAAAAATCTGAGTAAGCAGTTTATTGCAAACAACCACGAAATTGAAACAGGTTCTTCATCAGCTGATCAAAAGTTGAGGACCATAGCTCAGACAATAGAAATAAAATATTCAAAAAAGGGACAGTTTTGTGGGGCCTTTGAAGACCTACATTTGGGTCGAGGATCATCCCAGCTCTGATCAGCAAAACGGATCAGAGCCAATTAATTTTTGGGGGGGGAGTCTACCACTTGACTTTTTTTGTTCCATAAAATGTCTTACCGCGTCCGACCTCAGCAGCAGTGACGCGCCGCGAGAGGCCTTGCTTATGCAGCTCAACAATCCGACCACATTCAAAGAGGGAACGCTTTTTTTGCCTTTGCCATCAAGAGATGTGAATACCTGACAGAAAATGACATTGAATCCCCATTTTTGCCAAGATTGGAGCTTTTAAAGGGTGTGGTCTTAAACGTTTGAACGGCCTATTTCACTTTCATGCTTGTTTGCAATAAATTGCAACAGTGCAAAATGTAATTCTTGCAATCGTCATATTTTATGGGATATATTATTCATAAAAAGACGCAGAAATATTAGATTGTTTGCACTATAAGGAATTTGCCACTGGTTTTCGGTGGCTGTGCTCTTAAATTCTCTGCTCCTGACTGCCCATGTGCATGAACATGCTCAGCACAGTGCATATGTTTACTCTTAATCAAACGCTCAAGCTTGAATACCAAATACCCCCGAAAATCACAACAAATTAGATTAATTGCAGCATGAGCTATGGGACTGAAGGTATTTGGCCAACATGTTTACGGCTTGAAACGTCAATGTCCAAGCTGTATCTTGAGCAGTGCCAAGCCTACTCCTTTGACCTCATTTGAGAAGCTTAACTCTGTTTGGCTGCGCTCGCACAGCAGACAGCAGGAGGCCCACTCCTGGCACAGGAGACCACATGACCAGATGGACCACTCGATAATTATAGATCTGTTCAATGGGACCACTGACAACTTCAAGTCGTTTATGGGCTCATTGTTCTTGCTCTGAATTTATTTTAAACCGTGCGCAGCCGTTTCCGAGGCCAGATGAACAGAACCAAATAAAATTCAATATTTTTGTGTTGTAAGTAGCAACTTCTTCTTCAAAAAAAACATGAATGATGTAATGGCAGCTCTTAAAATCTTAACTTGAAAGGATGTCACATCTGTCTGGAACATCAGCAAATATTTTTAGCCGGGCTTGTCAGTTACTCTCATGATGAATGTGCTTTTATCATGTATTTATTGTTGATTTTTTTTTTTTCCTAGTGAATTATACTTGCAGCATTTGAGGTATTAATGATCCACTCTGTGCAACATTTATTGTATGTGGCCAGTTTGTGCGTCCAGCCTAACTCGTGACCTAATTTCTTTCAGTTATGATCACGTTTCCGGACCAAATTACAAAGAACCAAATTTCATTGTAGCCCATTCAGCACAATGCAATGGGTGTTGATGTTTTTTTTTTTTTAAAGAAACACCCTTGGCCACAAACCCATAAGTCCAATTTAATCATTGTCTCATTGTGACAAATGGTGCTGGAGTGCTGCTGCTGTGCGTGTGTGTGTGTGTCTTCACATTGTTCCGTACAGCCAAATAAAAACAAAGATACGCGCCCCAAAGAACAACAACCAGTCGACATCTTTGCGTCTGTTTATTCCACACCCGATATCTGCATTCAACAAGACATGTGCATCCACTGTTAAATTGCTTTTCTGACGCTCCACGTTGAAATGATATGCCTTTTTAAAATCTAACCTTTAACAATTTAATTGTCAGGGTGGAAAAATGATAAAAAAGTCATGTCATTTAGCTGGATAGCATCAAGAAAATGATCGACCTGCAAGCTCGTTTAAATGCACATCGATGCTGTAATGTTTTAAAGGAAAATAATGTAAAAAAACTTGATTCCATCCATTACAATTACACCACCGGGGATTTTTGCATCAATTTCGGTTACGAACGAGTTCTGTTCCGAGACTGTGATGTTAAGCGGGACTTACATCCCGACGTACGTGTTGCCACATGCACAGGCTCTGCAATTTTTAGGGAAATTTGTGGCCGTGGCCAGCACGTAGAGGAAGTAGGGTATCAGAGGGGTTGCAAGTGTGTCGTACTTATGGAGCAAGTGATTCGTGACTCCCACGTGCTTGCCGCTCGCCCTCCGTTGGCAGCTTTTAGATTGTGAGTGCGGTGTGTGACTCAAGCTGTTGTACGTTTCACTCACTGGGGACGTACCGTGTGTGGGCATCGTACGAGGCTCGTGAAGCCCACTCACTTCGATTGCAAGGTGGGCGTACTGGCTTCCTATGGCCATCGTGACCGGAGGAGAACCAGAGTGTACAGCGGGAAGGGCCACCCGACGTGGCCCTTCCGTAAGGTGCATTCATGTCGGATACGCTATGTGAGCAGCTGTCGTGCGTCCATTGAGGTCAGGAGAACCAGAGTGTACAGCTGGAGGAGTCGCCCGTCGCGGGAGGAGCTGCTGCCGTGGCCGGGCAATGTACACAGTGTACTTTTAAAATTGCGACACACGCACTCCTCCCCTGCCTTGCCCCTGCGACCTGGCTTCGTGCACGGTTTTCCTGTGTGCACGCAGAAAATAATTTGTATGCCAATTTTCTTCCTCCGGGCTCTTGCGTTTTTTTTTTCCCCATTTTTGCACGTTGTCAGCAGGTACGAGCACGTACGTCGGGATTTAACTCCCCCTTAGGCCGAGTCTTAGTGTATGTAACTTACAGTATACCGAAATTATACCAAAAGTAACTCCGATATCACTCAGAGTGTACACAGAATACAGGAAAGAAATATAAAATAGAGTAATAAAATATTACATACAATAATTAAGTGAATCAGTCATAAAAAGAGCATAAAAATGCCTTACTTATATCCCTGTGGATATAAGTTCGTCTGGAAGGATAACCTCGTCTGGAAGGATAACCTCTTCTCCGCCCAGTAACAGCGCACAGAATCCATGACCCTCTAGCATTCTCATTCAGTAATCTTGATCCTTCATGATGGTTGCAACAGTCAAGAGGTTCGGACCAAAAAAAAGGGGGTTTCTCCTCATAACTTTTAATGTTCATTTTCACTTCCATGGTGATGGCTTTCCTTTTCTTTGGCGCACTGCTACTTGGGAGACATAATGAAGTGCAAAAAGTTAGCTTTTAAGCAGGGGTGTCACGAGACACCTGGTTCACAAGATGATACACAAGGTTGGGTCGACGAGAACGAGACGAGACAAGAAAAGTACAATGAAAGAATGTAAAGATGACAATATATTGCAATCTAATCATTTCACTTCTACTACATTACACCCTTCTGCATTCTGACGGTATGGTAGCGGTATGACTGGCAAAAGGGCTCACTTTGTTGTCCTATGGAGCAAACGTGCCAAGGCGCTTAAACCAATGCACAGAGTGAACTCTCTTCCTGCCTGTTTGGAGGTGGGAGATGAGGAAAACATACACATGGCAATATACTGCAGCCGGCAAAATGACCGAGTTCATTTTCATTTATTGTATGATCAGTTCATTTATTTATTATCGTCCCAGGCCTTGTGCCCACGAGACTTTTTTTTTTTTTTCTGAACGAGAAACGAGTCGCATTTTAATCTGGCGAGATCTCCATCTTGTGACAAGAGCTCTTGTGACACCCCTGCCAGTAAGCGATGTACACAGAATACGCATTGTATTCTTCCACCCAGCATGAGACACATCCTGCATCCCTGTGTGCTGGAACTAGTTCTCCAGCGACTCTCATGTTTATGAACCAAAATTATGTTTTTAAATAATTTGCGGTAACCACGAAACGTCATAACACGGAACCTCGTAAACCGAGGACGACCTGTATTTTAGTTTACTACGAACACATGCCCCCTGTTTCGAATCAACTTTGTAGTCACGAGCGTGCTCCTTCAGCAGGGACCATTTTAGTTTCAGGTTAAAAGAAGGTCAAACTAATGCATGCAAATGGGTGGAACTAAAATTCAAATGTCGTCTCCAATTAGCTATGTTGGGGAAAGGGTCGGAAAGGATGGTTAAACGTACAGGTTGGCTTCAGAGACGTGTCGGGTTGGAACATTTAATTACACGTCTTTGTTCTGATGAACTGGTATGTGAGTGACGAGGTGCAGGGGTTTTCTACATAAGTAAACGCCCTGATACGGCAGTACAAGCACGTTTCAGTATGGAAAAAGCTTCGAAAAATCATGCTGAAGCTTGTCACAGTCAACATAAGCAACTCAAAATATTTGCAAAGCGCCATGTTTTGCTCACACAGTGACGGTCATCCATCAACATGCAATAGTTTCTTCATTTTCTGGTGGATTTTGGGCGGTTTCCATGTCAGTCATTATTGGCCATTATGGAACATCATAATTACTAATGCCCAAAGATGCAACTTCTGGTTATATTTTCGATGAAAATGTCTTGATTTCGGTTGTTGATCAATCAGAAAAGGCCAGTCAAGTCAGCCGCCCACTTCTCACCCGCTGACACACTTGGATAAACACCTGTCTCATCTGAAAATGTTTTCTCCCTCTGCTGTCAGTTCAGCATTGCGCAACTCAAGAGCAGGCCTTCACATCCTCATCGCTCCCCAACTGCCCAATCATCACAAATATCCATCCATCCACCGCCCCGATAAGAAGGAGCACTTGTTAATCTTGAGCCTCATTCCTCATCGCCACCAAAGATGGTGCTCTCGGAGGATGTCTCCATTACATCATTACCATTTAATTAATGAAACTACTTCCTAGGGCACTCAGAGATTTATGCACCATAATCTATTCCTCCTCTTTACATTGGGATTTAATGGAACCCTCAAATCTATCAAATCTATCACATTCTAATTAGCCCTTCTTGGTTCCAGTGAAAAGCACAAGTGAACAGTATGGTTTCTATCCACCTTATGCAACATTTCAAAGCAATAATAACTGTATAAAAATAGCACTTCAGAGTTAATTTGGTGGTATATCATTGCCATGGCAACCCTAGATCAACTCCAAGTGATCCTCAGTTTATGGTGTTCCGTGTTACGTTCCGTGCTCCCATAAATTATTTAAAAATGGAAACGTGGTCCATAAACAAGAGACTCGCTCAAGGACTAGTTACAGCACACGCCAGCAGAAGAGTACACACTGTGAACGTCGCCTTTAAGTTCACTTTTTTGGACTTTGCTATGTGTCCCAACCTGCAGTGCACCAAAGAAAAGGAAAGCCGTCGCCATGGAAGTGAAAATGAACATCATAAAAACGGTGTCTCAAATTTTTGAGCATACTGAATACAATTTAAGACCCATCGGAGGCCCGCGGCACAGCACATTGGCTGGTTGTGCTTGATAAAATTCTGACCGCACGGGTATTTTTGTTCCGTTTTGTCGTTATGTTAATAGCGTCCTCAAAAATCAAAACAATTAAAGGTTTATGCATTTGTTTTAAATTAATGTTAGCACATTTTTAAGACCTTTGAAAATCTGATTTTTGGGCAAGATTTTAAGAAAATTTGTAAAACTTCTTAAGAACCCGCGCATACCCTGACAAAGCTCAGAGAGGGGAGACACGCCCACCAATATTAGTGGCTCTTTTTGTCCTAACTGCTCTACTGTTGCAACCATTATTAAGGATAATGATGAAGGGGTGGGGGATTTCGTGCGCTGTTACTCGGAGATCTGTGAGGTGAAGAGGAGGTTATCCTTCCAGCCTAGCCTGAGACAATATTTTTAAGAAGGCCTACAAGACAACAACAGAGATGAAAGTAAGGAGTTATTCTCTTTTTATTATTATTCATTTAATATTTGTATTACTGTATTTTATGTCTTTCATGTATTCTGATATTCAATTATTTTACTGCAGCCGTGATGACGTGAAGGTTCCTCCATCCATAAACAAGTAGAAAACATAACAGCTGTTAATTGTGCACGGCTTCAATTAAACCTGCACGGCATGTACTGTTGAAGGAATACACTAACATTTTTTTATGGGATGCTTTGGGAAAGATTCTTTTGACTTTGGTGGTCTCTTTATGGAGGGTTTGGAGTGTGAACATTTACATGTACAGTACACATGCTTAATATGTTTTAATTGGAAGCCTTCCATTACCGATCTGACAGCAAGTTAGCCTGTGCCTCTGCAGCATCTCCCCTAATATGTGGCCCTTTTTTGGTTAGTATCCTGTTGTATATCGGTGTGCTTTTTATTAATAAACATTGTAAACTCAGCTCTGTCTGTGTGATGCCTTTACATTGTTAACACATTTGTGTGTTACTTGATTGTTTTTATTTGTAAGTACTTTATTTCATAAGATATGATGGAAGAATTTGTATTTCATTATAACGTAAGCAGAAATGAAGAGCGGAACTGATGTGTTGCAAGTGTAGTTGCCCGTAGGTCTCCTTTCAAGTGTGGGTACGTCCTCCCCCTCCCCTCAGAGGAAACTCGGGAAGCTGCATGAATGGTTAGTAATCTTGCAAACAAACTCAAAAGTAAACGTTTATCAAATAAACATCTTAAATTTAGGATGTGATATGATTTGGAGGTAAAAAAACGAGTGTTTATGGAAGTTAAGGGTTTGGCAAGCCAGCGCTTTACCGCTTGTGTGCCGTGGGGAGCGGAGAAGAGTTAACCCTTTTTATGCCAACCTAAGACCATTGTGAGGAAAAGCGGCATAGAAAATGGATGGGTGCCAACCTAAGAGCGCCCGGTGATAGTGCATGTAGTTATATAGTACAGTATGTAAGTGCCCATATGTTATCTGATTATTGATGTGTGAATGTATTGTGGACTGAGTTCTGTGCATAGATATTTTGTACAACTATAAGTGAGCTTCCAAAGAACATTTAATGTGTCGATGACGCATTCCCCATGTGTGAGATAACTATATTACTCATTTATTTGTTGCTGTGACCGCAATATGTGTAAATTATGCAGTCGTACAGACCATCATAACAATTAATGTGCTTTGGGGAGGATTTATGTTTTTAAATATGTGAAGTACATATGTAGACTAACACTTTTTGCATTGCTAACAACGTGTAATAAAAAGAGGAACCATGGAAAGCTATGTGAATAGTTTGTGTCGTCTCTCTTAATTAATTGCCTGTGTTTTCCAGGGGTTAGACGGCGAACCCAATAATCTTTTTCCTTCCATAACATCTGCACACCCTTTCCTGCTCGCTCTCCATTCGAACCCTGCCAAGCGTCTTCAAAGGGTAACAGTTTTCATTCATTTTTTTTTTGTTGTTGTTTTTTTCGCAGTGATTTAGTATGTTAAAATGTTACTTAAAACATTGCTTGTGCAGTTAAATCGAAACGCTATAGGCTAATCAAGGAAGAAGTGTGTTTTGCAACCCTGCGCTGTTTTTTGTAGTCTTTGTTGTCATATTATGTATTTGCCCCAGAAGGCTTGCAGTTATGTCATCCAAGCCAATGGAGCGAGATGGCTTTTCTATATATTATATATTTATTAATTGTATTTAATAATCTCTCTCTCTATATATTATTATTATTATTATAGCAAGATTGGAAGTGCTTCGTCATCAGGAATTAGCCTGGGAACTCTGAACATTGAAGACAGTCGAGCCGAGCACATCCTTTGCACCTTCCAGTGAAAATGTCTCGGCTATTTTCGATTACTGTCCATACAGACTCCTGATTTAATACTCTGCTGCTCTTCATTTCACCCTTTCTCATTTAAATCTTTCTCATTTTCTCTGCGCATTACTCCCCCACCCCCCACCCACAGTCTACCTCTCTTTGCCCTGCCCCGGACAGCTAACATCATCAACATCCAATAAAAGATAATTCTATCTTATAAAATCTTCAGATAAGGACCTGAGGTTCAGCAAGCTTTTAGAGGTTGATTAAATGGAATCTATTACAGCCCTTGGAAAAAAAAAAACAAAAAACGCTTTATTTAAATGTTACTTTGACTGAAGGAATAACTGAGTGTTGGATGAGCTTCAGTGTAGATTATGTGTAATTGGATATTTAAAAGAGACGTAAAGACTTGTCTATTAACTTCTCAGTCAGAATGTAACAAGCTGCAATTCAGAGAAAAATGAAGCGCGGAGTGCAGTCCGGGTAGAACACTTAATAACTTGAAATGTCCTTTCAGATTAAACTATCAAAAAAAATACTCCTAATAATAATAATAATGCAACAACAAAAACATGTTTCATTGTCAGTGAAAGACAAATGAGACTATAAAATGTAAAGAAATAATACAGTAATATTAATATATACAAATATAACATTTTTCAGGACTATATTAATCATCAAAATAACTCTCTAACCAACTAGGTTGATAAAACAATATATTTTAGGCCTTTTTAGAGACATAAAGACTTCTTTTAAATCTTCCAAAATGATAAAGTACTGCTTCTGCTTCTAGCAAAAATAGTAATAATAATGTGTTGTTTTAAAATATTTATATTTATTCAAATATTATCTCAGATAATATTTAAGAATTGTAATAAATTTAAGATTATCCCCCCCAAAAATGTGGCACTTACACTGCCATGAAATAAATATATATTTTAGGCCTTCTTTTTGGAGGAATAAATGCACAGCTTCTGCGGCTGCTAATAACAATAATAATAATAATAATAATAATAATGCTTAGTTTTTAAGTATTTATATTCATTGAAATATCTCAGATAATAAAGAGTTTTAATAATTTAAAAATGCTCCAAAATTCTAAAATACTGTACATTCAAATATACATGCAGATGTACCATTTTTTTTGCATATATTTATTGTTTTCACTAAAGATTGATTTAAAAGTAATTAATTACATAATTCTGACTTATATACAAATGCTATTGTTTTATATTATACATTTTTTTGTAACCTCATTATTTCTTTTCTACCTGCAATGTGAAGGCCGAAAAAAAAAAATGGTACAAATTGTTTTATTTGACTGGAAACCATTGCCAAATCATGTTTTGTCATTAAAAAAAATAAATATGATGTAATATAAATATAAATAATATCTGAGGTGTAATAAACAGATGGAAAAAAGTGAATACTATAAAGTTTCAAACTTTATTAACAAAAATGTATGAAATGACAAGCCTGTAAAAATAGGTGCATAGCAATGTGACACTATCGCTTCCAAATTGGCATGCGGTATTTTTAACATTCCAGTCGCTTTCAACTCCGTAAATCAGAATATTGGAAGTAAAATGAAGTGAAGAGGCCAAGTAGCGCAACAGGACACCATTAGTCCTTTTGTACGCTTTCTTTAGTGGAGTATCCCTGGCAACTGCAGTACCTGTGAGACACTGATTATCATTCTTTTCCTCACTGCCAAGCCTATGAGCGCTCACCATTAACAGGCCATAGGTCCGCGTTGTCAGAACCCTAATAGAGCCAACGTGTTCTTTTTAAAGTGTCATTCTGGATTATGGCCACAACATGAGGGTGAGAGTGGACCTGTATAAGTGTCTCCACAAGACCTAACAGCATGCCTCCATGGCCCCCTGACGTTCTCACAAGACGTCATGGTTGCATTCGGAGGCCTTGGCGCCTACGCGGCCCAGGTCCCCCGCAGTCACCTCACTGGGCAACTGACACCGCAGTAATTTCATCTGACAGGTGACTTAACAAAGCTTTGGTCCGTGGCAGGCGGCAGACCAAAGACTGGATATAAGTCGGGCGCTTCAGTCTTCATGTCAGACAGGAGCTTCATGCCCTATCAATATTTCTATTCGCGGCTGGCGAAAGAGAATGAGATGTCTCAGGCTGAGCAGCAGGAGCTTTCAGACATGTCTTATTGAAATACAAGCTGCCGAGGGTAACACTCCTGTCAGTGTACTGAAATAAATGCTTTATATTTGCTTTACATTTCAAGTGTCACCAATCCAAACTATGCTTGCTGGTAGAAGTCGATGAGACGAACGAGACACAGCTCATAACAGCAAACGGGGCTCACAGGGAGCAAACCATTCAGCCATGGAATATCTCGCACTTATTGGGCGTGAGCAATAAAAACCAATGGGTTCAACTCCAAGGGTCACAGTGAGCAGAACACAAAGGTCAACAGCATGATGAGGAACCAGCAAAATGGAAAAAAAAAAAAAAAAAATACCGCAGGCGCCCTGGGTAACAATAATCCATATTGTCACCACACTGCCGTCACATTAGGCCTGCAACAGGTATGAGCAATCAAGTGGCAGATGTCGCCAATTAAATGACAGCAACGTCGCCTATAAGCACTGTTTGCAGCACCGCACCATATTGGAAGGCGACGCATGGAGTGTCAGCGGAAATAATGGATGGAAATGATTTTCTTCCCACAAGCTCTGCTTCCAAACCGCTGGTGGCATCAGCTGACAAATTTAGGTCAGTGAAGGATACGATGCCTCACCTGTGTTCTATTAATCATATTTAGCCCCCCAACACCTTTTTCCTCGGTGGAAGCTGAAATGTTTGATTTTTTTTTAATTGCTGTATTTTATTGTGTGTCGTACAATAAAACAAAGAGTGGAAGTTCTTTAGGGGTTTTTGTGTGTATGCTACTGTACATATAATATCACTGCATTTTATGATGTCTAAGCTGCTTATAACATAATGAAAAATATCGATTGCATGATACACAACAAACAAAAGTATGAGTCATTAAAAAATAGAAATGTGTCACCTGATCGATTGTCTTGTTAACCTCAATTAAACACCAAAAAACACCCAAGATTGAAAAATGCCCTAAAACTGTACCTGTCGACAAATAACGAACAACATTGATGTAACACATCTTGTCACCGGTAAAGTCAGGCCTTCAAAATAAAAAAAGCACGCCAGTAAATTAAGGTGGTTGCGCCACGGTAAGCAGTCAGTCTGGGGCTGATGCAAATGCTTGAGGAAGATCAGAATTTCCCTTATTTTCCCTAATTTTCCATAAAATTCCCCTTATTTTATAAGGTATGCCCACAATTGTATTTAATATGTATATATAGTGTGTGTGTATATAGCTAATTTGCAGTGTTCTGACTTTATCTTTTTAAATACCTATATCAAATATATCAGTCAGCTGACTTTGGGTGAGAGGCAGGGCACAGCCCGGACTGTCCGCCAACCAATCACAGGACTCATATAGACAAACAGCCATTCACATTCCCATCCGCACTGATTTGACAGTTTTGAGTTGAGGAATGCACTGAATTTATGTATCCAGTGCTTAAACAGTTTATTGGTTATTACTGTGTATTTTGGTCAGACCGGCACTGTTCCTTCAGGAAGCTAATCAGCCCATTCCCCTTTGTGTCCCTTGTTTGAGTTTATTTAGTCATACTGTGGTATGTAGTATCCTGCTTATTTTTACCCATTCAATGTTTGTCATTCTCGGCTCCTTGATTTATTTTATTCACGAATGATAGAAAAGTATGTGATGGACATACTGTAGCACAGTAAATGCAAACAAAATACAACATCACTGAAATACAGTATAGTTATGTACAGTAATATTTAAAAAAAAAAATGTAACACTTACATGACAGGTTCCGGAACCCTCTGCTTCTCTCTTCCATTACCATTGGTCACTACACTTGACACAATCCATGTGTAAGCCCCAAATATGCGTCACACACTTATTAAACACATTCAAAGTATAAAATGTGTTGGGACTCAACACTACTGAATGATTCTGAGCCAAATGACACACAATACAACACAAAAGACTGCAGGACAGGAAGACCTGGAAGTGGATTTATTGAATATATTAGAAAGAACTGCTTTTTGTAACACAGAGGAGGACATGTTAAATTATATGTTGATCTACAAACCTTAACTCTACGGTAACACATTGTTATACATCCTGAGCATTTTGTTACATTATTTCAGATTTGGTAAAAGGTACATCTTGAACACAGGAAGTCAACAAATGTATCAGCAATTGATGTGAAACCAAGAGGGGGTAGGATTCATTCCAGCAATTTTACCTCAAATGATTTTGAAATGTCCCGGCAGACTATGCATCCACACAGACAGTGTCACACAGTCCATGACGAAAAAGAAGTAAGATTGTTCATACAAATGTGCATTGGCACGGTACACAACGTGCACGTGTTATTACCCAGCAGTCACGGTTTTACAAGAGAGGGTTACATTATTTGAGCTAGTGGGATTAAAAGCTGGAGTCCGATACCACTCAGTGGAATCAGACACACAGAGGCCACAAGCTCAGAGGAGGAGGTGGGGGGTGGGGGTGGAGTGGGGTGGGTGGGTGGTGGGGGGGGGACCCGCACTTGGCTGTAAATCAATAGCCAGCATGCAGTGATAAATCTTCCCGGCTCCAATGACCGACTGGCCCTCACACCCTCACACACAGAACAATCTTGGTCCCCTCCTGTCAAAACAGCCACAAGTTATCACTGCCATGGATCACTGGCACGCTGGTGTCAGCTGAAAGTCGGCTCAAAGCTAAGCTGCAAAAGGAGAGCATGTCCTTGGCTTTGGTAGATGTTCAAGCAAAGCAGACTATAGCTTAACCTTCATAGTTGTTGTCGTGTTTATATATCACAATCTGAGTGGTTGAAGATTACGTTCACATGTTCGCAGGCAGCATTGAAACAGAGTTGAGAACATTCAGGCAAAAGTTTCCTTTCAAAATAACATAAAAAATGACACATTTTCTTTGGGTGAAAAGGTATCTCGCTTAAGAACTGTGCTCAGATCGAGAACACAACCAACAGGGGGCAGCACTGAAAACGGAGCACAGTAGCTTTAGCGCTTTTTGTGGAGGTTTGCTTTAGGGACCACCAGCGAATGGTAAAAAAAACACAAATAACCCTTCCAAACACCCTTGCCAGGTTAAAGTTGACGTTCTTCTCCGGTTTCAGCTCAACTTTTGCAAAAAAGTGATGCACAATTTGTTTTTTCAAGCCGCTACCAATCCCGATAAAAAGAAAACCTCGCATCATTGAGGTACTTTTTATTTAATCAAGCATTTCCGGTTTATTGAAGCTATGGTAGGCGATGTTCTTGAAAAACACGTTAAAAATGGTAACCCTCACAACATGATGACCTTATTGTTTCACTCTGCAACATGAGCAGGATGGGAATAAGGCGAGAGTGATGGGTCGATCTGTCCAAACACATCGACTTGTCCCGACTTCAGCCGAACTAGAGGCGCTTGGATGAAATGGAGACAAGTAGCTCACAGTACACCACTGCTTGTGTGTGCGTGTGTGTGTGACAGTTATTGGTCTGCAGTGTTTAGACTAAAACACAAAAGGTGGCATTTTACGGCCGAGCGAGTCCACTATTTTTGACATTGGGTCGGCTGAATCGTGCGTGCTGCTGTATCGAGGGTGTCATCACTCACACAGCATGTGGGCTTTGGTGCAAGGCCACAGCGCAGGTTGCTGTTGGAGAAATCAATACAAGCAGTTTATGTCTTCTGTCGAAAGGCTGAAACACAAAGTTATTTCACCTTGCAAATGCTGATGTAAATAACACTGCATTCTTAAAGGAAATTCGGTTATTTATATCGGAAGATCGTGGATCATAAATTTGATGTACAGGTTGAATCTGCGTTACTCCGTCCAAGCACTGGTGGGCTGTGCGGCGTCTTAAAGGGGTTTTAAAGAATGATATACGACTCTCCATTCGCACAGCTGATGCATTTTTTATGTTCAAAACCAGAGGGGCTTTCTCACCTTCAATTTTAAAAATGTTTACTCAGCAGCACGCCTGAGAGCTGATAAAATAAGTCAGAGCCCCTGAATTAAAAATGATGCTTCACCGTTGAAACTGCCCCCATGACGGCCCCCCTGCGGTGCCCTCTTCCTCCTGGTAATGTGATTGAGGAGAGATCATTCCTCACAAGTTTACATTCATTCATTCAACTTTGTCATTACACTTCCACTACCTTTGATTTTTCTTTAGGCCTGGGAAACAAATGATAACAGCACGAAAATCACCTCAGACTCCAGTTTAAAGTCATCATAAAGTCACCATTGCCCCATCAACTGCGTTATAAACAATCACTCACATTTGAAAATGATCTGCTGAAAGCCGTGACTGGTGGACCTCTGGAAAGAAAATGTAAATATGTTGGACACGTAAAAAGGGGTGGGCGATAATGCAAATTTTGGTATCACTCTGTTATGTAAGTACTGGGCCAGTGTTGCCGATACGAATACTTTGTTTTTGAAAGTGTTCAAGTTCGTTGAGGGATTTAGTGATTTTGCCTTCAATTTTTTTGAGTGTAATTTGAATAAAACACGGACAAACGTCTGAGGCAAACAATATTTAATCAACAAACCGATTTGTGTGCAATTTAATAATATATATTACATATATCAAGGGAAAGGCTTCTTGAGACGACTTCTATATATACTGTATATTACATATAATAATATATACAATACGAACAAAATCCTCCCTCACCACTTTGCGGTTTGAATGTTGCGGCTTCATTCGATCTGAGTTTTACTCGATGAATTAAATAATAAATTATTGCTATTTCGTGGTTGACTACGGCCCATTATTGGTCCATCCATCCATTCATTTGTTTTCTATGCCGCTTATCCTCATTCGGGTCGCAGGGGCATGCTGGAGCCCATCCCAGCTGACTGGGCAAGAGGTGGGGTACACCCCGGACTGGTTGCCAGCCAATCGCAGGGCACATATAGACAAATGACCATTCACTCTCACATTCATACCTATGGACAGTTTAGAGTCTCCAATTAACCTAACATGCATGTTTTTGGAATGTGGGAGGAAACCGGAGTACCCGGAGAAAACCCACACACACACGGGGAGAACATGCAAACTCCACACAGAGATGCTCAGCGGAGATCTTCCTGATCTCCTGACTGTGTTTTAACCACCCAGCCAACGTGCGGCATTATTAGTCCAAAACTATGCAAATTGTTCATATTCCTGACCTAAGTCAAGCATTGTCCAGCATAAAAATATGTTAAATGACCAAAAATGCAAATATAAGGCATTCAGAAGACGCATTGAAAGATGTGTGATGTAGTATTCTACACTGGTCACTAGGTGTCAGTAATGTTACACTAATGAGACAATAGCCACAACAGGAAGTATGCTGTCTAGAAGGAACTCTCCCAGTGCTAATGTGTGTGAGTCTATGTTATGTCTTATGTCTACTACATGTGGGAAAAGTTGACTATAGGGGTGTTATTTCATGTATGGAAAACTCTAATAATGTTAAACAACATACTTAGAAGGTCGTAAACAGGTTTTCTATGCTCTTAACTCATTAAATACCATAGATGTAGTTTGTTTTCATGTTTTTATAAACCCAAACGCACGATCCCAACAACGTATTTCTATGTTTTTTACGTGTCAGAGGAGAGGTAGAGGTATAAGCTACAAGTATAAACTAAAACATAACCTTAGTGACCATAGCCATGTGTAAATAGATGTCGCACATGCACCGACGTCGACCACAGTTAGACAATCATAATGTATGGTATAATGTATGGTTTCCTATAATACAGAAAATTAAAGTTTGTTTCGTACGAATCATTGTAAACGCTAATCATTGCAATCAACATAACACAAAACAACGTAAGCTTTACTCATTCGAAACAAATATACAGTACAGTATAAAGTTGTTGGTTTTTTTACAGTACAGCACTGTTTGCTTGTTTCCGACATTTGTCCATTTAAGTGCTGGTGGTTTTGATGGCGATTTTATTGACTACTGCTGGGTTGCCAAAGCCCGGCCTGCCATTTCTGGCCCGGTTAATCGGTGTGTATGAGAGATATATGTCAGGTAAATTACTGCAAAATACTAACTGATGCTTCAGAGGTGCATGCAAATGAACAGCCCTCAGAATGAAGAGAGAGGTGGTGATGCACACATGGCTGACTTCACTTTCACAGAAAGCATGTCCACTCTTTCTGTAGCTGTCGCCTAATGGTCTTTGAGCCTTTCAAGCACATTTCATTATGGCTATATGTAGAAAATCGTTCATCTTGCAACAGCACTCTTTGGAATGCTGATTTGTGATTCCGCTGCTGGGAGTGCAGGCGGGATGGTGATAGCTGCACTAGCCACACATCGTAAATCATGTGACACATCAGTGCCTATACAGTTGTGGTTCATTTGAGGTTGTTGTTATGAGAGTGGATTTCATTATTTTTAATAATCTTGAATGATAATAATATTGAATATCTATCCTGATTCGATCCAAGGATGGATATCGAGGATATCCAATTTTTGGAGAGGCTCCGCATACAGGGAGGGATCCAGGACTAGTTTTTAACTTTAAGGCCATTCCCCCCGAATTGGTGCCATTTGAGTCACCAGGAAATAATGTATTTCATTCGCAATAAAATAAATAGAACAAAAAATGAATAAAATCAAATTGAACTTAACTTTAAAATATTTAAAAAATATTTTTACTTATGTTAAAGTGCCCTGCACATTGATCTGATTGCATATTTAATACATACAAATTTAAAAGATGAATTTAAACCTTGAACACTGGAAAAATAGCATTTGTTGCCTGTCCTCGCTTTGTAAAATTAGATTTTTACCATGAAATATAATCATTTACTGTAAATATTTTTTTTATTTATAGATTTGTGTTACTCCTTATTCCCACTACATTTAAAGTGTATTTTCTTTATGAAAAATAAAACAGCATCTAAGTCCCGTTACATTAAACATTACCCCCTCTGAAAAAATCTGGAAAATTCTACCAGTCGCATGGTCCACAGAAAATTGCAGGCCATGGGAAGGCCAGAAGTAAGTTCACTCATTTATGTTTCAGTGTACTCAATGATATTTCACCTGTGACTGGCCAGAGGGGGCTAAAATCCCAGTACAATCCTGTTACCTACTGTAAGTTATTAAAAAACATTCAAATGAGTCATCGTCAGCCTAAGAAACTTGTACAAAAATGAAACAGTTGCCTGAGATGGGCCAGTACACATTTTGAGTAGTTCAATGTGTGTATTATCAGATTCAGAGTTGAAAAAAGACACAAATATTTAACTTTAACGAGTTTAATGAAAGTCTGCACTCCTTGCGTGTCAAAGTCGCACTTAATGTGAAATTCTTGTACTCTGTACTGTACTTGCAGGTCTCATCTTTGGGGTCGATAGATTTATTCCACCATTGCCGCCACAAAACGTCTCTCTCCTTGCGAGTCAGAGCTTTTCTTCCTGTCACTCACAGACCCCATTAACGTGGAGAGGTATAGCTGTGATAGACAAAAAGTAAGCTAAATAAGGACCTCCGATACCAATTTTAAGAGCAAGGTGGTCAGTGAAGCAGTCATCAAACAACTGCGGGCAGCTACGGAATATGATCGGGATTATGTCAACCCAAGTCAGATTATGTCTTGAAAATATCTTTGACAAAACAGGTCTTGAAAGAGGGGTCATCTTATATTCAGGGTTGTGTTCTCGTTGTGTCAATACCGTATTCTTAATACAGAATCCTTCTTGTTGAACCACTTGTTTGGTTTATAACTAAAATGGTGGTAAAAGTAACGGTAAAATGTACTTTCACTGAGGAAACTTTTTAATGCTGACGCTATACTACACATTTATAGCAGGTGGAACAAGTGGAGTACACAATCTAGTTTTGCTGTCACTTTTGACACCTAATAGAACATTACACTTGCAGGATTTGGAGTAATGTGCACCCTGTTGCAACGAGTGCCCAAAATGGTCACCATAGGTCAGCGTTATGCCTTAGGGGAACTTCACACTGAGGATGATGAAGCACATATCGTCCCAGGCGCGTGCTTGCCTGGGGAAGCTATCTGTACTTCTGTGAATTATTTACTATGATGTATAGGCCCCACTGCAGCAAAGCCATTCCGGATTTGACCATAATCTAATATCTGTTATTTTTGCCAGGATTTATCCGTCACTTAAAGAAATCAAGAAAAAGAAACAGCGGATTTGATGTATGTTTATGGCTCGGTGATGGAGCGGGACGATCTAACACCTGGGAAAAAAAAACCAGGCAAAAACATGTAAGGATTAGAACGATAATGCATGAACCCCTTTGGTGCGTTCACAGCACGTTATGAAGCTCCCCTTGTGTCAACTGTATTGTAAACAAATATTTAAAAAACACAATAATCATTCAAACCTGGCCCCTATTAGGCTTTTAAGAAACCGCACAAAAACAATCTTTGCATTCCGGACCCGCAAATCCCACAGTGTTCTTGGTAATATTGCCCCTAACAAGTATTCTTAAATGTATTCATGTTGAGTAGAAATGTTATGTATGTGATTTAATTTGTCTCGTGCATAAACATGAGCAAGCAGGAGCGCTTTCCTGTGTTCCATTTACACACTAATGGATGTAATGTGCAAGTAAATACAGAAACACATACTCACATACACACACAATTTATTGTGACTGTTTCTGGAGAGATAGTCAGGCTTGGGGGGGGCATTGTTATACAGCAAGGCCAGTGAAAAATCACTTAAACACAGTAACAAGGTAGTTTAGTATAGTACGACTTGGCAAAATATATAATCAGTAGGGGTGCTCCGATCGATCAGCATCCGATCAGTGTCTGCCGATTTCCGCCGACGACGGCGGTGGAGGAAACTGGGTTTGCCGGCTGCCCGGGGTCCTAATGGGGTGCCATCAAGCTGTGTGATCTTGCATCCAAAGTCTCCTGAAAGAAGGCGTCTGATCCTCTGTGAAGTTTCCATCCATCCATCCATTTTCTATGCCTCTTATCCCCACTAGGGTCACGGGGGTATGCTGGAGCCTATCCCAGCTGACTTCGGGCGAGAGGCGGGGTACACCCTGGACTGGTCACCAGCCAATCGCAGGGCACATATAGACAAATAACCATTCACACTCACATTCATACCTACGGACAATTTAGAGTCGCCAATTAACCTAACATGCATGTTTTTGGAATGGAGGAGAACAGAGTACCCGGAGAAAACCCACACAGGGAGAACATGCAGACTCCACACAGAAATGCCCAACGGAGATTCAAACCCAGCTCTTTCAGATCTCCTGACTGTGTGGCCAACATGCTAACCACTCGGCCACAGTGTGGCCCCTCTAACTTTCACCTGTGATTTAGAAAAAGAAAGGCAAATATGTTTTTGTCTAAAATGAAGGTGATTTTATGGTTCCCCTTTCATACGATACAGCCCAGGGGTCACCTACGTGGTGCTCACGGGCAACAGGGAGCCCCCCCACGAGCAGAGGCACCTGCAAGCCTGCTTTTCAATCAGGTTTTCAATTAATAATATGAGAACACTAGAAAGAAATGCATTCTGACATGCAAAATGGGTTCTGTTAATATTCCGGTCAAACAAGCATATTTGTCAGCATAAAACCCTGATCGGAGCATCCCTAATGATCAGTCAATCAATCAGTCAACCTATTTTTAAATGAGAACACATTTTGTATTCACTTCAGTACAAGAGTCTTTTAGAAACAGCTGAAAAGCGTTGACGATGACCTAATTGAACAATGAAGATCTTCCACTCCGTGATGTTTTAGTTGTAATGTGTGTGTGCTACTGTTGGTCCATGTGGTGCTCGCACACGCAACAATTGTTTAACACCCATCTGTAGGCGTTTCACGCTTGGTTGGCAATATGACCTTTAAATAGTCCTGTGAAATTATTCGCAACCGATTTTTGACTACTAGATTTGTGCTGTTCTAAATGTGAGAACTTCTGACTGTGCGCTAGCAATACATTGAATCACATCCCCAGTTTACTATTGACAGTTACTTTTTTTCTTATTACCCCTTAGTATCCCTGATTTTTATTTGGCTAATATACAGAGAAAAGCCATATCCCAAGTAAATGAAAGTCTGTCATTGAGCCACTGGGAGGAGAGGCAGGGCTTGAGGCTCTTTTGAAAGCTAACAAGCTGTCTAAGTGGTACTGACACTGAGGAATATGAGTTTGAATACACTGAAAAGAATTATCTTTTTAGGATTGCCTTTATTTTTTCAGAAAAAGATGCCCTAAACATAACTTTGTGTGATGGTCTGGACTGGAAAACGCAATGGGGTCATAGCTTGAGTCCTTACCTAATCCTATTTTGAATTTGACAATGACACTACAACAATTGAGTATTTCATCCAGGTTTTTGTAACGTTACAATCGGGTGTTCCTCTCTGGCAACCTTCGGTCTTGGGAGACCATAGGACCATGTGGTGACCTCTCCAATGTGCGGAGCCTGGGTGGGAAGATGTGAGAGACAAGTTGGCACCCGTGCAACAAGTCTCCCCTTTCCACGTCAAAGGAATGATCCACTGGAGAGGCAGAAGCCAGTACACATGGTTCCAGTGATGTCGCATGGGTTGCCAGAACAATGCTGCATGCAGCAAAGACTCCAGCTCTGTGCTATTTGCCCATAGCAGGGGCCCTGGCAAGTGCTCCCAATCCGGGCCATGGTGGACCTGGGAGTCACTCACTCATGCCCGTGATGCCGTCTGGCATGTAGGGCGGTAACAAGGGTATTCCACTCCTGGGCCGGATTTTGAATGGTCCCCCAGGTATGATGGAGGTTCTTGAGCTCCCCTTCTACAGTTCAATGTCAGGTGTTCTTGGGTCGCCCCCACTTCCGCTTCCCCTCTGGTGTCCAGTGAAGGGCTATGCGGGAGATGTTGGATGGTTCTCTTTGCCAGACCTGGGAATACTGAGAACTAAGGGGGTAACTCCACATTCCCCAGGGGTAACTCCAGAACTCCGAACTTGAGCCTTCACAGCGGTTGCAGTTTATTGTCATACCCAGGACAACACAGTTGTATCATAAATGTTTGTAAAAGATGTTATAAACCTGTTGGAACAGCAATGGGTTATAGTACCTTTCAACTTAATCATCATGGGCGATAAAAATGACAACCGTGGAAACGAAAAACTGTGGAAAACTAGCACAGTTTGGCTACATTCACACTGCTGGTATGATGTCCAATTCACGTTTTTTGTCAAAATCCGATTTTTATATGTAGTTGTGACATGCATTTGTGCGTAACGTGAACACGATGTGTTCTTAAAGTGACACGCATGCCTATAAAACACAACAGCGCACAGGGTTTACGCAAGTAAATATGGCCTCAATTCGTGTTCTCAGTCTTGGCACATTTGTGGACATTTCAAGAATTTTATGCAACCTAAGTCAACATTTTCTACGGCTATGTCAGTTTTTGGGGAACTTGTCGCAGCGTCTGTTCCGAGGAGTGTGTGTGTGAGAAGTCGGAGCCAGGAGTGGTGGAACAGTGACGGAAGGAACTTCACTGGCAAAGATTTTTAATTCATTTTCGTGCGACAAAACATGCCTTTCGATGAGATGTAGGTCGGATGTGTGTGACCGGAACATTCAGACTGCATCGGATACATATCGGATTTATATCTCCACACGAAAGAGGCCTGGATCGCATTTGAAAAAAATGTTAATTATACTGTAATTATACAGTTTCATCATGATTGTTAGTGGAATAAAGGTTGAAAAATGGGTTATATAAAGTATTTGATTTAGGGGGTTACTTTAATTGCATTAATTCACTTTCGCATGTGGAACACTTTCAAATGTCTTTTTTTTTAAATAAATAGACTTTGTTTAGTTTGATGCAGGAGGATCATTTTGTTTTTGGACCGAATGAAATGAGAAATTAGGTCACTAAAATGTGGAGCAAGCAGCGTTCTCAGGACATAAAGACAAGACTCTTAAGCTTTATAGGTTTATCTTCCAGACTGTTTGAAGTCAATGAATGCACATCATTGGCATTCAAGCACTGATGAGCACCAGGGATGAATACTTAGTGCATGTGGGTGACTGCCTCCATTAAAGTCAATTTTGTGAGTTAACTTTAAGAGGTAGAGGTTGATTGATATTGTTTTTTTTTGTGTGGTTTTTTTTTTTTTTTTTGAAGACTTCATGCGTGTTATTGAAACTGCCGCGGCTCGCATGTAAGTCATTGTAAGCCCTCTGAGGAGAAAGGTGGAGGTTTGAAGCTCAGAATAAGAAGATGCAGTTGAATGAAATAACTCCAGAATACATTCAGCACGGAACAAGCTTTTGTTCATTTGAAATTGGTTACTGCTTTCAAGAATGGACAGTCCATTTGAGTTCTTGGCGAGTGTCAGCTACAAAGGAATGCATTTCTGTGTCTTTTGAGACAATATCCCCACAACAAAAGGGTCCCAAGGCACATAAAAACTGATATAAAATATTTTTTTTTATTACAATGCACTGCGAACAGTCCCTTTCAACTACCTGAATGACTGGGTTCAACAAAACACGACGTGCCTCATGATATTGCTCCACTCCAGTCCTGTAGCTGTTGGTAAATAAACAGTAGATTCCAACTGCCACATACAGCAGGCTTTTTCAGGGCCACATCTTGGGGGTGAAGAGTGTGTCTGATAGAGATGTGCGAGTCATGAACTAAATCCAGATCCACGGGTCCTCGTCTCTCCGCTAACTCGTTCAATTACTCAGTCCTGCTACCTCTAGCTAAATGAAAAAAAACGGTAACATGTCAGAAACTGTTCAACTGATACGCTAACTCAATGCCTCTCAAACAGTGGGACGGGCCTTCCTGGGGGGTGGGAGTGGGAGTGTTGCTGAACGAGACTCGCTGTGTTTTCGTCAAACACACATGAGTGTGCGAGCTGAGCAAGTGAATCGTTCGTTTTGTCAAGACTGTGATGCAATGTAATTTGAGCAGTAGTTCTCAATTATTTGCTGTCATTTTTTTTCACACTCCGCCCGATTTGAAATGCTACCGAGGACCTGTAATATTTATTTATCTGTCCAAATCACTGTATGAGTTGCTGGCAGCAGCATCACTGAAGCATGAATAGAGACACGGACACAACTGCCAACATTGAATAAATTTTATGAGTATTGTCGCTTGTGCCACTAGGGTTAGTTTCACAGGTAGTGAAATAAAACTCGAGTTTCACTGACTCACGGGTACTCGACTAAGATTCAAGTTTCACTGATTCGCGGATACTTGACTGAGACTCGAGTTCAACTGACTCACGGGTGCAAGTAGTTGCACATGTGTGAGTTTCTGAGCAAGCAGTTTGATGAAAAATGATGTCCCCTAGCCAGGGGCTTGACAGAAATTAGCCCATTGCCACTGCTTGAACTGCATTTGTATAAATGTCGAAAAAGCCTTTCCCCTTCCTGCCCGGGATGCACCACAGACTTGGTAAAACGAATGATTCACTCGCTCAGCCCGCGAGTGTCACTGACGCACGGGTGCTTGACAAAGACTTGAGTTTCATTGACTCACAGGTTGATGAAGACTCGAGTTTTACACTGACTCACGGATGATTGACGAAAACCCGGATTTTCACTGACTCACGGGTACTCGACAAAGACAAGAGTTTCACTGGCTCACGAGAAATTGACAAAAACTGGAATTTCATTGACTCATGGGTACTCAACGAAGACGAGTTTCACTGACGCATGAGTACTCGAAGATCACTGGAGTTTCACTGACTCCTGGGTGCTCCTCGAAGACTCGAGTTTCACTGACACACAGACACACAAAGAAAACTCGACTTTCACTGACTCACGGGTACTCCTCAAATACTCAAGTTTCACTGTCTCATGAGTACTCGATGGAAACTCGAGCTTCACTGGCTCACGAGTACTCGATGAAAACTCGAGCTTCACTGACTCACGGGCACTAGAAGAAGAATACTGGAGTTTCACTGACACACGGGTAGTCGCATTTCCCTGCCTCATGGGTGGGTGCAAGTTGTACCCAAGTCACTTCAATGAGTGACTCATAAGAATTTGAGTCAGTAAAAGGAATCGAGTTTGCCATCACTAGCGCCTGTGCGGGTGCTTCACTGCCACTTGTCTCCCTGTTATTTTAATGCGTGTGATTGTGTATTGATGTAGATACATGAGATACCTGCTGTCTTCATTTGCCTTAAAATACCAACCTACAATATATTTCACCGCAATGTCCTCCTCCCAAACTTTCACATTTGTATGCAATACAAGGCTGGAAAAGCTTCCCCTTGATTTTTCAGCTTTCTCGTGTGTGAAGTAGCACAGAGGGACAGGACATCCTTATCCGAAGATAATGTAGGGAGATTGAGCAATCCACAAGCACAGCAATGCCTCGAGCTGTACTTTTAGATTACCACCAACAATTTCTTCTGTAACTTCAGCGGGGCCCCTTCACTGTGGAAACGACTCATCACTTGCCTCCCGCTGTGGCTCATTACAGAGTTAATGCCGCAAGCACTGATCCACAATCAGCTCGCCTGTGCCTATGCACTTCAAATCTCATCCAGCACCTGTTATTAGAGCTGATCCGGGGTCAGAGCCAGGTATTGAATATGTCCCCTGTGCCTGAAGGACTAGCTGTGGTTGGTGTCTTGTGTAATCAAACAGGCTTCCTGGTGGGATGTTGTTATTATGCTCACCTGAGATGTCTCACATCATGTAGCCACACGCTAACACATGTCAATAGGCATGTCGGACAGTTACATTTTGTCTGTAGTGGACTAATCGTCAAATACTGTTCTTGCTGTTTAGCCATGTTTCCGTGAAAATGATGACGTTGCAGTTGAAAAGTCTGTTATTGTGGATTATGTGGCGTCGTAACTTGTTCATTTTATTCACCAAATACCGCACACTAGTGAGGAAAATGCTCGTTAAGGAGAGTCTGTGCGTTATCTTGATCTTAGCTAGTATTCCTCCACGCCTTCCTCGCCTTTGTTTACGTTCTTGACGCCACCAGGGAGCGCTTCCGCTTGGCTGGATGGTGTGTGTAGAGTCCGATGCTCTGGAAATCTCAGGGATGAGTCGAAAATGGGCGATAAAAACATTGGCGCTGGGAAATTCAAATGTCCAAAAGCTCTTGTCGGGCGTAAGCTGCTCTGCACGAACAGACCCGATATTAGCAAAATAATCATGACAAAACTGAAAATATGGAAGAGACGCTGGGCTTTGCTATTTGTACGTGCCGCCGTCTTGCGTAAGTACAGGTCTTCTGTTCAACACACAGATCATTTGCAATTCTTTTTTTTAACACAAACGGGGCTGGTTTTGTATCAAAATAGGCAGTTTATAACAAAAACATAGACATTCTATGTAAAAATATATGCCCAACAGCAGCCTCGGGCACTCCCATGTAGTCAGAACGATACAGTCTTCGTCACGTGACATTTTCATATAATTCGACGGTGAGATCGAGTGTCAAATCAGCCTCCTCCAAATCGAACAGTTGAATATCTAAAACATCCCTAACTGATACGGCCATAAAAATGTCTATTTTTGACAGTAGTATCAATGATTTACCATTTCTTTTACCATTACTGGGAGTGTTAAATTAGGAGAAGCACGAATGAGTTACATCAGAAGGAAGGAGCAAATGACCTACATGGCAGTTTAGACTGGAGGACTAATTGTGCTAATCGCTGTGTTTCTGCGCCACAATATCAACTAAAACGTGTTAAGTTGCTCTGAACGTCTCAGATGTGCAGTGATGTTTTGCTTTTGTTGTTCTTTTGTGGCATTTTATGCCTTTTCTACTTGCTCCGTGAACAAATTCAGCCTGATAAATGTCATTACCGGCAATCCCCTCTCGCTCTAATGCTGCTAAGATATTTGATGCACAAGCTTCTTTCTTCCCTTAAGACAGCTTGAAGTCAAACGGTGTGAAACGATAACTTTTAAAACATGCAAGGTTACATGTGCTCTGCATCGGTGATGATTGGAAATGTGAGAATCAATAACTGCGGATTGCTCTTTGAGGTTTCCTACCCTGGATGGCGGCTTATGGGTTTGTCAGGCAGGATTTTGAAGGTGATGGAAATAAAATAGTCGTGCTGAGATTGTCCAGAGGCATCGGCAGGGACGAGGATGAGGACTTAACATCTTTTATGATTAGAACAGTAAATTGATGAAGCTGAGAAGCATCCTCTGCCTACACAATACGACACAAATTGCTTTTGTTTCTGCAGGCACCTGAGGGATGTAGCCTCTGCCAGCCATCAGACCAGCACCGAGGTGGCAACAACCAGGTACTACCATGTATTAGTTTTTTAATAAACAGTATACAGTGGTACCTCCGTTGTTGTTATTAATATATACCAAAAACGTAGCTATACGTTTTTATAAACCCGAAGCTCTGATCCCAACAACGTATTTATTTATTTATTTGAGCGTCAATTGGTGGGACAATAAACATTTCAAAACGCACCTGCATTGTTTTGTGACTCGGTTAAATACAAACATTTGTTTGTCCAGTCTTATTTTTTCATTGTACTTTTCTAAACTCGCCTCGTTCTCGTGGACCCAATCTTGTGCATCGTCTCTGGACACCCGTAGTAATAATACTAAATAAAGAATGAAATGGATAAATTAACATTTAACACTTCACTTTTACCTTTATTGAAGACTCTTGTTAGGAAAGAACCAATTTTGCGACGTGTTCTTTCTTGAATTCAGTAGTGTTTCTCAACTTCTTTGTCAAATTGCTGGCACTGGCAACTTTCTTTGCCTCCATGTTCGGTTGTTTAGCATTTGCATTCAATGAAAAATGCACGGACTGTCAGTCAACGACACACTTTGGGCACTCGATTCAGCGGAATGATACAATACAGGGCAAACTGACTAGTTTTGTATGCGCAATATTGCATGATAACAGAGACTATGTACAAAAACACAGGCAAAAGTTTGTTGAAAACTGTTGGAAAACCAAGGTTTGACTGTGTTAGTATTTAATGAACACACCTTTTCAGTGCATCATGACAATAATTAGCACCTGTGTAATTCACACTAACTATTCTAAAGCAATTTGAGAGGAAACTTTTCAGAATATGTAACCAAAAAAAATTGGATAGAATAATAACAATAATGAATTATTGAATCTTCCCTTTGTGAGATAGTTGGCAGACTAAGGAGGCTAATTATAGCTTCTATTGTACCAACCAAAGACAATTATTGGTGTTCTGTTGGAGAACAGAGGCGAGAACAGGCCGAGATCCAAGAACGTGTGAAAAAAATAATTACCTCTCTGTAATAAATGTGATTAGTTTTCATCCTCGTCAAATTCATTCCCTTTAAACGTATTGAAAAAGGTAATAACTCAGGATTCAGTAAGGTGTTGCAATGCATAAATGGTCTGTGATGAATTGTAATTAGCTCCAGTGCAAGCCTTTGCAATACAGGCACAGTTTTTATTCAGCAGGAATGTTTTGCTGAGGTTGCCTCATCTGTCTCTCAGGGAGCCTGCTCAAGTAAACTGGTGTGCCCTCACAAGCATATTCCCATTTTCTGCTTCACTGAACTGGTGGTCCCCAATAATCCCAACACCATCATTTAGTCAGGCAGGCTATGGGGAGTTTTTTTTTTTTCTTTCTTTCTCTCCAGCCTATTCCTCCTCCTCACACAGTAGGCTCAAATTCCCTGAGCTTAGCAGAGTGGAATTAATGTGTATAGTTTTTGGGGGTCTTTTTCATGCACTTTGAAAAAGAGTAAAATTGCCTCAAGAATGTGTTTATACTCCACATTCTGCTGCCCAGACCCTTTTTTTCTGTTGAAGTTGTGCATTTTTCTCCGATGTTGTTTTTATTTTTGTGTTGTTTTTTTCCTCCACAAGATCATTGCCGAAAGGTGTTTTCTTAAACTAATCCATACTCTGCGTCGCGGCTAAAGTGAAGCCTGTGCTGTGGCACTGGAACTTGGTCAGGTGCTTTAAACTGTTTCCCATCTCAAGCCGAGAGATGAAAAATGGACGAAATGAAAGAAAGTATTGTGAGAACTCAAGGAAATTTTGCGAGATCTTGAGAAAGTTTTGCGCGTGTTTCCGGCTCCGCCAGTGTTTTGCAATGATGGGGCGCTTCGTAGATTTATTTTAGAATGTGTTCTTTATTGTAGACGTTCCTTTTATATGCTGAAAGTGAAAGACATTTGCAGCAGACTGTGCGCACAGGGATTGTTGTGTAAAGGCTATTCGGAACTAGTGGATGTAGTTGAGTTCATTGGTAGTTGTACCAGTTTCACAGGTACCGCTGGATGGATTCATAAAGGCCTCTTATGGACGCGCATGTCCTCCTCCATGTTCATCTCATGATTAGCAATCAGCAGCATCTCTAATAGTTTCTCAAGATTTTGCAAAACTTTCTCAGGATCTTGTAGTAATTTCTTAGGATCGTGAAAAACCTTCTCAGGATCTCGCAGTAGTTTCTAGAAGTCTTGAAAACTTTGTCGGGATCTCACAAAACTTTCTCTGGATCTTGAACAACTCTCAGGTCCTCGCCATATCTTCTCAGGATCTTGAAAAACTTTTTCGGGATCTTGAAGTAGTTTCTCCCGATTCTTGGATCTTGCAAGAGTTTCTCAGAGTCTCGAAAAACCTTCTCAGGATCTCGCAGTAGTTTCTAGAAGTCTTGAAAACTTTATCGGGATCTCACAAAACTTTCTCTGGATCTTGAACAATTCTCAGGTCCTCGCCGTATCTTCTCAGGATCTTTAAAAACTTTTTCGGGATCTTGCAGTAGTTTCTCCCGATTCTCGGGTCTTGCAATAATGTCTCGGGGTCTCGAAAAACGTTCTCAGGATCCCGCAGTAGTTTCTTGAGGTCTTTAAAACTTTGGCATCTCACAAAACTTTCTCTGGATCTTGAACAACTCTCGGGTCCTCGCCATATCTTCTCAGGATCTTGAACAACTTTTTCGGGATCTTGCAGTAGTTTTTCCCGATTCTCGGATCTTGCAATATTTTCTCAGGGTCTTGAAAAACTCTCTCAGGATCTCGCAGTAGTTTCTGGAGTTTTTGAAAACTTGGGGATCTCACAAAACTTTCTCTGGATCTTGAACAACTCTCGGGTCCTCACCGTATTTTCTCAGGATCTCGAAAAACTTTCTCAGAATCTCGCAGTGCTTTCTCAGAGTCTTGAAAAACTTTCTCGGGATCTCACAAAACTTTCTTGGGCTCTTGAAAAACTCTCTCAGGATCTCGCAATAGTTTCTCAGGATCTTGCAATAGTATCTTTGAAAACTTTTGCGGGATCTTGTAGTAGTTTCTCGGGATCTTGAAAAACTCTTGCAGGATCTTGCAAAACATTCTCGAGATCTGTTTTCTTTTCCCTATGTCCCTTCTGGGGCAAATGGGAATGAAACAAATTTTAAAAATCTTTAAAGTTGCATGCATTTAAGGTCCCGCAATTCATCAATCATCAGTTGTTTTGGTAAAAATAAGACTTGCATAACATCATTTTATAAAAGTGCTGTTTGAACCACCGTCAAGCATGAGCTTTGCATACTGTCATCTAATGAAACTATAATAGGCGTTGAATATATTGTCTTGGGTTACTCATTTTTTGCAAATCAACACTTGGATTTATTTGTTCTTCTCATATTATTGTTGATTATATTTATATATTTAAATTAATCTTGACTGAAAAGCATTGGCTGTGCTGCTAAATATTTATGTTGAAAATTCTAACTAATCAGCAGTGTCCTCAAATGAAGAGGACCTATTTTATGAGGGAAAAGTATACTTTTTCTTTGAACTGGTCTAACGGATGCCAACTGGTGCAGCTGTGCGGAAGTACTGGGTCGCCCTGGATTTGAATTGATAGTTTGGGCTTTTAGCTCGATGCCTAGCGCTCTCGAGGCTCATTCTGTGGACAGTGGTTGGAGCCCGCGGGCATGCGTCGGGGCAGACCAGACATGTTACACTATGTCCAATAAGGGTGTTATATTCTTTAAAAATAAGTATTTGATTCTCCAAGACAAGCTATTCTTAAGCTCATCCTTTTTAGCGCCAAAGGCCAACTCCATCATCGATAAAACAATAAGTCGGAATTCTATGGTAGTAACACAATGGAAGAGCAAAAAGTCTGTTTTCAAATGCCTTTGAGGCACTAAAGCAGCTGAGGCTTACATTGATGGACACAAATCCTGAGTCTTGGTAACAACCCGCCCAGGCTTCCACTCGGTGCACACGTGATGAGAACTTTGATCTCTCACATTTAGTCACCTGGCTCTTTTCCACTAGCCTGGATAAGTCGAGACAGATAACGCACGCACAACTTTGTTCCTTGAATTTCAACTGTTTGCACCATCAAACGCATTCCGGCTGTAATATGCTCCCTGTTGCTCTGCCTCCCACGCGATTGTTTAGCAGAAGGAAAGATATATTTTTCCTCTTTATGCTTGTTATGTTGACATTCTACCAGAAAAAACAAAGACATCAATTGCTATGTTGTTTTGTTTTTTCTTTAAACCTACAAATGAGTTTAGGCTGAGCATACGCTGCACAAGTTCAGACATTTTGCTTTGAAATGCCATCTCCAGTTAACCCAGCGGTTGTCCCTCCTTGAATTGAAATCCTGTTGAGAACCCGATATCCGTTTATTTAGCTGTACAAACCACCGTATGAGTTGCTGTCACCCGAATTCTGCACACAATCACCCGATGATCAAAACAGATTCATAAAATGAGATAGCCGCTGGAACAATTACCAAGTTAAGTTTATGAACTCCGTTTTGTAACGTTTGAACAAAAAGTGCTCAGTCTGTGTGATTCTCAAAACAGAGAAAAATCATTCAACCATGATTAACATGCATGCAGGTAATTTAGGAAGACACTGATACTGAATGTCCCCTGAAATGGAAGTATCCAGAGAAAATCTCCACAGAAATGATAGAACAATAATGAAGGAATTCCATCTCACGCTACATGAGATGCGTCGACCAGCTGAGACACATTACTCCCATAACTGAAATTCCACACTCAATTATGCGCTGCGCAGAATATTAAAAATATGCTTTTGAGTACGACTGGGAGGCCAAACAGTTGGTGTGAATGTGTAATACGGTGTGCAATTCGGTGTCTACAGGCGTTTTTTTTTTTTTTTCTTAGCTTTGTGTGAATGTGATGATGGAATGAAGTTTTGAAAAATGCCAAGAAACCAGCAGACAAAAAAAAAAAAAAAGGTCAGCACTGTTCCCCACTCAGGTCCAAAAGGTGGTGGCAATGTACAAATGCAAACTCATAACAAATCACAGCAGTCTGGATAAAAGGTATTTGTGATATGATCTGATAACCTGTCAATATTTGCATTTTAAAATAGGGACGTTTTTATATTTTCCAGAAAATAAGGGAAATTCGGGTGTTCCAAAGCAACATCCAAAGGCTCCAAACACACAAATGATCAAAAACACACAAACACCATAAAAGACTTTCAAATTAAACATGCTGCAAACACATAAAATGTCGCGTGATCAAAAACAAATGCTAAATAAAAACGCTGCCAATACCAAAAACACACACAAACCCTGCTGCAAGTTCACATAACAAAACGGAAGTTAGCCAGGCTACCAGGGTGCCAGACCTGAGGGTTATCAGTCTTCAAAGACTTAAGATGTCCGAAAACCAGGAGCTTAGCTAGTATTCCTCCACGGCCCGGCAATGAGATACTCAAATGATAATCAGAGTCTACTAAAAAGTGCCTGATAATTTCAGTATATTTAAAGTATGCCTCCTCCGTATGGATGCAAAATTGTACTTTTACAAAGTGCTATCTATAACCAAGCACACAAATTCCAAAGGAAGAACTTCAAAGACGTCCAAAAACAGAATGACACAGGAACCTGAGGTCAAATGCTTGTTAGGAAAGACGTCAACTCAGAGGATTAACTTTGTGCATGTTTTGCTTTTTCTGAAAAAAAACCAGCACATTTTCATCACTTTTTCTTAAACAACAACAAAAAAAAAACCTAGCCAGGACAGGACGTGAAAACAGGGCATGTCCTTTTTACAGATAAGTGTTAAACAGAGACATAAAGAAAAATATACCATTTCATTCCGCCAACTTTCTTCTGGGCGTCCTGCTCATGTCTCTGCATGTGCATGTGTTTTATGGTGTTTGCGTGCTTTTGGTTTCGGGTCGATGAGTATCCTTATTTTTTGTGACTGACCCAAACAGCAAAAAATGAGAATACGTTTAAAAATACCTAGAAAATCCGTATTGACTATGTTCAGGTTTCTGTAGAAACGTCTCAGCTGACATGCATACCTTGACAATGGCAGAGGTTGGACAAAGCCAGTGTTTTGTAAGTCTTAAGTCTTTAATCTCAAGTCAAGTCTCAAGTAAAGACATTCAGGTCCAAGTCAGGTCTCAAGACAAGAGAGGTCGAGTCAGGTCTGAAGTCATAGGCTTAACATTTTTGAATCTTGACAAGTCATGTGCACTGTTTAGTGTCCCACAAATAAAATTCCATTTTAACAATCTTCCAATCTATTAAATGTGACAAATGCCATGAACGCATTTTAAAATTGTGACTTAGTCACAGAAAAAAAGAGAGCTGACATATCATTCGGGATTTTGTCATACCACAGAAATATAATCCACACATTCGTTGTTTGTTCTCAAACCTGATTGGACATGAATAGATGCATTCAATGGGGCAGATTCAAAGGGAAAATATGCTGAATACTTTGAACGGGGACACATTTTACTCAACACTCCAGTATTTTCAAGTCATCAGACTAAAGTCGAGGCAAGTCCGGAGTCATTGAAGTCAAATCCAGTTGGAAGTCTTTGACGATAAGAGCCATCAAAATTGTCCACGCCTCTGGACAACGGTATGACAAATGACTCGCATACATATCTGCTTACTCCTTCCACAAGTTCCATGAGTCGTTGGTCATAAGTCAGCACTGTTACTGTGTATACAAGCGTGCCCTTCAGACCAATATCTTTGCCATTTCCTGTGGTCTACTGTAATGACCCACGCTCGACATAAAGTTGTCTGGTACAGTACCCGCCTGCCCAATCAACATGTCCCGTGTCCGCATTGCTACACTATCAATGATGTAACGCATTATGATTAGACTGGCGAGACTCTACCCAATTGGTATTGGCTGGAAAGGGGGTGACCGTTTCATTCAACAGTCCCAAAAAGAAAACCGTATAATGTGTCTTGGCATGTGTAGTTTCTGAAGGTAATGAAAGAAAAGACAAGTCGTAGTGAAACAAAATAACACACAATAGATGCTGGCACATTTGGACACATGATTTGTGCGTGCTGTGAGGGGCAAAGTCTCAGGATTGTGAAGCTTTAACTGTGCTTCAACTGAGTGCGTTCACTGTCACGGCCGGCCAAATTTTGTTCATGTCAGAAATTCAACTGACTGGTCATGAGCTGTCAATCACGCCTCCTCTCCACCGTTGACCGCACAAAAAACAATGACAGCCCCGATTGAAAAGGCACTCGGTCAACACCACAATTGAGCTAAAAATGGACTAAAATTCTTGTGTGTATGTATCTGCCCAACTTGGAATGAATCGTTTAAAAGAGTGTAAATATTTTTCTTCACTAAATTCATGAGATTAGCAATTGGCAGACGGTCGGGTACCATGATGGGGCAAGAAGGTGAAGTCATTCAGACGTTTGTTATTTCCATGCACGTACAAATGTATGAGATATCCGCAATGCTCATCGTATTTGTCTAATTCAACACATATCAAGTTACATTGATACATTTCATGACTCAATCAGCAACACAAGCTTGCTGCATTCAGATGTCTGATTTGTACATCTGGAGAAGCATCCAGAGAGCCACATTTAAAACAGGGACACATACACACACAATCGCACACTATAAACAACAAAAGAACAAAAGCACAAGGGAGGGAGCAACAGTGGACAACGCAAGGACAACTAATCAAACACCTACAAATTGAAGCACATTGTGCATCACTGGGTTTTGGAGTGTGTGTTGACTGGGCAATATTGATTGTGTTGTACTTCAATGTCTCCTTGCCTGCCCGTGCACTTTTATATCATGCCTTGTCGTATATTACAAACACCGCACAGGTCCAGCCTTGTTAACCTGTGCCTCGGTTTCTGTTATTATTAATCTGTCCCATAAGTTCAGACAAAAAACGAAAAGTACAAGGCAATTTATCCCATTAGAAATAATGCAAGACACCTACAAATATGAACAAAAAATATATGTTGTTGGGAATAATTAGTTTTACATGCAGAAAACAATGCAAAAATAATTATAAATGACGAATGCATGGATTTGTTTGAGCACTCTTTTGCGGCATGATACAGTATGTGGCGAACGAACATGCTTGTTACACGCAATTTTGTATGAAAACTGCGATGGTGTACAAAAACCGAGGCTAAATCCAAGGTTTGACGGTCTAACAATTTTCTATCCATATAGACGAGGCATACTGTACTTTAAATGTATTGAAATTGTAAAGCATCTCTGAGTAAACTTGGGGTATCTTGACTATCTCCGAGTGGTGCGGTCAGCCTACATGCCACATTTCACTGTCAGTAATATGTTAAAAAGTTATAAAAACATTTGAAATAGTAATTAATCAGGCCACTCACTACAGGAAAACAATAGCGGGGTTAGAAACGTTACTCCCAACACTTTGGTCCCTTTTTAAAGTTAGGAAGTTTTTCAAGTTAGAAAAATCTCTAAAAACGCTGACCTGGTCAAGACTGGATTTTTGGAAAATATTGCATATTCTTGTTTTTTCTATATAACTTTTTTTTTTAAACATATACATTTTATCCATCCATCCATCCATTTTCTATACCGCTTCATATACATTTTAAAATATAATCATAAAAACAGCATGTCTATGGTTAGGCCTGAAGTTGTTGAAAAGATTCGATGCAGTGAAAGTGGGGGGAAAAAGGATATATCTCACGTTTATTAGAGGGACCGTTTTGGGACCCGAGGGTAAAAAGTGTAACTTTAAGGGTTTATCAGGCATTGGGTGCAGCTTGAGGAGACTCAATGTTGTTGGCCTATGTTATTTTTTACAACACGGCATGAAATAAATTGGATCAAACACAGCATCTGCAGTGGAAAAATGATCATTTTGAAAACATTTAGAGATTTATTTTCAAGAGCGTTGATTTATGTGAAATATTTTATGAAAGTTCTTATTCGTCTGGTTTGATAAGGGGCTTATCAAAGCTGAAGGTATGAGGATTAGGGTAATGTGTATCTTGGTGCTTTTAATATGTACCTTGCCACGTCTTGTCACTGTTTTTGTGCCTTTTAAACCCCTGTGAGGGGTTTAAAAGGAAGGTATAAATACAGTAGCCGTCTGCGCGTCCCTTTCCTTTCCTTCTGAAACAGCTGCTGTGTGCAGCATCCTAATGTACACATGTCACAAATAATTGAGATTTGACTTCAAGAGCAAGGAAATAGACAAGGTTAAATTGCCACCGAGCCCATGTGATAGTTCTTACCTGTCATTCTTCTGGTCTTTCAATAAGAAATCTTCTAGGTCACGTGTGCCCTCAAAGTTTAAAGGGCAAGATTTTCCTTCCATCTCCGCAGTTTCATTCTGAGAGGCTGAGGCGAAGCCATTATTGAACCCTCTGATCTGAGGCTAGATATGGTGTCCCTGCCTGTATAAGCTGGCTTGAAATATTGCGGGTTGATCTCTGAACACCAGGCTTCACTGATTGTACAATACATTTCAAGGGGCAGCAGCCAGCCAGTCACCTCAAACTGTGAGGTTTGTTTGTGAAAAAAAACTCAAGCAGGAAGCTGAGTAGAATAGTTATCTCTCTCGCCCCCTACCCACTTAAGGTGCCCTTGTTTGATGTACGTTACCTCATCAGAAAAGCTGGAACCACAGGGGTGAACGTGTACAAAGCGTAAGGTACTGCATGATTTAATAGTTTTTGTCCTATGGCAACCATGTAGCAGCCCACAAAGACCTGACCTGAGAGTTAACATCCGAGGTTTTTGCTCTCATGATAACTGAAGGCTGAGAAAAGGGTATTTTCATGAAACAAATCCGAGAACAAAATGTTTGATAAAAGCTTGTTCTCTGCATCAGACATGTTTTAGGCTTATAAGATCCAAGGGCTTTTATCTCCCTTTTGACTGTCGCCGAAGCAACTGAAGGGAATGAGGGATTCACCCAATTAATTTAGTGAGGCCTGTAATGAAAAGGCTGAAAAGCAAGCATCCAAGTGGTCAGCCTTGCAATTCATTTAATTAAGTGGAGTGCATATCGTGCTTCACATGAAACACAGAGCAGTTTATGACGATGTCATGGATGAAAGTACGAATAAGAAAGGAGAGTCAGCAGTACTGACACGTACTGTACAGTATCTATCACTATCAGTGTTGGTGGTAGCACCGTTACTAACGCTGTTGTACGAGTAATCTCTTCCCGATAGTGAAATGCGGCGCCTTATTATGTACTGATATCGATATCAACAATCTGAATGTTGCTTTAGTCCGCATAGTTTACTACGACTACGCAAGTTAAATCGGTAGTTGCTCACACTCAGGAAAACTCCAGTGTTTTAGAAGAGAATTGTGAGTCATGAACTCACCTAGCTCCAATCTCATGAAACATCTCTCAATGGCATACAACCACTACAAAGCAAAGTCCAAATAATTTTACGTATTTGAAGGGTTTAAAGTAGGAGCGCTCTGATACATCGGCCGATTGTTATCGGCACTATTGCACTATTGCAACCCGCAGCGACACTTTATGCAGTGCAGTGTCTTGACCTAACTAACGTCTTTGGCAGCATTGTCCTCCCACTTTCCCCTCCCACAAAACAATAACAATGTCTGCCGTGGGGAACTCAACTGCCAACACATGCCATGGAAACTGTCTTGCCAGGGTAGCATGTTGAAAAGCTTACGGAACCGTTTTTGTCAACGATCATTGATGTTAACTGTTCATTTATCCCTTTCATTCATCATTTATCTGCATTTTGAAGTGTTTTCTGCACGTTAAACTATCATTGTAAAACTATTTTTCTAAATTGTTTGCCGTCTAGAATGGATTAATAGATTTACATTATTTCTTATGGGAAAAATGTATTTGGTTAGAGTATGTTTCAGTTTGAGTCTGACCTTCTGGAACGGTTTAATGACGCAAACCAAGGTTCCACTGTACTTTTTTAAGATAATTTGCCCAACACTGATCACGATACACGAAAGCAGAGAGGATATTTCAACCCACACACACTTTCCAAGGAAAATGATTAAAGATGAGAATTAGAGCATTAAAATTGTTGATTGGCGATCAGAACCTAATGAAACTGATGAAAAACAGGAGTGATGTGATTCATGGATGGACTTGTGGTGCCAGCAAGGGAGTAGTTTAAGTTTATGGAGGGATTTTTGTAGGAGACCAAAAGTAAAGTAGTCTTCACGGGATATAACACAGAAGTGAACAATGAGAGCGGCAGTGTGAGGGACGGACAGAGGGAATTAATGTTGCGTGGATGGAAGTATTCAGACCGAGTAGAGAGATAATGTGCTTTTGAGAATGACTCAACCTCGGGAGAGGGATAAACGGTGGAGGATGGAGTTTGGTGTTGGGGGGCTGACGTCAGTTTTGTCATTATTGATTTTGAGAAATGAGAAAGATGTGAGAAAGATATTCTGATTGTGGGTGGGACAATGGAGTTTGGTTTTGTGGACGGGTAGAGCTAGGTGTCATCCACATAGCAATTGAAAGTCAATGTAAGTGGATGATAAATGAAATACAATACGACCAAGGACGGAACTCTGAGGAACGAAAAACATTTAATTTGAATGAACCGAGTGTGGTCGGTAAACATATAATTTCAACCAGTCTTGGGCTGAGTGAAGCCAATTAATGTTCGTTGGTAAAGGAGAATGTTATCAGAAATTGTGTCACGGGCCGCACTCAGATCAAGACGAATGAGAATACTTAACAGCTTCTGCCATGATAAGATCATTATTGATTTTTGCAAGGGCTGTTTCTGTGCTATGAAGGGGATGGGAACCAGAATCGAGTTGCTCAAATTGGTTACTGTTGGATGAATGAGGATAGCGCTGCAGCCGTTGTTTTTTTTTCCAGGATTTTTTGGAAAAAAAAACAGTTGAAAATACAGTGAACAGTCATAAATACATTCAATAATACAATAAATACAAAATGGAAACAGGAGTGTAATAAATAGTCGTTAGTCTTATTATTATGAGGTCATAAATGCAAGGCTTAAATCATCCTTGTCATGCCAGCATGTCATCGTAAAATATTTTTGCTAACAGTGAAACCTGGGTATGATGTCTGGCATTATGTCCTGAACTTTGTGACGATCTCAACAATTTGAATAAAAAGAAAAAAAGGAGAACCTTCCATACTGGTTCTATTACTTTTGGAGTTTTGCAAAGCTATTGAGTCATACAAATATGTACAATCCTGTCCTGTCATTTGCCTTTCTGTTATGAAGGGCATATTTCAGACATAACTGCAATGGTGATTAATCATAATTAATGTAAGAAACTGTGATTAATCTGAATAACAAATTTAATCATTTGACATCAGTAATATGTACATCTCTACATTTAAAATAATGAATGTTGACCATGAAATGTGCAAAAGGAAAACAACTGTTTATTTTAGTTTTGACGTAAGTTATATAAATTAGTTATACAGTAATCCCTTGTTTATCGCGGTTCATTGGTTCCAGACACAACCGTGAATTTCCGCGAAGTAGGATTCAATATCAATAAACAAAATATTTGTGTACTTATAGCATAGAAAACTTGTTTATGACTTTCTAACATTAACATCATTAGATGCTTCTATACATGAAATAACACTCCTACAGTCACCTTTACACTAATATTATCTAATATAGTAGATATAATCAGAGAAAATAAGCCATTTAAGACATAAATGAGACTCTTCCTTGTGTGTGTTTCAATAAATGACTTCTGGATGTGTGGACAGGAAGTGATGTCGAGAATTCAGAGTTGAGTTTTAGCTGGAGTACAGCCAGAACAGGAACCTGTGATATTATTATAAAGATGATGATGATGACTGTTATTATTATTATTATTATTGTGTTATTATTGTGGCTGTGGTGAGATAAATAATTATAAAATAATAAAAGCCTGGTGTTGATCAAGTCTGGTGCGTGTTACTGGTGACACCTAGTGGACAGTGTGGACTACAGTTCATCAACGTCTTGCATTGCCTGAAATTCTGTTGTATTTTCGTTCACTTAGAACATTGTTATGCTCGGAAATGCTTAAATTAGGCGAAGAAAACGTAACATTTGCTTAAATATACATTTTATGGACTAATAATAGGCCATAGTCAACCACAAAACAGCCATCATTTATTTATTTATTAATTTTTGAAAAATAGCGATAGAGGGATACATGTATTATTGAAAGACCCTTTTCATTGGGATCTGACCTTTTGATGTGTTTGGATTACAAATTACAGATGGTAATCTAAATTTCAAGTTGTCTGTGACCATCAAATCTTCCACACGTTCACTATCAGAACTAAACAATGTAATGGTAAGAATGGAATGAATGGTAGGGGTTTCCCGACTGACTTATACTTATTATAGGAGCCAGTAAGTGTACTTCAGTGTTGGAGCTGCGATGCTAGATCACTTAGTTACAGTACATCTAAGTACCAGAGGGAGGATTCGTCAGCTTAGGCTCGCCCAGAAGGAAAGGCCAGCATGTGTGTCCTCGGAATTTAGATGTTATTGGAAAGGTCACAACTGGTGATGTTGATGACTTTCACAATCATTTTCCAGAAATGAAAATATTATAACCTTATTACCCTTATTTTATTTATTTATTTAAAGATTGATGGGTAGACAATAAAAAAATGGCAGTTTGAGAGGCCTTTGGGTGGCAGTGCCTCAGTCACGCTGACAAAAACAAATTGCAACTAGTTGTTGGAGAGATGCTAGATTCCTGACTATTTTTAGAAAAACCTCCATGGTCTCAAGTAAGGGATGCACCCCTCCTGACCTCTTTTCTTGCACAACACAGCAGAGGGGTTACAGTCAATAAAATACACACAAAATAACTAAATACATTTTTGTTGTGTTTGGAAATTATGAATGCAGACCATCCTTGATCAGAATTCATCAATATATTTAATTCCCCTTGCTTCCCTACCTAATCAAAATTTGATTAGGTAGGTGGGTGGATTACACCCCCACAATGTGGTGGAAGTTGTGTTCGGGGCCGGGTGTAGACCCAGGACTGGTGGCAGAGTAAAGGGGTTTTATAGCCTGTTTTAATGGCTGTACATGTGGCCTGACGTCAACGATTAATGTTCACCGACGGCACCCTGGCCACCCCTCACAGTAAACATGTTGCTGTCAAAAGATGTTCATGTATAATGCTTTGCAGCCTTGTCACTATCATGGAATAGTGTTTAGAAGATATTACGTGAATAAGACATGACTTATTCTCTTGTGCCAACTTTGACATAGTGGTCGTTCTCAGTTGTCTTGTTTTTTCCTGTGTACTGGCAAATAGCATCCTTTTTCAAAATGCATTTATACCGTACTCACAAGCCAAATGCTTCTTGTAAAGGTGTTCGTCATCACAGGCAGTCATCAGTGAAATCATCACTGCAAAGGACAGAACTCGAGGTGGTCTGTCTCTCGTTCTCTGCACTTGCGTTGTCCATTTTTGTCTTAAGCATTGGTCCTTTGGAAAAGAAAACAAACTTACAGTATGACTCGGATACTGTGATCATCCAGCAGCAACTCAACATTTTGGCATGACGACTATTTTGATGCAAAATATACTGAACCGAGTTGACGATCTACCTCCAGAAGCGTTTGGTTACAAAAGCAATGAGGCTGAGCTGCAAGCTAGTTCGTCATGGCTGGCGCCAGTAACTATAAACATAATTTTTGCAAATTTACCGTTCACGTTCAGAAATGTAACTATGTACAACATAATTACAAACAATATATAACATACTGTATTTAAGCAAAGTGGATGAATCATGTCAGGGACCCTTTAACAAAATGGTTGGCGACCTTCCCCAATCATGTTGCCTACGAAGGAACTGAAACAATCTCACACTCAACACTTTTTGTAAGCTACATGACATTGAAATGTTGAGTTCGAATCTTGGGAGTGTGCATGGTGTGTTGAATAAAGACGTGAAATGGTTGACAACAAGGCAATCAAACAGTAATAGTTGAAAATACATACGTCCATCTGTGTTCTGACACAAAAGCAGTCTGCAGGAATACTGTATATATTTGTATGTGCACATCATTTCACTGCGTTGTTATTCAGTGAGTGTTCGGGAGGGATTTGTTGAAACAACACAATCGCCAATCCTTAATTAAATAACTTGTATTGCTCTGCCTATAAATACCTTTTAAATAGCAAAAGGTGTGTGCCCTCGTAGTCTCGTGGTTACTGACAAGTGTCTGAAAGTCTATTTAGTAGCACAGGGAGGCCAAACTGACCTATAGGTTGCTTTTTCTGATCCAAATCCCATATTTTACATCACTATTTACATCACTAATTGGTTCATTTGTTAATTGGAGCAGATTGAAGGTGGATTACTGGATCGTCCACTCTGTAGTATGCAAAGGCAGGGTATGGCAGTGCATACTATGATTGTACAGAAAAAAACCATCATCAAACTTACCAAAGCTGTTTTAGCCCACACACTTGGTGCACTAGTGATAGAGGACAGAGAAATTGCACCACAATTTGTTATAACTGAACCCGACCTATGAAACACACCCCAAGTCTCTTCCAATCCACATGTAGTCAGCAGCAAGGGTGGATGAAGCAATTACATTACTTTCACATCTTATATTTCCTATGGCAAAAAGATTTGGGGCTTGTCAAATTATAGTCCCATCTACAATATTGAAAGCCAAATGTTGATGACGCAGATGGTTGGCAATACGACACATTCTGTGGTGACAAAAGTGCCTGTGAGCCATAAGTTCCCCATTCACATGGCATCAAAGAGAACACCTTGCCTGCCGGAGAGCAGCATGGCTGTATGAGCAGATTACTCTTCCACCTTTCAAAGCAAATCAGCGCAATGGTGAAATAACGGGAGATAAAGAGGCAAAGTCACATTTCCACTTCACTTGGAAGGAACTACTTCATCAACACAGGAAACAATTTTTTTGTTGTTGTTGTTGTTTTTTACTGCCATATCCAATTTAAGCTTAATTTTATATAGGAAGTTGGATCAGGATAGGATTTCTCTTTTGTGTGCTTTTCCTCACACTAATGTAGCAATTAGACAAAATGAAAATGAGTCGCCACCAAAAGCGCATCTGTGTTTGTCATCGAAAAGCTTGCACTGAACGGAAGATTTCTTGTTACCCCTTCAGCTGTTTGGTGTGCTCATTCTATCCAAAATGCTCCAGAATGTCAAATTAAGTGTCAAACTGTCACACTCTCATGTCTGTTAACGCTCTACCTTGCCAGCCAGCCAACCGCGGCCAAATCACTGTTTCTTAGTTCATTATTAAACTAGTGTGGGACTTCTGTATCTCTTAATAATCGAAAACAAACTCTGGAAATGTCTATTTTTTGTCACACAGTACACTGTCAAAAACTCTCAGCAGTTTCTTTGTTGACACATGAATAGCAAAGTAAGATTAACACTACCACAAACAACATTAACCACATTATTATTCATTATTTGCATATCGTATAAAAACCTTTTGCATTAAAAAAAAACCCTTCTAATTCTTTATTATGGCAATCAAAGCACGAGTCATCAATCAAATGGCACTTACCTGCCACAAAACCTAGCTTTAAGCTACTCTATCATGGCGTTAATAACAGGAATAACAGGAATTCGGTCACAATATACAGCAGAGGTGTCCAAGTAATACATCTAGGGCAGGGGTCACCAACGTTTTTCCTCGTGAGAGCTACTTTTACAAAATGAAAATGGCCAAGAGCTACTCATTTTTGTACCATTTATTTTCAGAGCTTATTTTAAACCCCAACAAAGCAAATATGCTTGTTTTACCAGGACATTAACAAAATGCTGGTGTCCACAACTCACATTTTGTATTTCAGAATGCATTTCTTTCTACTGTTCTGTCATTATTAACTGAAAACCTGAATGAAAAGCAGGCTTGCGGGCACCTCATGTGGTCGTGGGGGGCTACCTGGTGCCCGCGGGCACCACGTCGGTCACCCCTGATCTAGGGTGTATCCAAAAAAAGTACACTCTCCATAAAGTAGCAACTGCATTTACAATTATATATTTTCATGGAATTTCTTTATTTGCATATGTTTGCATGGACATCACCCTTCGGTCCATGCCAAAATGTCTTGCATGACTGAACACAGACCCTTTTTCCGCCAGGCAAATGCATGTTTTTGTCAACTTAGTCCATTGCTTCGGATGCAGAGTTGCGCTCTCCTCCGCATGTCCTGCACTGCTCTCCTGATCATTCCCCTGTCCCTCCGGAGGATGTTAACTTCAGCTCTGATTTGCTGTTCAATGTTGTCATGTGGTCGTGTCGCATACACTTTTGATTTAAGATGGCCTCACAGGAAAAAAGGCCAGCGGTGTCAAATCAGGTGACCTCGGGGGCCATTCCACTGGGCGGTTCAAAGCAATAACATGGTCACCAAGAAGCTCTGTCAGCCGCTCAGTTGCAGTTCTCCTTCAGTTCCTTGAAGATGAAAACGCGGCATTCCTCTGAGAGTACGACCGACGTGCTCATTCAACATTCGGAGATAATCGTCACCGTTGATGTTATAGCGGAAAGAGCACGGTCCAACAATTAAACCATTTCCAACAAGACCGATCTTGTGATAAAGATGAAAGTGTAACGCTGGGGACTGTTCACCACTTTGCCGCGGAGGTGCAACAGCGAATCGGGAGGGGAGCTTCATGTCATATGACATCTATAAAGTGATGTTTATGACATGGACGACACATGCCATCAACCCACACTCGACCTAACGGGCACCCCTGACCTGGATGAATGAGAATATTCACAGGCATACGGCAAAAACACTCACAACAGGCAAAGCACCTGTGCAAAACACTCAACAATTTTCGGAAAATAATGAAAATTCCTATATATTGGTATTATCAATTTTATCAGTGTGGTGGACGACATTGTATTCAATGGAGACATGATAGCTTAGCAGAAGTGTGGCTCAAGGTACCTCACATAAAGTACCACATTGCATTTTAACCTTGGAAAGTCAACTAGGCCAGTGAAAATACAGCAATGCAATCTCACCATACAGCTTCGTCATTTATATTTATCTATCTTATGATCGTGGCCGGGGCAAAACTCATAGGCGTCCGCGTCGGGCATGGTTTGGATTTTGTGAAATGCGACCGACAAAGATGAGCACGGTTGCGGAATGGAAGCAGCTTTATCAGAACGGAATCCAAATTTCTTCGCTGAAAAAAACAATAAACAGTGTAATTTGTGGCGTTACGATACAGGCCGATTTTTCACAATCCATAAAATAACATTTTCATAAAGGTCAAGTTAGAATAAGTGTAAATTGGAAGGCATTTAATCTGCCACTCTATGGTGATTTAACAGTTTTCTCTGAGGGGATCATTTGAATGACAAAGCTCTCCTAAGCTCTGAGGCTAAAAGGAATAAAAGTCCAGCCTCAAATTCATTCGCTTCAAGCCTATGCAGATGAAATACATATGCATAGTTCACCGCGCGTCTCAGCTGATATCGTAATTTACAGTGTGGGATATTAAAACTCAACAATGTATTATCATAATTCATATTATATTATATTTTATTTTGTTATTCATGTTTTATTATGAGAAAAATGACAGATTTCATCAGAAAATGAGACGAGGCTGCTGTGCCTTATGTACTGTACAGCATCATTTAGCGCTTACTGCTTCAAAACTATTATCCTTTAAAGATAATCTGTACCACAGTAAATTTAATGTGTAGACTTAACTTCTGCAGCGTGCGTGCGTGTGTGTGTGTGTGGGGGGTGCTTTTTACACAAATGAACAATACCCATTTGGGATGCTCAGAAGACATCAGAAGTGATTTATAATGGGAAACACTATTAACATATCAAAGAGTTTTAAATGTGATCACTCAAAGCAATTCAGCATATGAGCACGGCATAATTATGTTGTTAGGGTTAACAGAGACATTAAATTAAATTGGTGTCTAGTTGATGGATGGTAACATTTTGAGCGTTAGATGAGGAATATAAAAGCTTTGATTAAAAATAAGCTGTGATTGAATGCAACATCTTGTTGTCTTTGCAGACTCCTCTCGCATTTGTTTTCTTGCTGGGGAAAAAGGGATGCTGTTGCAGTTAAGGTGTTTTTGCAGAACTTACTATGCAATAATGAATATCAGAGTGACTTTTTATTGTTTGTGCATAACAGTAATGACTGACATACATGGAAAGACATTAGCACCGTTGGCTTTAATACAGTGGGTTCCCACGATTTAGCATGCACGACCCCGCACATTTGCAGCTATTTCTTCAAATAGTTGTTTTATTTTTGTATTTTTACTGTGAAAATAGGCCAGTTTGTCCTCAGAAAACAGATCTCATTCACCCTAAGGCAATCATTTCAAAATACGTGCAAATAAGGAATAAAATATACAGGATACACACAGCGTAACATACTGTTAGGTATTATACAGTGTAATAGGTCAGTGCAGTCTAATAACTTTGTTTTGGGGCCTTCACGACACACACACTCACCCTCCATAATACACACACACACACACTCAGATAGCACAATCAGAGTTGCGCAATGCTTAATATATACAGTAGAGTACGTTTACATGCAGTCAAATACCCCCAATCATGACCGGAATGTTAGCAATAACCCAGTTGCGCACAGCCATGTAAACACCAAAAACCCTTTGGAAAACGGGATTATGCCCATATTCCAGTTTTTAAAAACCTGAATATTACCTCTGGGTTACTCCTTTTCGAACCCGAATATCGGGCGTTCGTTGTCCGCCGTGCCGGTTTTGTTGTTGTTGTTGGATACAGGAAGAAGAAGCGGAAATGTCGCATGTTGCGTCATGACATTTTCCTGTGCGTCGAGACCTTGTCTGTGCAGGATTTTTTTTTTTTTCCCCGTCACGCATGTAAACGGGTTATTCCAAATGTCTCGGAAACCGGAATATTGACCTTAACCCGAATATTGACTGCATGCAAACATAGTGATTGTTGTCACTCACACCAGTTTACTTTCTCTCACTTTCACACAAACATAACTTTCACTTTCTACACACAGAAGCTTAAGTTTCACTTTCTAGAGGGGCGCAGCAACTGCTATATATATATATCCTCTGTGTACTTTCAATCTGGGCTCTCTCCTCACTTGTCCTCATTGATGATGAGGATTGATGACATATATTTCTCTTATTTTTTAGTACAATAATATTGTAGCACGAGCCTGACGACCAGGCTAAAGGCCAGACCATGTCTCTGATTCCGTTTTATCGATTATTATTGAGTATATGAGTACCATATATAGTACCTATCACAATGTGTCTCTATAAAACTGATCTTTTAATTGAATCCAATGTCATTCATATCCACCATTGGTCTGTTTTGGTTCGCTTTAACTTGTGGACTTGATACAAAATGTGAGAACCAACTGCCCAATTTTCTCCTACAGGTAAGGTATTTAAGGAAGTAAAATGCAATCTATAAAGTCATGGAAAAATAATCAGACAACCCTTGTTTCTTCAGTGTCTTGTACATTTTAATGCCTGATACAACCTAAAGGTACCTTTGTTTGGACAAATATAGCAATGGCAACAAAAATAGCTCGAGTTACATTTTTGCCAGTACAATGCTATAGCTATTCATGTAAGAACTTAAGTGATTTTGGTTTTTATCAAGAAAACCATGGAAGTTGCGAGACATCAGCTCTTAAATTAAACTCTTATGAGCTGTATTTATCATCGTTATATTTGTCCAAGCAAATGTGCCTTTACTTGTACCAGCTGGATTGTAACGGATCAATAAACTGAAAAAACAAGGGTGGTCTAATCATTTTTTCCACGACTGTATGTATACCCATTAATGCTGGTGTCATGATGGCACTATACTTTAGTCATCTAAAGCGTGTAGGTGGAAGTTGCATATATTTTGGTACCCATTAAGTCCGTGCATTAAGGTGGAAAAGAACTCACACCTCGGCAGAAAGTGCCTGAGTCACAGTTTCAACAACTTCCCACATTATTCTGCTTAAAGAGAAACTCGGTATATACTGTATATTACTGTGTGCTTTAAAGGGCTCGTGACACCACAGAAAGTTTGAAAAAACAATCACAAAATTAAAGTGCTCGCTTAATAAACACTGTTGACACAGTTTGGACAGCCCATCTTTGGTTGTGACGTTCCGGGGGACCAGATTCAAACGAATGCAGCCATGAACTCACAGCAAAAGTGACATATTCCCAACAATAACACAATAATAACATTCACTGATATTGTGTTGTGATAACTATGATACGACGCACACAAAAAAATGTTTTTTGTAAGTATGTGACACAGACACTGCAAAATGAAAGACCGGTTAGACCTGGAATGAATATTACTCGAAGATTCGTAAAATAGATCTTGTGTCGCTTAGAAAGGTGATCAAGCTTACTCCAGCTTCTCCAGTGTTCCAGCAAAACACGACGAGCGGGCATAAAAAAAATATATATTAAAAACATATGCCAGTTCTTCCAGAATGAGAAGAACTGGCAACATTTTTAAAAAATTGTAAACATTTCAATAATGGAGCACACATCTAACACAGGAAATATGCCTTTTAGTGTCATTTTTCACGGGGAAAATAACAAGTTTAACAAGTTTTTTGGTGTCATGAGCACTTTAAATCTTAGTAGTGCATTTAGTGCAGGGGTGTCCAAAGTGCGGCCCAGGGGCTGTTTTTTGGCCCCTGGACCGACTTAGCAGTATACTCCAGAGCAATTTATAATCCGGAAAATGCAGTACTTGCAGATTTTCGCCATTCGCGGATGGTCTTGTGTAGCCATACTGTCATATTTTACAACAATGGTGTATGTTTAATATCCGTGGATTCAAAAGGTGTGTTTGAAATGAGCTGATGTGGAAGTGGGGGGGTCATAGTGAGCTTTGTTATTCCCACACTTCTCTCACAAAGGCAGGCCAAGGCCAAAGGAGGATAAAAGGTCATTTCACCCGTTTTCAGCTTTATCTCTTCAACCAGATTGTGCCTCCAATCCAATTCCTTTCAAGTTGGTGGCCTCACTTTAGCTTCTTTTTATGACAGATACAAATAGATATCACCCTGTGTTCCCCACCAGAGGGAATTCTGGGTGGGGGAAGTCATCCAATTTTCAGCAGGTAATTCTACTTTTGACCGCACTTGGAAAATTGTACAGTGAATACTAAAAATCCATCAGCAAACGACAGGAAAGTAAACATCATTAGAAACTAGCCTGTGGGCTTCAGAGGCTCTCACACCCCAGCATTTGTGGACATAAATACAGCTTGATTTGGGTTCAAATTAATCATTGTACACACAAAATGTTTGCTATTAAAACCCACCTGAGGGGAGAACAGTCGCTGAATGTCCTACCTGCTTTCAAATCCTGAAACTTGGAAACTATCAGCGCTTTCAAAGGAGGGGGGAAATGAAAGGGGAAGACAGCAAGGCCGTTAATAATTAATTCGGCAGAGTTTTGGTCCTGTGAGGCCAGAGGGAAATATGTTTGAAAATGCTAATTAAAGAAAGGAGCACACTTTGGTTTGGAAGGCATCCGTCTGCCGAGGCATTCTGAAATCTCGCTGCCTGAGCTAATGGTGCTCGAAATGCCTCTGGGGGAAACTCAGAGGCGGGTGCTAATGAGTCTCTCGGACCTCTCCAGCACAGGTTGAATCGCAGCTTGCAAATGTTGCCAAGCATATCAGAGCTTGTTTTTATGCAGTTGTGGTCCGAGGTTTAGATCCATTCACCATAAACATGAATGTCAAGGCAATGTTGGACTTTCAATTATTTCCTTAGCGTTCTTTTCCTGAACATTTGCCCTTATTTGACAAACAGAGAACTGGGTAGTCTGCTTGAATTCATTCAGGGATTCATAAAGTCAAATGCGGGTCAAAATTGGAAGCAGGCGTCATCTTGTTGGCAGGGATGACATCAACCTTGCAAGGCAGCTGGATTCCATCTGTAATCTCATGAATTCTGACAGACTTTGAACTGATACACTTGCAGCACGTCCAAAAGTAACTGGACCAATCAACAATAGGTTGGGTATCGTTTGCATATTATCCGATACCGGTGACAAATCGGTACTTTTGAAACGGTACGTGAACTAGTCCTTAGAACATGGAAAACCATTCAAATTTTGTCCAAAAACAATGCCTTTTTTTTTTAAGGAATTTTTTTAACATGCGAGATAAAATCGCAAGATTTTACAGTACGTTAAGTACACACATTCCGCAGAATTTGAACAAAAACTAGCGGATTCACAATTGTGGCAGTGTTAGACTACCATAGACTACCTATGTTTGCTAGTTAATACTAACCAAAAGTTGTGTATTAATTGAGCAAAATGAGCTTAGTGCGGTGGTTGTCAATTATTTTCTGTCATGCCTCCACTCAGGGACAGAAATGCCCCCCCCCCCCCCCCCCCCCCCCACCCACCCACCACACACACACACACACACACACACACACTTGAAACACTATTGAGAAACTGATAACTGATCTATTTATTTATCTGTACCTTACAGATTGAAGGCATAAATGTCTTCAGTTTGGCAGGTCGTGTCTTTATTAAGGCTTGAATGATGCTGGTACGAGTAACTGTACGTTGGTTTGTACAGATAAATAAATATTACATACTGAATTTGACACATCTCATTATTTTCAAGCATTTTGCTGCGTTTGCCTCAATTGCTCAAAGACAAAATTAATCAACAGTTTCACACAATCTGCGGCAGGCTCAACAATAAGTTAAGTGGACTACTCAGTTTATTATACCGTTCTTATGCCTTCCTGACTTCAGTAAGAGACACCAGGTACTTGTCAAGCTCATTTTTAGTCTTCTACTTGTTGATCCAAAACACTGCTTTTCAAATCGCGGGGCGCGCCCCCTGGGAGGAAAGGCTGAGGTGTCAAGGGACAGTGGGAAACTTTCAGTGTCAGTGTCTTCGTGTAGACATTTATGATACAAACGGAAAGAAAATAACGCCAATCGATTGTGAAGTCTGACTTTTTTGTGGAAAACTGTTTTGTGATGCAGAGGTATTACTCTTTTGAAGGCATATTGTCTTGAGAAGCAAAACGCTTTAATAAAGTGACACCACCAACTAGCCGGAACTACTTTCCTCAACACCGAAAACTGGCCAGAACTCGGCTCACAGGCCGAAGTTGGGGGAAAGTCACAGTTGATGCACTACACTGCTAGTGGGGACGCCATACGGATTCATGTCAAAAAATACGAACCCGAACACCCGATCCCAAAAACATAATACGTCTTTTACGGCGGTGATAAGGCAAATGCACGCTAAAAGATGTCTCTGTTAGAGCAGTTTTAAGCCATAAAAACAGCCACAAGATGGCAGAATTGCATTTGATAGGAATTCGGCATGGATTTTTTTTGCATGTAAATACACCTGACAGCAAGGAAGAAGTGAGAGAACGTGGAGGAGTGTAGGCATGCAGAAGTTTACTCATTGTAGGGAAATTTTAACGGGTGCACACACACACACACACACACACATGCATGCACACACACAGTTTAGTTCCAAATGTGAAAATTGTAAATGGTGTTATATTTGTAAATACATTGTTATTTTGATATAAAACTAAGTGAAAGTTGTACAAAAAGCTGTTTTTCTCCCTTTTTTTTTGTTGGGAACTGATATTTTCCTGAAACTTACCTGTGTTCTACTGCTGATTACTAAAGAATGAAAAAAGGTAGAAACAAACTCCTTTTTCCTGATGAAAGTCTCATTGTTGTTTTGGTAGGTTCCATGTTTATATCGCCATAGAAGACAATATTCTGTCTGCCTTGAAAAATCAGTCCAAATTGTCGGAAATGACCGGGTTGAATTTTGAAAAATGGCTGGGATTGAATGAGTTCAAATACAATCCGAGATTGCTTTCGAGTTTGACAGCGATAATTCAAACTGGGCCACAAATGGTGATAAATATTTCTCACATGGCAACTGGCAATTTTGGCTCCCCTTCACCATGACAATAGAACTAGATTATAATTGACCGTTATTTCCTGGTTTGAATCATTTCTGTCCATTGTTTTCAGGCGAATGAGGTGCATCTAGTAAATAAATGAGCAATCAGTGCGCTGCAGGTTGCGTTATACACTGCGTACATGTTAGATTCACATCAAGTCAGCCCTTTCTTCTGTCGCATGAAAGAATCCTTTCCTATTGCGAGTGTTTACTCATTTGAAACAGCCACACACGTAGCATTTTTTGGAAGTGAAACCCAACTGTTAATAACTAGAATGATGTAAAGCTACAGCTTCTCCTGTCTACTGTACACTATTTCTCCAGACAAATTAATCAAGACCGCAGTCATAAGAATGAAAACAATTAATCCCTTAATGGACAAGTGCGTTGGATATATTTCTGAGATCCCACTTCCAGCTGTAATAATGATTATGCCAAGCTTCCTCTTCTATCTCATACAGTATTCCGCCTCAGTCCCATAAGAGATAGCAATCTAAGCACGGAGGAGAGATATCGCCTTTGTAGTGGCACATCGTCAGCGAGGCGAAATCCAATCTTTCTCCTTCGCTCTCCATTTCTCTCAACTGAGGACAGATAGAACTGATGTATGGCACGCGGAAGGATTCGTCAACTTCCTTTTGCAGAATATGCGCGGCACGGAGCGAGTTGAAAGGAAGGGTATCGGTGCAGATATCTCATAACCACGGGATAACCGGCATGACTCGTAACGAAGATTCAAGTAGATTAGACTCGCAGATTGTTTTATTGATCTCGGTGCTTCCATCACATCTGATAAAATCATTCATTCAAAAGCGCCCCATTACGCAACGTAACCTTGTTGCGCACAAAGGCGCGCTCAGCATGTCGTGCAGGGCCAATTAAGTTGTGTTTTTAATTGGGTATCAATTTCCTTTCTTATCTTATACTTTGAACACAAGAAAGAGGAGCCTCTGTTGTGGTGGTTTTAAGTAGTTTCCCTAAGAAGCTATAAAATCAGCATCTAAATACAGTAGAGCCCGTTCCGGGACGAGTAATTAATACAGTCATAAAAATGCCTATTTTTGGATCAGCTTTTGCAATAAAAGTGACTATTGTAAGTATTAGATTAGATTCAGCTCCAAAACCCTACTTCTGTCTATAATTGCCATTGTTCACTTGCAACACAATCCAGGTTTAAGCCTTAAATATGCCTTTATTAAACGCATTTATAATCAAATTTTATAAGTACCAGTCTCTAAAGAATGATAATGTAAGATGGTCGATGGACAGATGGAATCCGAGTCACGGTGTTGCCTTTAGCCTGGTCATCAGGCTTTGCAATAGAGGCCAGCAGGTTAGCGAAGACGTTTCTCCAAGCCACGTCTACATTATCCACACTGCATGCCTGTTGTAATTCCACTCATGATTTACCATTAGCGATATTAGCTTATGTTTACTTTGCTGCAGGTTTTGAGGCCGGATTGACTGTTGAAGCTCGTGCTTCCATCGCCCAACAAACTTTTGCATCTCATAGCACACAACTATGGTGTGTTCAAGGACCACAGGACAAAGTGTGAAACCTCAACACTTGACGAAAAAACATTAGCAGTGAAGCATAAAGACATAAACATGTAAAAATAGGGTTTTTTTTAAGAATGGTACAGCGATGCTGTACATTTTATCTGTAGATATTACTGACTTATGGTGAATAAGATTTTCTAGGCCTATTTTCTGAGAGCAAAATAACTTTTTGACCAAAAATGAGCAAATTTGCAGAGCCCTGAATGGTGAATGTGCAGGGATCCACCGTACAGTACACCGATAATTGAAACAAATAACCTGATTATTTCTTCATTCTGAATCCTGTCATTTACAGCCCTTAATTACAACATTTTAATTGGCTTAGTTGGCTTTACTGATGCAGAAGGAAATTGTTTTCCAGTTGTTCTATCTTGCTTGCATTTCATACACACGCGCTGTTTCTTTGGTTATTGAGTCCCAGAGTGACAAGTGTGAAGGTATTGTTTTGATCACAATGCCTGGGTTTGTTTGCAGGAATATGGAATAACTACACATTCAATTTTTAGAGCAAATTATGCATTTTCAATTGGAGAAACTAGTCAGTTGCTGTGAGAAGACACGAGTAGGGGAACAAGCACAGTAACAACATTGCACATGCCCCACAATCAAAAATCAAACATGTTCATCATCTTCAGTTCATCACATGTTCTTAATGTTGGGTAATGTTGCACGAGGAGTTAACTGGCTGTTAGCAGGACAGAGATGTGTTTTGCTTTTGTGTAGCTTCTCAGTTATGGTCATTCATTGTCATCTACACCCTCATTTGTGTCAGAGTACATGATATTTATTGCAAAAACTGCCCGTTGTGTCTGCACTATAATGAGATCCGAGAGCTGAATCGACAAATCTGTCGTTAAAAACATAAAATGGCAAACTTTTTATTGACACAAGTTAACAATGTTTATTATTGTGGTTGTAGCTTGCGGGTTGGGGTGGAACTGTATTGCACCATAGCTTCTAATATACAGTAACTGTCGTTAAATAGAATACAGTGGAACTTTGGTTAGCATCATTAGTCCGTTCCAGAAGGTCTGACTCTAACCGAATCAATTCATCCCATAAGAAATCATTTAAATGCAATTAATGAGTTCTCGGAAGCCATAAAGGTGAACACGAAACATGACTTTATCGTTTTATAATTGCAACTGTACCTTGTTTATCATGGTTAATTGGTTTCAGACCTGACCGCGATAAGTGAATTTCAGCAACGTAGGATCCCTTATTTGTTAAATGGAATATTTTTGTAGTTTGAGCATAGAAAACCTGTTTAAGACCTTCTAAATATGGGTTCAAGCATCATTAGAGCCCTCTAGACATGAAATAACACCCCTATATTTAAGACATTACATAGACTCACGCGTTAGCATTGACGGCATACTTGTTGGCTATTGTCTCATCAGTGTAACGTTCCTGACAACCAGTGGCCATTGTAGTAGAATACTACTGCAATGGTACTGCAATGGCGCAGATAACACATTTGCAGTGAACATTCAAACAGGAGCTGCTGTCAGCCACAACTCACGCCAGTCACTGGCACTCTCCACACTGCTAACCATGCTAACACCCAGAAACTCTATGTAGCTGGCTGATGTGACACACATCACTTTCCCAGGCTCTGCCTCTTAAAGGCACACACAACGTCACAGATATTACACTTCATATAACATCTTCTAAATGCCTTGTATTTGTATTTTCATTCATTTAGCCATTTTTATAAGTGAAAATGCTTAATTTGGTCCAAGAATACATAAAATGCCCATACATATGCATTTGTTTTGACTTATAATAGGCCATCAACCGCGATCATTTATTGTTTTTTTTTTTGTTTTTTTTTTTTTTTTTTTTAAACACGATAGAGTGAGGATGCAATGTTCGGACCCTTTTACAGATTGTAACGTTTTACATGCAGAAAACAGTTTGAAATGTTCATTTATCCCTTTTAGCATTTAGAATGGTTTTATGCATGTAAAACTATAATTGTAAAACTATAAAAAACGTTTTGTGTTAATATTTTTGGGACTTACGGTGTAACTGTCTTAATCGGCAAAGAACTACAGAGTCAACCGCTGATGACATCACAGACAGGCGACAGAGCTAACTTCCAGTTGTTGTTTAGGAAGCTGATAGGCTGCTGTCAAAGTTGTTTTGTTCCATGTTCCATGTTACGACGTTTCGCGGTTACAAACACACTCGCACAAGTAAATAAAATACCTAATTTTGGTCCGTAAGCATGAGACTCGAATCCTTGTGCACGCCAGGGGAAGGATATGCGCCACGTGCAGCCCCTCGTGCTGGGTGGAAGAATACAGTGTGTGCCTGCGTAGCCACAATGAGGAAGAATAACATCAACTATTAGTTATGTTTTTGGACTTCATTAGTCCACTCGAGGGGCAGTGCGACAAAGAAAAGGAAAGCCATCACCATGGAAGTGAAAATTAACTTTGTAAGGCACTCCCACCCTTTTACAGGTATTTTAAGAAGGTAGAAAAGCCTGCAAGATGACCACAGGGATAAAAGCTTGGAGTTGTTTCCTGTTTCATTAAATTGTTGTATTTTATCTTTTTATTGCTCTATTTTATGTCCTTCATGTTCTGCGTGCAAAGTGAGTGACTTGGGAATACATTCAGGTATAAGTTACACTAAAACTCGACTTACATCACAGTCTAGGAACTTAACCCATCGTAACCCGAGAACCACCTGCAGTGTCAACCAACGATTAACCGAGGATGATTTTTTTTTTTAACGTAAGACGTGATCAAGTGATTGAAGTGATCAAACAATGCGAAGCAATCGTGCACCTCTCCCCAATCCGTGGACGTAAACAGTTAATGTTCCCAGGTGTTTGCCGAACAATCGACACCGGAGCTCGTTAGCATTCACAGTGGCTCTCGGCATCCTCTCGCCATCGGCCCCACTTCATCAGTTAAACAGCGAGTTTCTAACCCTGGCTTTGTTTGGTAGAAGCGTCCATGTCTGATAAGGACCCCCTTGATAGGGCTGACATCATTAATCACCAGCACTGTGGGAGGACAGGGTGGGCAGGTACCTGCGCCTCCCCCTGTGGATCCTTTTTAATGGTACCGTGCTCCTAATTAATAGAGCTGGCCCTTTCTCCATGCAGATAGACGCTGTAACGCATGCAGAGAGAGATGTAAATAATGGCAACCAGATCGGGAATATGGAATTACTCTGTCAGCGAGGGAGACAAAAGGAGCAGAGATGAACTAAATCAAGACAGAGAGAAAATGGAAAGGAGGAGAGCACAGTGGATAGAAAACTGATATTCGCAAGTACTTGATAGGTGTAACTGCAAATGTCAGCACCGTCTATAAAACCACCTTGTTGGTGACCATTTTTCATCTTCGTTTTAAGTGCCCTGGGGGGCAGGGGGGGAAAAGAATCAAGAGAGAAGAGATGGAACATCCAACACTTCCATTGAATTGCTCGGAGACCTCATTTTTGCTTGTTCTAATTGCTTTTTGCAGATGATAGATAAAAAAAAGAACATTGGAACAACGTTGCATGTGCAATGAGTCGAAAAACAGCATTTGAACTTCCGTTGACTCGCTCGGAAAAATGTTATTTGGATTTTAGGATTCTTTCAATTCTTCCTTTTATTATTTCTCCTGTTATCTTCACCTGGAAATGTTGCAGTGACCTTTATAGATATGTTGAGTCTGAGAATGTTCCAACATATATGACCGTCTTCAAGGCCGATTCGCACATAATGGACTTGGCCATCGTCCCTGGGTGCTGCTTACCCTCAATGACTGCACACCCAGTTTGATAATGCCTTGGCTGATGTTTAGCTGAAGTTGTATTTCATCTTTGGAGTACAACCTCTCTCTCTCCTCTTAATAAAATTGGATGTCATTTTTCATGTTTATTAAGAGTTCACAAGAAGGTTGTGCTTTCATTGTGAGAAAAACTCCCACTCTTAATACTCTCAACATGGCAGGGAAGGCAACATTGTCCTCTTCTTGGTACATGGTGTCCGTTCCAGGACTCTAGTCAACGAAATTTCCCATGGAAATTATGAAAATGGAAATAGCTTCAAGGTCAAACTACCACAGTCGTATCTTTATGAACTGTTCAAGCAAGCAAAAAACAACAAGACATGCTTTTGATGACTTGATGGAGGCATAACAAGAGGAGCAAAGTGACGATTGCTGAAGGCAAGTCGACTGCATGCAACACACCTCTTAACATTCCCACCTGCCATACAAGTGCAAAAAGAAGTTAACCTCTATTTTTTTAAAAAATGTGTACTCAACCTTAATAATGTGTATGAACGATGGGCCTCAGGATCTCATCATTCATCCACAAGCGTCACCTCATGTTGCAGCATGATAATGCACGGCCCCATGCTGCAAACATCCCAGTTCTTGCATGGCCAGCATACTCACCGGACATTTTGCCGCCTTAGGAGCTCTCTTAAGGCCTAAGAGACACACACACAAAGCAGTTAAGCGGCACATTTTTGGATGGCCTTTTATTGGGGGCAGTCTCAGGCACACCTGTGCAGTAATCACACTGTCTAATCAGCATCTTATGGACCAGGTGGATGAGTTTTGTCAACAATATTTGACAGCGACAGGCCATGAAAAGTGTGATCAAAAGTGTGTATATTTTTGTTGCAAATGCATTTATTATCCGTAATTTCTCCTTGGGCATTCTTGAGGGAAGGCGGCTCCAGAATGGTTGTACAATGGTGATGGTAATGGCTCAGTTTATTTGGAACGTGCCGATTTGAAGTCATCGGAAATGTCCACAACTGCCATCTACAGGATTTCATAAGAACAGCACCAAGCTGGACTTTGATCTCGGTCTGCACAGCGTGCAGCTTTGACTCTCCATCTTAAGTCCGACTTGCATTCACGTCATTGGCACAGTTTATTCATCACCGAAGGATAAGCGAGATGAAACTAGAATTGATTCATTTCCCACTAACCCTGACACACTTTTTCTGAATGCCATAAAACTCAAAGAACCCATCACTACAGAGAACAAATCAGCAATGATTTCCCCAGTAGGTTGAACCTGTAAAAGTGCTAAAATGCTAGTGTGAGCATCTTAATGATCTCCCAGATCAGTTTGGTTTAAGGCAGAGTGCTCCCTTTAGGTGCAGCAGCAAATTGACCCAGCGAGGTGCACGTTTTATAGGTAACATTTTACACTCCTAACAACCTTAATTACCAACTGCGAAAGTTCACCTTCCCCAACCTTTCACTTAAGAGAACCCTACGCTCTTGGGGGTGATGAAAAGGATAGAGTCGGTGGGCAACGTGGTCAGCAATTGCACGTGCACGCGTGCGTGTGTGTGTGTGTGTGTGTGTGGCCGGCTTGCATGACACATCAGAGGAGCTAATGATGAAACTGTTCCGTTCTGTTGCTAAGCTCACAGAGAGAAAACAGGCAGCGGGATGCTTGACACCCGAAACCTCTGCACGGGGTCTCGCCATGGGAGGGCCTCGCATCGAGTGTGACTAATTAAGTGTTTGAGCGCTTTACTGCCCTGTGGCTTCGAAGAATCCACTTCATAATAATCCCCTTAGACTATCACACAAACAACACACACTCATGGCCAAACCACATTCATATTGTTTCAGTCCTTGTCTCAGATGTACTAACTACAGGAATCCAGCATTGATTATAGCCTACTGCAACGTTGCTTGTTCTCATAATTTATTGCCGTTGTCTGCTGGAATGTGCTTGTTGCTGTGTATATGTCTCGTACAGCGTTTCCTATTCTAACTCTTCTTTTTAGCTGGTAAGCTGTTCATGTTGCAACTAGCTTAATTGGTAGGATTGAATGTCCTTGGACGTGGACTATACTGTATTGCAGCCTGGTTAATGCTGGACTTCCGAGCGTGCCTGTTAATTTTCTAGGATCGGTGATAGAATTATGTGTTTATCGTCGCGTTAGTTGTTTATTGTTCCCCAGTAGTAGTTCCCCATCTTGTTCATTCCGTGAGTGAGGTTTGTGTTAGTGTGTCAAGCCCATTGCAAGTTCATTGTTGACTTGCGGTCCTATTACATTGTTTTCCTATGAATAATTAGTTTTCTCTCTTGTAGTTTTTCAATTATTCCTATTAAATTCAACTAAATTGTAACCTAAATTTGATCACATCTGCCATGTAAACGGTGTTTTCTGGTCACCACAACTTTGATCATGTCACGTTCTGCAGTGACACCACTCTGGTGCTGCAGACCCTGGGCCTCCTTGATGGGTGGAGCTACCGAACGAGCCACAGGTGTTTATCAGAGCTGCCTCTTTATAGTCACACCTGTGGCAGCAGGAAGGCGTCGTTTGATTGACCTTCATGGACTCACGCCACAAGACATCGTCATCCTTCCAGACGTATTCCTGCCGGCCAGCCTCATCCTTTATTGAGATATGCTGTCTAAAATGATTGCCTTCCTGCCAGTTCGGTAGCTTCTCCCAGTTAGTCCTCCCGTTTGGAGTTTTGTAGTGTTTATTTTCGGTTCCCTCCCTTCCTGGTGCTATTTTGTTACTGTTTGCCCTGCACCATAGATTTTTGTTGTTTCCCCCTGTTTTCTTCTTGACCGCTGTGGTGCACAAATTATTAAAGGACTTCTTTTCCGACACCACCCTGCTTGTTTGCCTTTTTGGGTCCAACCAAGTTCACGGCGTGACAGATCAGGTCCTATTCCTTGTAAAGTTTTCTGATGTTGCATTTTGAACCAGGTCAGGAGAAGATCTGGATGGGCTCAGGCTCACTTCAGACCCTGAACATCAAAAGCAGTAGAAAATGAAATAATGTCTTTTTATGAACAACTCATGGCAACATTATCGCTGATAAAGTCTTAAAAATAGGGTCGGGTATAGGCTTAAAATTTTGGACCCTATCATTACTGTTTTTTGGACAGTTTTTAATAGAAAGCAAATATACAAAAGCCTCAAATACATCGGAAGGAATATGTTATGGACAACGGACACAGGTGAATCTCTTTGATGGCTGTAATATCGGAAGTGAAAAAGTTAGATCGGGACACCCCGACCTGATACAGTTAAACTGCGCATTTTAGAGTGGCCTTTTATTGTGGCCAGCCTAAGGGACGCCTTTGCATGTTCTCCCAGTGCGTGCGTGGGTTTCTTCAGGGTACTCCGGTTTCCTCCCACATTCCAAAAACATGCATGTTAGGTTAATTGGAGACTCTAAATTGTCCAAATGAATGTGAGTGTGAATGGTGCCCTGTGATTGGCTGGCGACCAGTCCAGAGTGTACCCCGCCTCTCGCCCGAAGTCAGCTGGGATAGGCTCCAGCGTACCCCCGCGGCCCTAGTGAGGATATGACAAAATGAATGGATGGATGGACAAACAAGCGGCACGAAAGAGAGGCAAAGCGATATCTTTTGCCAAGTGTGAGGAAAGCAGTATTGATCCATATGCATTGTCTCGTTAATTTTGCTGGAGGTGTGGATTCCTTTTGATCAATATCTAGTGACTGCATCTTTATTCTTCTGTGTAACCTATTACTGTCGGTGAAATGCGAGGCCCTCGGTACAATTAGAGCTGTGGAGCAGGCAAGGCCAATCAATAGAATAGATGTATGATCTGTGCAGCAGGAAGCAATAACTAGTCAAAGGTACAGGGTGTATTCTTCCAGGGCTAAAGGTTAATCTGGGTGAGTGACTCCCCTTAGTCTATCGCCACGATGATTCCCCAAAGCCCAGCTTTAATAAAAGCACAGGGTTCTCAAGGTGATTCTCAAAAGGGCTTAAGCTCCAAGGTCAATTCCATTTATCTTCTGCTGTTATAGTTAATGACTGGTGGATGTATTTGGATTTAGAGATGCAGCTTACCACTATAGTAGTTATACATACTGTATATTCCACAAGACTTCAAAGTAGAAGTCAGGAATACAGTGGAACCTTGGTTAGCATCATTACTCCGTACTAGAAGGTCTGACTCAAACCAAAAAGGATGCTAACCGAATACATTTTTCCCATAAGAAATAAAGTAAATCCAATGAATCTGTTCCAGAAAACCCAAAACACGTTTTTAGAGTTGTACAATTGTAGTTTTATATGCAGAAAACAATTGGAAATGCATATAACACAGTTGGACTCATGCGGTGTATTAACAACATGGCAAGAGGTGCGCCATATTGTACGCTAACCAGAAAATGTACGTAAACCGACGCCAAATGTTGGTGTAAATTTTTCACGTGAACCGAAAAACATGCTAACCGTGTGTGAAGTACATGTGCCCTATCCTTCTCCAAGAAAAGCTCTGATACTTTGTAGTCAAAATCATGTTCTGGTGAGCTTGGATGTGTAATCCTCCATCTTGGGAGTCTAACTCATTCATTCATTCAGTGTAGCATGAACATTTCTAAAATGCATTTGAATTGTTGCTAAATCTAGCTCTACCTGGTGCCGCTGTCAAAAAAACAAAACACTGGCTTTTCCTTTCTATGGAAGGACCTGTTCAGCTCCTTGTTATTGAACAGCAAGTTGTGCAAAAAAGTACAGAAACATTGAACAGTTGGACATGTCCATGTGAATCTTGTATTCACAGAGCGCTCAAGCTTGATTTGGATTCATCTGACGGAATACATCTGTATTACCGTTCTGTGTTCATTGCAGTTTAAATTTCATACCGCCAATCAAATCTTGCACACGGTAATAGCATTCTCTTGCACCACTCGCACAGCAATTGGTCACACTAAACATGACAGGAGCTGCAACACATCAGAAGAGATTACGGACCCTGCACAACAAAGCACATTAATTTCCCTACTAAAGTATTCTCACAAACATGTTTACACACCTTACTAGGCATGTTAGCATGATGAATGAGCAACAAAACACTTCCCTAGGAAAAGCAACATTTTCCAATAATACAGCATTCAACAACAAAGCAATTCGAAGCGCTTTACATAAAACTTGAAAGGCAGCCACACTCGACTTTCCATATAAGACACATAAAATGGAAATGAGAAAATAAGATGGAATATATTAAAAGGAGAGTAGAGTTTAGGGCACAGTGATAAATATGAATTATTTGTCACAAAAGTGTTCCAAGTAAAGGCACTTGGAAGGAGAACAAGTAAAAAAAAAAAAAAAAAAAAAGAAATCATAGCAGCAAACCTCAAGCTTGCTCGTGGTTATTTCCAGATATATGGGGCATAAAAACTAAAAGGCAGTATATCCACATTTCATTTCAACTCCTCCGACAGAAAGCTAACCTGCCCCAGATGATGTGAGAAGTGTGCGATTTCCATAATCAAAATCGGATCTGCCGTGTGTTTTGGGGTAGAACCACAGCAGTGCTAACAAGGAATTTGTCAGCACCCGAAAAGACACTGGAAAGATAAAACACGTGAGAACTGCCGAGATTCTGTTCACTTTCTTGGTCGTTCAAGGTGCAGAAGACATCACCAATTGATTGGCTGAATGGTGTTTTGTGTCAAGTGTCGCTGCTCGATCCAACAATTCCAAGACGGAAGGTGGAAATCGTTGCAGTCAGTGTTCATGTCACTCAAGTCTTAAAAAAAAACTGTGAAACGAAATGTTCACTTCCAACAATGTCTTCTTAGCTGCTCTATTTTTACATAAATGCTCGGGTGAACTGATGGTTGTTTACCGTGTCTTAACACTGTCGAAGGTACGCTTGTTTGCTGAAGGTGAGGTTTTTTGTGAGGTCGATGTTTTTTAAAGCTTGTGAAAGGATCGTCAAGATAAGGGTGACGTTGTTTGTGGTATTGTAACATTTCCTACGGAGATTTTAGAGAAAATCAGTCGTCACTGTACTTATGCAGGGTCCTGCCACTGTAACAGTTACAGGGTCAAACACATTTTCTTCCATGATGCTGACTGACCTCTTGTTGTCAGAGGCATTTTGTTTTTCCTTGACAAAATGTTGACATCCTACATATTATTTAGATAGAGCCAAATTCAAAAGGCTTTCCTCTCTTGCTTGGTGATATCTGCAGGACACTCTGGTCTCTGAAGCGACAAGTCAAGGCTATAATTCCCACGACTTCATGGTCTAATGAGAGTTGTAATTGTCCGTTTCCTCTGCATGCCCTTGGAAGGACAAAGTGAAGCGTTCTTTATAGCAGATGAGACCAATCGAAGTTCACCGACTGTAGAACCAGATGAAAAAAGCAAAAATACCGGTCTGCAAATAATAGAACTTGTGTTATTTGCATTTCTCCTCTCTGCTATTCGCAGATGATGTGGATCTGATGGCTTCATCAGGCTGTGACCTTCAGTGTTTACTGGGGCAGTTTGTAGCTGAGTGTGAAACTTCTGGGATGAGACTCAAAAGGGTGGACTGCATCCAAGGGGTTGGGAGTGAAGTCTTGCCCCCAGGTGGAGGAGTTCAATTATCTCGGGGTCTTGTTCACAAGGCTGGAGCGTTAGGTCGGCAATTGAATCGGTGTAGCGTCTGCAGTAATGCGGTCGCTGTACCGTCGTAGTGAAGACAGACCAGGGCTGGAAGGCAAAGCTTTCGATTTACTGGTTGATCTATGTTTCTACCCTCACCTAAGGTCATGAGCTTTGGATAGTAACGGAAAGAGCAAGGTCGTGGATACATTTTTACTACGTAGGGTGACTTGACTTATTCTAAGAGATAGGGTGAGGTGCTCGGCAGTCTGGGAGGAGCTCAGAGTACAGCTGCTGCTCCTTCTCAGTGAGAGATCGAGTGGAGACCTGGAAGTCTGGGCTTCCCTGCTGAGACTGATGCCCCTTTGAACTGGCTCCCGATAAGCGGAAGTATAAAATAGTATTGTTTTGCATGTATTGTTGTGTGTCAACATTTTTGTGTCATACCCGCATTGTCTGTGTGGTGCAATTACATTGCGTGTTCCACATGTGTTAATTGTAGGGATGTTCGATAATATCGACCAACCAATATTATCGGCCCGATATTGGCATAAAAATGTCAAAATCGGTATTGTTTTTTTAACCTATCATGAAAGCCAATATAGCCCTTTAAGTGCCAAAATTGCAACATTGCATCTCTTTACACCAGGACATCTCTGTCACTTCAATCTGAACAACATTTTAGCGCATGTTTCTATGCAAAGTTTGCAGCTGCTGCAGCAGCGAGTTCACTCGGCATAACAGTCCACGCGCAGAACATACAGTACTTGAGCTGATGCTTTGCTGAACCATGTTTGGGGTGGCAGGACGTGATGGGTTGTCAAAACGCCGCTAATGGTGAGGTGGGTAGCAGAAATGTAGAAAAACGCGAAACTGGCCGATGCGGCAGGCCACGCCCACAATGCGAGTTGTACAGTGTTGTTACAGCCATGTCGAGTTATATTGACGTATCGGTTATCGGCAAAAAAGCCAATATCGGACATCCCTAGTTAATTGTTATTTTTGGTTTCACCCTGAGTGAGGGAGGCGTTTGGTTTCATCCAACTACAAACCGCAAATACAACACAAAGAACAAAAGATGTCAGTGTACAAATGTAAGTGTGTTTTTAAGAGAAGAATGGCCCTGTTCCAGAAAGCAGCAAGGAAGAATTGCATAGATTTAATACAACAGGAGAAACAGAAACTAGAAAAGCTGCATCTGGCTATTGTGGAGGCTTGATCTACAAGTATTAACATCTTGATGTGACTGAATGTTGGATTTTCTACCCTGAAGCACTCCACTCCCATGATTGGATGAGTTGCCACCGGCAAATTAGAAGGCTTACTTACAATCTATGATTGCAATTTACAAGTAGTCAAGTATTTACCCAGTTCTTTAAGACATAGGGCAACATTTCGGAGTTCAAATCATATTCAGACAAGCCGAAGCAAAGCATAGATTTTTGATCTTGACGAGTAACAAGTGTCTCATCTTACAGTTGGACTGTTTCACGCATTTGAATCAAATCAAGGTCCTCACAGGCATTTCTGTGTTGGGTTTGTTTTACTTGACAATCCTATCATGCACAAGGCCTCCAATCAATCCAACTTTACTGTAGTCCGCTAAGCATGGTCCTGATTATCATATTGATGATAGTAATGAAATAGCTTAATAATTGGGACTTGGAAAAAAATGACTTGAGAGAAGTGATCAAGCCAGTGACTTCTTCCTGGTTTCCTTTTGAATGATGCAAATGTTTCCATGTAATCAGTGTACGTCCATGTTGAGCAGTGTTGACAGCAGCTGCAGCTAAATGACATCCTTACATTGCTAAAATCTTCCCAGATGTATTTTTTTTTATTACAGCTGTCCAGTAGCATATTGCACCGTCCTTTTCTGCCAGTTTCTGCTGCGGTTTACACGTAAACGGGCCGACTATAAATCACTAATAAATAACACAGCGAAAACTAAGATTATGTTTAGAATAATGACATCGCCATAAATCTTCCGTGCTTCTTACTGAAAGGGACAAAAACGGTTCATTCTGGGTCTGTAAATAATTTCCAATTCAGATTAGCCTGACATTGATGGATTGTATCGTTGTCGTCTGAAAATGCAAACTAACTTTATTTGTCGTCTGGATAACAATTTGACATTAGTTTATTGTGTGGGCGGGCTGCTTCTTAAATAGTTGGAGGCAATAAATGTCATGTGTGGAAGTTTTCTCTCACTTTGAGAAACAATTTGAAGGACAAACCGTGACATATGGTGGAATGTATTCAGGTGGCTTTAAAAAGATTATTCAGAGCAGTGCCTTGAGTGAGAAAAGGTGCTCTTACTGGAGAACAGTGATGGCTATTGGTCATTTCTACATAGATTTCACTGCCACAGTTTGAGAAGCTACCGCTCTCAAGTATCCACTGCAGCATGAAAAGCAATAAATAGCTGAGCTATCTCACTGTTAAAGTCCACTTACTACCTTTGGGCTTGGTGCTCTATATGGAAATGAGAGATGCACACACACACATACTTGTAGTGTTCTCTGTCCTCATAGTTCTTACTCACACACAGGCTTTACATGCCTGAAGTCACACAATCTCCAAGTGAGTGTAGACGTGTCTTGCAGATTAAAACAAAGAACTCAATTGAAGTCCTTTCCTCCGGTAAGTTGGATGCAAGTTCCTCCACCATTCAAGTGCGATGCCTTTGTTTCCCGTTCCTTTTCTCCACTCGACAATGACACACAAACAGTTGAATAAGACCGTGTTTGTGAAGCCGCTAATATCCAGCAAGTCATTTGGGTTGTTTGAAAGAGCGAAGCTCTTCTTTGTTTGGGTTTCAGCTCTGCTTGTCAAAGCAGATTTTTTGTTTCTCATTCGCAATATTTTTGAAAAAAGTAAGGACTCAGCCTGTCTTGTTCACAGACTGTAGGAAAACACGAACTCTAACACTATGCATAACTGCCATGTCGCTACAGTACCATTATTAATTAAGCAAGAAATCCTTAATAACGTGACAAAAACATCCATCCATCCTATTTTTCCAGTTTATCCGGGTCCGGGTCGCAGGGGGAGCAGTCTCAGTAGGGAAGTCCAGACTTTTTGGTCTCCGGCCACCTCTTACAGTTCCTCCAGGAGGACACCAAGGCGTTCCCAGGCCAGGAGAGAGACATAATCCCTCCAGCGTGTCCTACATCTGCACCAGGGCCTCTTTCTGGCTGTGCCTGCCCGGAACATCTCGCCAAGGAGGCAAAACACCACAGAAAACGCTGAAGGTCACAGCGAATAGCAGAGTCGAGATCGTAAGGAAAAAAGTATTAAATCAAATACATCACACTCAGACTTACAGTGGATGTGGTGAGCAAACCCTCTGCTTTTTTTAGCGTTGGAACAGGATCAGTTTAGTTCTGCGCTGTTCACGCAGTGTTTCGTTCAAGCGCACTTTGCGTGTTCACATAGGCTTTCAGACATCAACCAATCAGAGGACGGAAAACTGCTGAACTTACTGTATGCCTGCGAGTCTGCCATGTGAGGTGAATTTGACATCTTATTTTTAAAAATCTGGTTCAAAACAACAACCTCATTGCTAATAGTGTTTAAGTGACATAGACCAACACTACTCATTCTCCTGGGCAGATTACATTCACATGGCAACACATAGAAGTTGAAATCTGATTGGATACACACATACACTACTGGAAGCAGTGCAGCCAAGAGACATGCTACAAAATGAAGATAATAGACTGTCGGGAAATTTGTTTCTTAAGTCTGAGACTTAGGCTGTGGGGACGGACGGTCACAGTATGTAAACAGTATGTTCATAACAATTGCAACTACTGCTGGAGAGACACGAGTCTGCATCCAGATAACTGTCGTGGTCTCCTCCATCGACACACCACATTTTCTTCATCACGACCATCTGAGACCACCTCTTCAAGCGGTCTCTGTCTATGTGTTGGGTGCTCACCATGTGTGTTTATCCCTTATTCAAATCAAATCTTCAAGTCAGGAAAAAAAAAACGTATTTAGCGGGATATGTAAATTCTTTCCAGGACATTGATCGACGTTTGATTTGTTTGGAATTCAAATGAACTGTCCCCATAAGAAATGATGGACACATACTTGTATTTACTGCACAGGCCAACATTCTAAACTGGCACACAAGTGTAATGTGGGGGAAATATACAGTAACTAATCATGACAGACTTAATCCAAACAATCTTTTTTTTTTTTTCCTGATTTCGGTTCACCAAATAATCTTGCAGGCTCCCTCCACCACAAGAATGAGTGCCAGAGCTGTGTAATTATACACAAAGATGAAACAGCTCCATTCATCACACACTGATACACTGGGAATTAAACTTTAATGAAGCATTCATATCCTCGAATATTTTCTTTCCCAACAGAAACAAAGTGTGATGCTGCCCAGCATGTGTGGTACTCACTTCCAGCCTGCTAGTGACCTTAGAAAAACTCTTTTCATAACAAAATAATTAGGTCTGGAAAAATATTCAGACGCTGCAGGCTTGGAATGGAATCCTGCTTTCAGACATTAACTTAAAATTAACTTCGTAAAACATTTCTGAAGCCTGTCGCAGAATTCTGCAATAGACTCCAAACATCCAAGACCTTATCACAGCTGATGTCATTGAAGAAAATTTTTCCAAAGACATTAAAGGGTAAATTTATGAATAGAGATGTTCAATATTGGCTTTCTTACCGAAATCTGATATATCATTATTGTCCAGCACTTCATTATTGATACTGATATTAACTTATACCGATACTGGCAGCAGCTCTTTCCTCAAACTCATGTCAGGTCACATCTCATGTAATGAATGAACACACTACAATAATCCATCATTTACCGCGGTTAACTGGTTCCAGGCCTGACCACGATGAATGAATTTCCACAAAGTAGGATTGTAAATCAAATATTTAGGTAATCTAAGCCTAAAAAAACTCTTTCTGACTTTCTAAATATGTTTTTTAACATTATTAGGGCCCTCTAGACATGAAATACCACCCAATATAGTAGACACAACAAGAGAAAATAAACAATTTAAGACACTTCTTGTTGTTCTTCTCGGACAGGAAGTGAAGTTGAGGTTCAGAGTTAAGTGTTAGGTTAGCGTAGGGATTTTGAGATAATGCAAACCTGCAATAAAAGCCTGTTGTTCCGACAAAGAGTCTGGTGCTTGTGTGTCTCACAGAACATTACTGACACCTAGTGACCAGTGTAGAATATTACATATCGACACAAAATGGGGGTCTTCTGAATGCCTTGTCTTTGTATTTTATTTCGCTATTATTTTGTTATTTTATGCTTCAGAATGCATAATTTAGGCAAGAAAATATGTAAAAAGCATTTAAATATGCATATTTTTGACTAATAATAGGCCATATTCAACCACGAAACAGTGCTGATGTATAAATTCATATATTTTTCAAAAACCTTGATAGCTTGAAGCCGTGAATTTCAAAGCGCAAAGTGGCAAGGGATGACTGTATACTCCTTTTAATGTGGGTGTGTTTGACAAAGAAACACACTTCGTGCAAAATACCGCAATATGCAAAATACCGCAATATCTACGAGTTACTGAAAAAATGGCATATTTATTTTAAACATTTTGTCTCAACAAAAATAGTCAACCAACAGTCAGCTAAAATAACATGTTCTCCTGCTTAAGTGAGTCTTAATAAATTCACAAATAAGAAACCAATTAAATATTTCTAAAAAATACTATATACAATTTGGAAGATTGCACATTTGTATGTGGCACAAACATCCGTACAAGAACAAAATAAAGTGCAAAGTATTAAACTCTGGACAAATGCAATCATCCATCCGTCCATTTTTTATGCCGTTTATCCTCATTAGGGTCACGGGGGTATGCTGGAGCCTATCCCAGCTGACTTTGGACGAGAGGTGGGGTACACCCTGGACTGGTCGCCAGCCAATCGCAGGGCACATACAGTATAGACAAACAACCATTCACACTCACATTCACACCTATGGACAATTTAGAGTCATCATGACTTTGATTAAGGTACAGTCACACCTCGTTTATGGTGGCTAATTGGTTCCAGACCCGACCGTGATAAGTGAATTTAGGCAAAGTAGGATTCAATATTAATAAATGGAATATCTTTGTAGTTAGAGCATAGTTATTCCATTATTAGAGCCTACCAGACATGAAATAACACCCCTAGAGTCACCTTTACACTCCTATTTTTGTTTGTTTATACCACATTGCTAATACGCAGGCTACGGGATTACTGAAGGGACACAAGGAGATGGCCACGGCTTTAAGTACAGCATGGTAGCGAGCTAACTAGACTCCATTCTCAGCTTAAGAAAGGGTTTCAAACGGAGTGAGGAAGAAGGACAAAGCAAGAAGCCAAAAACTTCCCACTTCCACACAGAATGGGAGGATAACTTTTTTCACTCTATCATGTCTGACATGCCATGGTTGACTACAAGCAGTGTGATGGTCATGTGATGTAATGTCATGTCTCATCAATGTTTTGTATCATTACTGACACCTATTGACCAGAATACTACAAGAATAACTACATATGACTCGATTAATGGGCCATAGTCAACCAATAAACAGCTATCATTAATCAGTTAATTAATTAATTTTGAAATAACACGATAGAGCGAGGGAGCGATGTAGGAAGGGACGACTGTATTTACATCAGATGGATGACTAAAAGTAGGGAACACAGTGTATACAGGAAAAAATGTAAAACTTGTTTACGGTATAAACCGAATGGTGAATTATGTGTTACTGCTTGATTGTATCCTAATGTAATGCATTTTATCAATTTACATTTGAGCGATTATTTCGACGCTAATGATGTTTTCATGAGTTGCTTATTTGCAAAGCTGAATTATTAATCGCCCTCCTGTTGGTTAATTGTAATGACTAAGATTTTATTTCTTTGAAAGTTTACTTGTAAGCACCTGAGATAAGACTAATCCGAAACCTTTGGGCGATTTCTTGAGCTATAATAATAAATATTTCTATGATTGGAATTGCTTTTTTACTACTGACTATATATGCAAATCCCATCCAGATGGCAAAATGCCCAAACAGCAAATTAAGTTTTCTATTAAGGATCAACAACACACTTTTATCACACTTACTGTACCCTCCTGGTCATTAAAGCCTTATGGTGAAAACCTTACTTACTTAATTGTTGCATTATCTCTCAAGGGTTTGCTTTTTCTTTTAATTAAAGTTTTAGTGTCATAGTTTACCAAAGGAAAGTGTTCTACAGGAGTCATAAAAATCTAGCCAGACAACTTCTTGTATAAAAGGCAAACAATTCAACATAATAAGGCAAGCCAATTTGCTCTGAGGAAAGCCAGAAGAAAATAGCTTCATGCAACGTCTATCCTGTGCTGTGCAGCCCCGTGTGCAATGCTAGCCCATGTCCAGTTCAATCATAAATGAAAGTGACTTTGAGAGCAAACAAACAAACACAGCTTAAGTGAATCAGTTTGGCGGAGGGAGGTATGTGGCAGGCAGGCAGGTGATGGATGGCGACGCTTAGGAGCCGTGACTTTTGGGTAAGTGACAATGACACACATAAAGGCCACCATTACCCGTTTTAAAATGCAGTTAAAATCCTTATCGACCCGCCCGTCCCGCTTGCCAATATGCCAGAGCATCAGCCGAGCTGCAGCTGACTGGCAGGCGGCGAATGATTTGCATGGAAAAGCAACCTGTCCCGTCTATGTAGCACAAACACTTGCACTTCATGATTTCCATGCAAGCGGCGTATAACTAGAAACTGAAATAGGAACGCGCCCATAGCGCTGATCTGTTCGTCCGCCGGGATTGTGCACTGAAAGGAAGCGGTAAGTCAAATCAGCACCTGACATCAATTACAAAAAAAAAAGACATTTCGCTTTTCTTCCCCATCTGCTGCTCACATGTGATGTATAATTGCACGGAATTGCAGCTATACGGTCACATTCTCCAAAGCAATGCATTTTCATGTGCAAGAAATCAATTCATTTTACATTTATTTCAGAATACAGTAACCCCTCACCACTTTGAGAGACTTCAAATTTTGCAGCTTCACTCAATCGAGTAAAAGGCTTCTTGAGACGTCATCTGTACTTCTGTGAAGAAGGTGTCGGACGTTTCGCTCCTCATCCGAAGAGCTTCGTCACGAAGCTTCGTCACGTCTCAAGAAGCCTTTTCCTCGATGGACAACTCCTGTACGACTGAGAGCCTACACAGAAGCTTCACTCAATCACAATTTTTCCAAAATGTATTAATTAATGAACCATGCTGTGTTGTGGTTGAATACGGCCGATTAGTTAAAAAAAAAAAAGTTTTTTGCTTTGTAAAATGTCTAAACTAAACTAAAATACCAATATAAGGCATTCAGAAGACGCATTCAAAGACGCTGTGATAGATGTAATATTCTACACTGGTCACCAGGTGTCAGCAATGTCACTGTAAAGTTCGGTGAGACACACAAGTGTCTGAATTCATCGCCGGAACAACAGGCTTTTTTTGCAGATTTAAATTATCTTACAACAGGCACAATAATCCCTAGCAAGGGCTACGAACCCACGCCAATCTAAAACTCAGCTCTGAACCCCCGACGTCACTTCCTGTCCACCGCCCCGCTCAGCTCCCCATGCAGCGGGAGCACATTTACAGCAACACACGAGTATGAATCTTAAATGTTATATTTTCTCTTATGGTCTACTATATTGGGTAATACGAGTGTAAAGGTGACAAAAACGTATTTAAAAGGTCGTAAACTAGTTTTCTATGCTCTAATTACGATAATATTCCATTTATAAATAAGGAATCTAATCCTTGTCTATGTTTATTGTCTGTGGTTTTGGTGGTTTTGGTTCTGTAGCTTCATTCACGGTATAAAATGAACTGGCAGTCTGATGTTCAGGTCAATGGTTCGTATTTTATAAAAAGCAGAAAAATACAAGAAAGTTGTTTGAGAGGCAAATTGCTGGGGAGCAGGATAGTATGAGGAAGCTGAAGTGGGACTCGCAGGAGCTGGAGACCTGAGGCTGACAGCCTGGGGGTTGGAGGACAGCCTGATGGAGTATCCCAAACGGACATCCTGTGGCATTGAGGGTGGTGAAGCAGGGGATCTCAGGTGGACGGCCTGAGGGCAGGACAGACAGGAGACAGGAAGCAGTGCCAGCAATGTAGGATGAGTCACACTAGAAGGCAACTAGGACACCAGCTTTTTGGGCTGTGCATTGAAAACGCTGGGGGGCTACTGGAGGCCAGCCTGTGGCCTTGGCGTAAGTAACACGGCAGAAACACCTGGGGAACTGTTTCATCCACTGTGGAGGTGACGTGACAGCTGAAGAGCTTGTGCCTGCTCTCTCTCAGATGACCACAACAGCTGCAGCCTCTGAGGACGGTTGCAGTTAAAATGTATGGGCTGCAAAAAGTAGAGTGTACCATTAAACAAATTATTGCCAAAACACATCATGAAAGTCAACACTCGGCCTCTGTGAGCCATTAATCTCTATAATGAGGCGGAGAAAGTCAGAGGAAGCTAATATCAAAGACAACTTTGGAAGTTGGACAAACTTGTGTTGGGTTGGCATCTCTGTAGCATCTGTAGGAATTCACATTCATTACATCATGGTGCTATAAATAATAGATCCCAATGACGTATACATAGCCAAGTGCCGCTTCGTTTGTAACACTCGTTTTCACAAAGCTCCGGTCATCAAAGCATTCGGTTTAGGTTACAACACTTCGTGCTTGCGAATGCACTCCCATAAATTAATGAATCCATAAACTACATGAAGTAAGGATAACATCAACTCTTAGTTTCCCCTTTGCACTTCATTATGTCTCCCGGGTATAAGACAGGCTCTTCTGATAGAAATCCGCCTCGGACAAGGAAATCCATCACCATGGAAGTGAAAATGAACATCATAAAAAGCTCCTGAGAGAGGAGAAACACCCACAAAATATTGGTTTTAATCGCTCGACCATCATTAAGAATGAGTTGGTCTTGTATGAGTATGATTTGGTCAGGGAAGTATGCAGTTCTGACACATATGCCCTTAACGCCTCCCCAGGGAGGCGTCCGGGAGGCATCCTGACCAAATACCCGAGCCACCTCATCTGGCTCCTCTCAATGCGGAGGAGCAGCAGTTCCACTCCGAGATTCTCCTGGATGACAGTGCTTCTCACCTTATTTCTAAGGGAGAGCCCAGCCAACCTACGGAGAAAACTCATTTCAGCCGCTTGTACCCGTGATCTTGTCCTTTCGGTCACTACCCAAAACTCATGACCATAGGTGAGTGTAGGAACGTAGATCGGCCGGGAAATTGAGAGCTTTGCATTTCGGCTCCGCTCTCTCTTCACCACAACGGACCGATGCAGAGTCCTCATCACTGCAGACACCACACCAATTCACCTGTCCATCTCGTGTTCCATCCAAGAAGACCCCGAGGATCAAGTTTTCTCTTGCCTGGATGCGGGTCACCGGGGCTCTCCTCTGGAGCCAGGCCTGGAGGCGGGGCACGATGGCGAGTGTCTCGTGGCCAGGTTACACCCATGGGGCCTGGCCGGGCACAGCCCGAAGAGACGACACGGGTCCCCCCTCCAATGAGCTCACCACTCGCCAAAGGGGTCGGGTGCAGAGTGAGCTGGCTGGCCACCGAAGACGGGGGCCTTGACGGTCCGATCCTGGGCTACAGAAGCTTAATAGAGAATTATATTTTTCCATACAAAATCAATGTGAATGAATTTATTCTAAATGACAAAGGGATGGAATTTATTGTTGATGCAGGCTTCCTGTACAGCTTTCTTTGGCGCCGTTGAGGGTTATTTAGCAGTCACACTTGATGAAGAACGGACGGACAGTGAGTTTAGTCGTTTATATGCAAGATTGTACGAAAACCGAGTCGGCGTACGGGGAAAAAAAAGCAAAAAGTTTTTACCAAAACCAAATCACTGTACTAAAAATATTTTGTTTCAGTATCTTGATCATTCATTTGTATGCTAATAAAACATGACTCGATGACAACACTGCGGTGGATTGTTATTGATAATTGTATTGCAAGACGGTGAATTATATATACAACATATAAAGACGGTATATGAGAAGCATGGCCCCCGGAGCCACTCTTTAAACAGGTGCCCTGAGGTAACTGCTGTAAAGCCCCCCTGCACCCTGCCTCTCTCCAACATAAAACTGTTTCTGCCGGGGTATTCCAAAGGCTTTCATTTGAAACTGTGTGGCAGATGAAATGGATAAAGACTATGAATAGGGATCCCATTCCCCCGAAGCATGACACATAAAAACGCAGCGCTGGGAGAAAATCCATAAATGCAAATGTTGTTTTGGATGCGCTGCGGTGGCTGCAGGACACAAGGAACTTCATATTGTACCTTGACGAGCTCATCAGTTCATGAACGGCCGAGTGGGCGCAGCATTGATTTGTGGCAAATGCCTTCATGTTGATTTGCTTATTCGAGGGCTTTTTTGATTGTCACATCGCCTTGCTAATGCAAATCCAGCCATTATTCCGCACAACAACCCAGTGGGTATTAACATACGGCAGGAAGGAAGGCGGAAATCGATATTATTCTAATGCTGTAGTGCTTAACATTTTAGTTTTCTTTCTGGCCCAGTACAGGAGAAAAACTAACAATTAAATTTATATTCCGATGTTTATCACGTAAGTGTTTCCTTTTGTACACATTTTCTTCATGTGCTGAGAAAACTGTTCAGGAAAAATTCAAATTGTTCACCACGACTGGATTCTTACATTGCAAGCATGTGAGAGTCAACAGATTATTTTTGTCTGGCAATAAAAGGGCAGCGACTCCTTGGCTTCCAATTAGTTTGCTCAGCGATTTAACAGTATGGTTCTGTTGACTGTTTGCAGGAGAACACAGTCTGTTGAAAACGTTTTTCAGCCTTTTTTTTAAGAATAAAAATACTGTGAATGCTGCTTTTGCTGTACTTTTCGGCCCCTTTCGACACCTGAGTCGCATGATTACAGATTGCCGCACACATTCACTCCTGATCAGAATTTTGACACCAGACACCAGAGAAATGGAGGGGCTAAGAACAGCTTGAAAAGAAGAAATGGTAGAGAGGCAACAAAAATTTTGAGTAAGCAATTTATTTGTTGGTGACAAAGTGTACTATTATTAATTATTAGTACCAAGATTTTGTTGCTGGGTTTTTTTTTTGTTTTTTCCGTCCATTTTTGTTTTTGAGTTCTGTCTCTGGAGCTTGGATTATGGGCGCCACACATGAGAGGCGATGTCGCCTCCAGTCCATTCATTGTCATTGGAGGGGCGATTATCGCGAGTCACCGTCCAGCCAAGCCACAAGCGAAATTGGAGCGCGTCAAATTTTGTGCTCGTGCATGTCATCGTGAACACGCTGGCTTGCGCTGCGATCCCAGGAAGTTGAAACATGTTCAACTTTTCATCAATGTCGCCCAGATGAGGACCAAATCAGCAGGGGTGTCATTGATCAACCAATGAGCGAACAGGATGCTAATCAGTATGCTCTCGCGGGTAAACACGGAGGAAAAAAATACTTGCCGTGTCAGATTTCCCGGCGCTATTTGACATTTTTTTTAAATAATATAGACATATAAAGAAAAAGCAGCGGTATGGGAACTCTTTGGCGCCAGAGTAAACATATCGGGTAAGTTTACAATAATTTACACGGACATTTATGTAAGTTTATCTTCAGTGCTAGCAAGATTTGGTACTAGCAAGAGTACTCCATCAACACCGGCCGCCTTTCCTCCTCTGAACTACTTTGATACCTCCAAATTCCTTCCAAAACCGTTGGAGACTCGTAATTCACTCTGGATGTGAACGCGTCACTCACCGGTATAGTTGGTCACAGCCGCTCGTCGCCTCCCGTGTGCAGAGTTTGCGACATGTTGGCAATGAGTTTCGCCAGTCGCGGTTGTTCGTCCCGTGTGTGGCGCCCATTATACTTCCTGCCTGTTTCTTACGATGGATTTTGACCAACAACCATGTATTTATGTTTGAAAACCTGTCTGAAGCCACCTGCTTTTGACTTCTAGTAGATAAATGCAAATAATGAGTGTATTGCAATACCAAATCAAGGGAATGTTGAGACTAAACCACATAAAGATAAACGGCTGATGTGCAGCCAAATGGTTTTAGGTGTTTGTTTGTGGGCTGTCCGGTCTTTGTTAACCTGCTTTTGATTCCAGCACCCACACTGGTACCATTCATGTAGAAAACTGAGTGGATTTGAATATTACAAATTGCTTTTCAGGGGAATATGGATGTGTGTGGAAATAGGTGCTTCAAAAATATTTGAATACCGCAAGAGCAGCTGGCCGGTTCACTTTCATAAATTGTCTTTATTGTAATACTGAGTTGGGATGATTGGACTGAGGCTGACTGAGGGATGTTGTGCTTGGAAATGCTGGCAGGTGACTGGATTCTCTTTATTGAAGTTGGCTGTGATTTCTGGAGAAGAAAAAACAGGTGTTAGCACACTGGCTAGTAGATTAGTGCCCGAACTGATCAATTCTATCTTCCCCCGAGTGCAACAAGAAACCACTTGTCAGCTCTTGTTTGGATGGTGATGGATGACCATGATTATGCTGATATTTGCGTGTTTTTCATGTGACATAAATCTGTACTGTTTTTGAACCTAGCAAAAGGCTTTGTGTTGTTAGTCTACATGTAAGCTGTCAACCAGGCCAGGGTGGCAGACATTTTGATACTAAAGTTGTTTATCGCAAGGAAAAAAAACATTTTTTTTCCATCGGTGCAATTATAATATTATGAGAAAAGAATAGCAGTTTTTACAAAAATAACGATTCTTTTAAAAATATATGTATTAAGTTATACATTGCCACAAATGCCTGCAAATTAATTAATAGTCACAAAAATATTGAACACAACACGAATAGAAAGGAAAATATTTTTTTTGCAGTGCACAAACCCTTCAAGTACAACCCTTCCCAACCCCGCTTCTCCCCACCTCAACTTTTCCCAACCACAGAAAGGTGCTTATTGCACAAGCTCAAGCTGCGCTTACATTGCCTTTGACTTAAATCCACATTTAGACAATTAAAACTGTCAGTCAAGAAAACAAACGAACAGCAGTTAGTCTGTCGCCACCAAGCAACGTTAGCTTATTTGATCATAAACATTCCATTATGTGGTGTACATAAAGTGATGCTACAGCTCCATAAATTTATCTTTGGCCCGTTTCTCCTCTTCTTCTTTCTAAATTGTGCACCTGATGGCTTTGACTTTGTATTTTCCATGTTTTGTTGACACAAATTAACGACACCTTTATCATCTTCTCCCACCGTCACCCACCTAGCAGTCAAGGCTAAACCAACTCATATCAACTCACAATTCCCTCCTTTTTATTTCACATTTTCCTGGTGAAATAACATGTTTGAGACTCTTGGTTTCTGATATAATTCATATAATATAATATGAACAATTAAATATGTTTTATTTTTGATGCAATTTATGTTTTTTACCTTGTAGTTAATCTGAGGGCTGAGGCACCCGCCCCCTCGCTTCTTCTTTGGTTTGATCCACATCACGTGGTGGACGTTTGATCACGTTTGGCCAGCCTGGGAGCGTGAGTATCACACCTGTTGAGGGCGCCCATCTGCCACACATACATGTATGCGCTGACTTGATGAGGATTTGATGAGCGCTGGAGAATGCCGCCCTGGACAATCGCCCATGTGGCCCATAGCGAGAACCGCCACTGGGTAATACAAGTATAAAGGTGACTATAGGAGTGTTATTTAACATCTAAAGGGCTCTAATCGTGTTAAAAACCGTTTTTAGAAGTTCATAAACAGGTTTTCTATGCTCTAACTACGAAAATATTCCGTTTATTAATATTTAATCCAACTTTGCGGAAATTCACCTATCACGGTCAGGGCTGGATAAACGAAGGACAACTGTATATGTCAGATTTGTTTGTATTTATGTAAATTTGTTAACCACGTAAAGTGGTTCATACGCGATTTTGGGAATTAAAGACGACGACAAGCTATGTAAATCGCCGATGCAGGGGGGGCCATTTAAATCTAGCCTAGGGCGCCACTAGCGCTGGCTCTGGGTATGTTTATTGCTCTCTAGATAATTTATTAATCACAAAGGAAATTATTTGAACACAAAATGGTTTATCACCTTAAGGGAACTCAAATATATTGCATTTAACCAGCAAAAAAAATAAAGGACGTGATAAGTGATGGGACAGAGTGTGTCCAATGAGCTGCTAATCCCTGGTGGTGCTGCCAGTGCTGGATTGGTTGCAACAATTCAATTAAAAATCCTGGCTCCACTTTTACAGGCTGTTGTGGCTGATTGCAGCCAGCTGTCAAGGTTGCTAGGTGACAACATATTCCGAACACAGGGGCTGTTGTTTGTTCTGTCGTTTGATCAGCGTCGTCGACAGTTGTTCACGTCGCAGTTGTCAGTGGTGTCCAAATAAATATGCTGCCATAAATCGGATACAAGGAGACCAAACCTGGCTGTGTTGCACTGTAAATACATGCATCAACAGAAAAACATTCTACAGGGCGCAGATGCACTATTTCTAGAAATAATATACATTTAACTCAGCCTTTACTCATTAGTAGCTTCTGGGAATTACTTCGAGCTGACAAATGCTCTGAAGATTAGTTTATTTTTAATCAAGGTTGAAGTTAAACAAGTCTTGCACGCCTGCTGCTGGTGCCACACATGAACAGCCGCCAGATGCAGAAGAAACGCTTTGGACAGGCCGCTGCATTTTTTCCAACAGCTGTTATTGCAGATGTGTCAAAAAAACCCACCTCTGTTATCATTTTATCTTTTTTTAATTGCAAAAAATAGAGTAGTCCCTGTTGTAAAATTATGATTTAATTTAACATTTTAAGCGAATTCATTGATTCATTTTCTACCATTTATTCAATTTGACCACTGTTTAATGTAACGAAATAAAACACACCTAGACGAAGCACTTTCATTTGAAATTTCTGAAGCCCAACCGAAATGTAGAAATATAAATGTGTTGAAATCTATTCACCGACCGGGGACCAAACCAGCAGGTTAGGAGACGACCACTCTACGACCTGAGCCATGCTACCGTGCACGGAACAAGCAGAATCTCCACAAATAGGGAGCAACATTGCAATTGTTCATAAAAAAAATAATTAAAATGTCACAGACAATATTCAATTTAGGAAAATGTGTGATTTTTTTTTCAAGGTGGGAAACAATGTCTCTACCTCCTGAGCCATGTCACCCTGTACAATAAGCAGATTGATACAGCAATGGGAAATGAAAATAAATGCATAAATAAAAAATGTAAAATGATTTTCCATTATAAGGTGTATCAGAACTCTCCAAAAAGTCGCCACTAAAGTTGCAATTGAATATTTTCATGAAATTTCTTTATTTGCATATGTTGGTATAGACATCATCCTTCAGTCCATACCTAAATTTATTGCATAAGTGCATGCATGACTGAACACAGGCCAATCCAAAGGCTTCATTTTGTTTTTCTCCAGCCATTCAGAGGTGGACTTGCTGGTGTGTTTTGGATCATTGGTTTCAGCTTGAGGTCACCAACAGATGGCCGGACATTCTCCTTCTTAATTTTTTGGTAGACAGCAGAATTCATGGTTCCATTTATCACAGCGAGTCTTCCAGGGCCTAAAGCAGCAAAACATCCCCAGACCATCACACTACCACCACCATATTTTACTGTTGGTATGATGCTCTTTTTCTGAAATGCGGTGTTTACATCTTTTACGTCAGACGTAATGGGACACACACCTTCCAAAAAGTTCAACTTTTGTGTCGTCAGACCACAGAGTATTTTCTCAAAGGTCTTGGGGATCATCAAGATGCTTCATGGCAAAATTGAGACGAGCCTTAATGTTGTTTTTGTTCAGCAGTGGTTTTTGTCTTGGAACTCTGCCATGCAGGCCGTTTTTGCTCAGTGTCTTTCTGATGGTGGAGTCATGAACACTGATTTTAACTGAGGCCTGCAGTTCTTTGGATGTTGTTGTGGGGTCTTTTGTGACCCCTTGGATGAGTCGTCCCTGGGTTCTTTGGATGTTGTTGTGGGGTCTTTTGTGACCTCTAGGTTGTGGCGTCTCTGGGTTCTTTGGATGTTGTTGTGGGTTCTTTTGTGACCTCTTGGATGTGGCGTCTCTGGGTTCTTTGGATGTTGTTGTGGGGTCTTTTGTGACCTCTTGGATGAGTCGTCCCTGGGTTCTTTGGATGTTGTTGTGGGGTCTTTTGTGACCTCTAGGTTGAGTCGTCCCTGGGCTCTTGGGGTCATTTTGGTTTCTGGGGCGATCACTTGGATTTTTTTTCTCCTTTAATGATAACAAGTTGCATTTACAAACTGCATTTTGTGTTCAGTTGTGTTGTCATTGACTAATATTTTAATTAGTTTGATGATCTGAAACATGTAAATGTGACAAACATGCAAAAAAAATAAGAAATCAGGAAGGGGGCAAACACTTTCACACCACTGTACATGTGTGAATGCTTCTCAGCTTTCATCAAATTAATTACTATTATTACTTATTAATTAGCCTAATTAATTACTATTCATGAATCCTGCCTTTTAACGTTGTTAACTGTCATGATGATGCATGTTATGTCTTGAGAAAAAGGTGACACGTTTGCAGAACAATACATCATGGTTTCTTTGTGGTTACATGCGAAAAACATCTGGAATGTGGAAAACAAGTTCAAACAAAACTTCCTCGTCCTAACTCTGCTCTTCCTCCACTTACAACATTAATTTGCCAGGAAAGACTGTCATGGAATTAGTTTGTGATGCGTAGTGAAGTAATGGGTGTTGGAAATGGGCTGAGCAGGTGTTGCTGGGATGAAGTCCGACAGATTCTATTTATATTTAGCATCATTCTGCCATGCATGCTTTGCATTAAACAGCCGATTATCATCCTGCCCGCAGGAAACCAACAACATTACGAGCCTTTATCATGATAAAACATTGCAGCGCTTGCCGAAGCGATTGTGAGATAATAAACTGTTGGCGTTGACTCTGTTCAATGTCAATCACGCTGTAAGGAAGTAAATGACTTATTGCAGAGCTTGGTCTGCTTAAAATAATACGTTTTGTTGTGCCAACTTGCTGGCCTTTTCCAGTCTGAACCGCCGATGAGGTCATTTTGGAAATATGTGACGCTTTGTGAATTCATCATTGAGCTTGACAGGTTTTTTTAACAATACATTTTTCCAGTCGGTTATGTCAAATATGATAATATATTAAAAACTGCTTGGACAAAAGTATTGGGATACCGAGCTATTGCACAGTGCATTAAAATATGCATGTGGTCTCCCATTTGTAGCCACAGCCGTCTTCTGAGAACACGTCCTGCAAGATTTAACAGGGTGTATCAAAACAAAGCAGACTTTCTAAAAAGTAGCCACCAAAGTTACATTTGAATGTTTACATGAAATGTCTTTATTTGCATGTGCTGGTATGGACATCATCCTTCGGTCCATACCAAAATGTATTGCGTAATTGCATGCATGATGGAACACAGGCCCATTTTCCAGTGGGCAAAAAAATGACCTCCATTTCCTTGGATGCACTGTTGAGCTCTCCTCCGCGCGTCGTGCACTGCTCGCCTGATCATTCCCCTGTCCCTCCGGAGGGTGTTCACTTCAGCTCTCATTCGCTGTTCAATGTCGTCGAGGTCACGCGGTGGTGTCGCCTACACTTTTGATTTGAGATGGCTCCACAGAAGAAAGTCCAGCGGTGTCAATTCAGGTGACCTCGGGGGCGATTCCACTGGGCGAAGCAATAACCGGAGAACGGGCCTGTGTTCAGTCATGCATGCAATTATGCAATAAATTTTGGTCTGGACTGAAGGCCGATATCCATATCAACATATGCAAATAAAGAAATTTCATGAAAACATTCAATTGTAACTTTAGTGTCTACTTTTTGGAGAGTCTACTTTTTCTTTTTTTTTTGATACATCCTGTCCAGTGTACACACGAACGTGCCACTGATGTTCACTTATGGTGAATAAGATGGGTTTTCTACAGAAGAAAAATACATTTTAAAAAATGTATTAATTTTATTAACCAAAAAATTTTGAATTTATCCTAAATGCAAAAAAACGAATGTATTTATTTGAATTCAATCACTTTAATTTACTTAATTAATTGTTTTAATTCAAATTACTTTAATTAACTAAAGTTATAGGTTGTAATTATTTAAAAAATGTATTGATTTTTACACAAAAATGAACATTTATGCAGTAGAGCCAGGGGTGTATTTAGTCAATTTGAGACCCAAGGCAAACCCAGTCATTGGGGCCGTCTACATCCTGGTACTGCACAGACCGAAGTGTCATACTCACCTCAACACAACGTCTTCCATGTGGGAAGCAGCAAGTTACATAGCCATGTTTATATCCCCTCCCAAAAATGTTAAATATTAATGTTCATCATCGAAGTTAGTACACGAGAAACATTAATATTTAAGAATTTTTTTTCATTTTTTTCCAAAAATTATCCTGTTTCTTGAGCAAGATACACTCCGTAAGGTCCTCCTGGGGGATTATTATTCCCTAACAAGCTTTTACTGTAATGGATAAGAACATTGAAGAACGTTTAATGTAGTTTACCGCTTCAATACTCACATCTTTGTGATGAACAACACCACTCGCAGGCTCAGCTTCATGCCGACAACTACCTCCACGGCTGACGCTGACAGCAGTGCTACTGTCAAGAGCGTCCGGCTCTTGTTGTCGTGTCTGTACGTCCGTACTTGGGACGATGAAAAAGGATGACACCTTTGGTAGTTTTGATTTTAAAAAAAAGCTGTGTACTTTCCTCACGCCTCCTCCGCTCCATTCGGTTAACTTCGCTTCATCTTCCTCCGTACCGCGCCGACAACTTTGTATGCGGTAACATGGAACAGTCCATTGCGTGAGAAGGGGGGGGCGGCCGAAACGATCACGATAGATTGCGCATGTTGATGGAGTTTTAAGCATGTGAATTGGGACGAAAACAGTAATATGTATTTTAAATCAAAGAAAAAAATCAATAATCAGTTTTTATGAGACTTTTCGGGGCCCCTGGAAATCTCGGGGCCCTGAGAAATGCCTGTGTTGGCCTCATGGTATAGTCCACCCCAGACTAGAGCTGCAACAATTAATCGAGGAATCGATGATGAATCAATTATCCAATTGATCCGCAGCTATTTTAGTATTTGAGTTTTTTTAATCTAAAAATGTAAACATCCTCTGGTTTCAGCCTCTCAAATGTGAATGTTTTTTTTTTAATTTCCATAATCATTCATTTCTTTTCTGATATGTTGCGGGCCAAACCACGAACCATATATAAACATATTTTTAACAAATGATAACTGGAAGAAGTCCCGCTCGGTTTGTGGCATTTCCCCAACATCTGCTATTTAAAAAAGCAAGGAAAAAGATTTCACCGCATTCCTGCACACACAAAATCCCCGCAGATTCAGGCCTCCTCTCTAGCCGGCTGATACCATGTGACCATCAAGTGTTGGAGACGAACCGCCTTTAAACTCTACCTCTTCCATCCTGCTTGGAGTAGACTGCATGACCCACCAGCTCCATTCATCTCCACTCCTTCCTTGGGATTCATCAAGGCTCCGTGCAAGGTTAAAAACTTATAGCTGACATCATGTCGTCCATATTAATTACATAAATAGAAGCGCATGAGCGGAAGGGACGGCCACGGATATTCCCTCAAGCTGCACGGATCAATCAATATTGATCAACGATGCCTTGATGTATGGCAACATTTCACACCTGAGACCTTGGCCAGCGTGAGTGATGGAAACGGCGCTGTCGCTAAAACAATTCCCCCCTGAAATAAATAGGGTTGAATTGTGACACACCAACACACGCGCAGACACACAACAGATGCAATTGCTTCTTGGAAAATCCACACAAAGACGCGGCATCGCGGATACGTCCCTCTTTTGTTGCAGTGATGAATATGGAATAAAAAAAAATAAAAAAATTCCACATGCTTCAGTCAATACCACTGCTGCCAAAACAGCTCTTCAGCCATTATAAGTGGCTGCACCTCAGGCGATACACAAGCTAATGAATAGTGCAAGCAAGCACAAGGAAAACATTGCTTTACATTACTATAGCCTCGTCATCAACGAATAAACATAAATTCAGAACTTCCTGCCTCACATGGATATTCCCTCCGACACGTCAATTTAACTGGGTGGCTTTTATTTAAATCAAACGAGAAGGAAGGGAAGTGGCACAAACACACATCCATCCCCACGCACGCTCACGTGACCACACATTTAAGCACAAGGGGTGAAAATGAACTGCAGGGAGAGGCAGGCTTCTCTCCCAGGATGCTCCAGGCTATTTCAGGAGGCTATTTCAGGTCTTCCGTATTCTTCCCGTGCCTCTTCTCGCCATCTGAATGCAGCTGTGGGAGGGCACGGGATTATTTATAATGCTGTATCCGACCAAATTCTCCTCTCTGTTTCCCCGACCTCAGTTTAGTACGTAATACGAAGCCAACGTGTCTGTCAGATTTCAGCATTTAGCTGCCAAAATAACCTAAACATTTGAACAGGATAAAAACTCGTTCTCTGCGAAATGTTCCTCCCTGAATGTTTCCCCCCGAAGGGCTTGTTTGCTGAGAAATATTTTCATCTTCCTGTAAGGAAAAAAACTGCATACTTGCTTACGGACATGCCGCATGATATACTGCTTTTAACGTATGCTAAAGGCTCAATTTGTTTGACAGCGGTAGCAAATCAGACAGCTTCTTGGAAGGAATTTGCATCACCCATTTTGCATCCAAATGGGTACGTTTGATGAATCTTAGTCATTGTAGTGCTTACAGTGACTTTGATTTTCTGTCATACCCATTGTAGGGGACAGCATCCCCAACGATCAGTGGGTAAAAAAAACAGTTTGAAGAAATCTAATATAAGATGATTTTGTACTGCAATGTTAAATTATTATAGCCATGTTTTATTATATTGATAAGTGCAATGAATTAATTACAAGTCACATGTGTTTTCATGGTTTGATTGACCCTGAGACTTATAGTCAGGTGCAACTTACTGTACATATCAAAATAGGTATATAGTATATAGCTCGTTTATCGGGGTTAACTGGTGATAAGTGAATTTTCACGTCGTAGGAGTCCTTATTTATAAATGGAATGTGTTCATAGTTTGAGCATAGAAAGTCTGTTTACGGCCTTCTAATGACAGCAGACCCGACCGTGACAAGTGAATTTCGGCAAAGTAGGATTCAATATTAATAAATGGAATATCTTTGTAGTTAGAGCATAGTTATTCCATTATTAGAGCCCTCTAGACATGGAATAACACCCCTATAGTCGCCTTTATACTGGCATTATCCAATAAAGTGGGCATAATACGATAAAATAAGCCATTTTAGACCTAAATAAGACTTGTGCTTGTGTGCATGCATCTTCTGAAAGCCTTGTATTTGAGTTCATTTCGCCATTTTTATGCTTGGAAATGCTTAATTTGGGCAAAGAATTCTGCAACATTTGCTTAATAATGCATATTTATTTCAAGATTCAAGAGTTTTTATTGTCATTTGCACAGGAAAACAGGTAGTTCTGCCGTGCAATGAAATTCTTGTTCTGTTCATTCTCCCAAGAAAGAAAGAAAGAAAGAAAAACACAGGAAAATGAATAAGAACAGAAGAAACATTATTACCAAATGGGGACTTGGAACAGCCACATTCAACCACAAAAAAGGGTGAGTTATAAACTTATTTATATTTTTGAAAACAGTGCTAAATTTGAAGCGGAAAGTCATTTTTTGACTGATGCAACTTATAGTCCGGAAAATACCGAACTAGAATAAGAGAACTAGTTGAGAACCACTGCTTTAAAGCATAGAGGCTGCAGCATGGTGTCGCCCGTTCACTAGTTTACCCTTCGTTATTGTTACCTGTGTGTTGATGCATGTAGTTGCATCTCATTTCGTATTTCCCTGATTCCGAGTTTGAGTCTGAGTCTGCTTTTCGTGCGCGTTGTTTCGACCTTCCATGGTGAGTTGATTTGCGCCCTTTAGCTATCCCACCGTTCCTCTTTTGTTGTTTTGTACTTTGTTTTTGTGTTGCTGAGTTTGTGTCGGAGGCTTCATTGAGCCTGCCGGTAACAGAACATGGCAGGAGTCAAAAAAAAAAAAAAGCATAGTGAGTAAATAAATACCGACTATATGACAACTTGCATAATAACGTCATCATTTGCACATGTGGGCCTTGTTTTTCAGCAAGAGGAACATCTATTTAGTTGTAATCACGACAAAGCCCAATATCAAATCCAAAAGTTTGGAGTAATTCAGTATGTATTATATTATGGTCGCTTTATGCCTCACAGCAGTGGTAATGCGACTCAGCCTACTTTAATGCTGACATATGTTTTCTGTTTTTCAATGTCACGCTATGTGATGAACAGCCACAAATGGAATCTCACACCTCTGTTTTTCACTCATTGTGAGGTAATTACATGCGGTAGCCGGAATTGATTTACGTGATAACTTGCAGGGAGATGACCAACGATGTCAAAAAGAAAAGTAATTGTTTCGTGTCGGTGGCTCGCTTCACAGGTGTCGTACGTATGCAGATGATGTTTGATGACTTTCAATTCACACCTCGCTTTAAAATGCATCCCAAAGGTCTGATATCAGATTTACTTCCATCATGTAGAGTGCAACGTTTGCAAAAAAAAAAGTACAGATAGACAAAGGTTTAATAGCCTTACAGCTGACACTGGCTGTTTGCTGCTTTAATGTATGTGCAGAAACACCCCTCCTGATCAATCAGTGAATCCATGCTTGGTGTCCCCCCCCGAGCCCTCCCTCCCGGAATTGTAATTGTTCTCGCATAGCCAATCAGTGTAGATAAGATGAAGGTAGAAAGAAAATGGAGTGTGTTATTTGTTTCAGACATGCTTAACACGTTACATTAAGGGACATCGCATGGCCGCATTCCCCCAAATCAACATGCCTGAAAAGGAGTAGGTAGAAGCAGAGCTTATTTAATGCTGCTTTAAGGAAAAGGATGAAATAAAAATGTACCAATCGGATTCAAATCTAATAGAAGTAATAAAAAAGGAATACATTTTGTTTTCATGTTCAAATGAAATGTTAAAAAATGGAATGCAAATAAATAAATGGAAAATGTTCGTTGGAAAAGATGACATGAAATCATCATAACCGGGAATGAAATGAAAATTGTGCTTTGTTGGTTATGTTTAATGGTTGGGAAATTTTGTGCTGAAATAAGTTAAAAAGTAAAAAAAAATGTGTGACAAAAAGTAGTAGTCAAAAGAGTGCGACAGGTTTGGTGTCTGGTTATACAGCGGATCCCCGCACAGTCGCAATTCAGCATCCACGGCCCCGCAAGTTTGTGGATTTTTTAGTTTGTTTTTCTCTGAAAATTGGCTGTTTATTTTGTAGAAAACGCATCTTGTTCACCGTCAATCGATAATACGTGGTAAACCTTTTTTTTTTCCCATGTTTACGTCCTTATGCTTCGCTGATAATGTTTTTTTCGTCAAGCGTCGACGTTTCGCACTTTGTTCGACGGTCCTTGAAGACACCACGGTTGTCTGCAGAGACAAAAAAAGTTTGGAAACTCTGGCTTCGAAGGATCAAATCAGTGGTTCTCAATTATTTTCCGTCATGGCCAAAACGTGGATTGTGTCGTGAGTGAACAACGGCAATTGAAGAGAGAAGGGGAAGGTTCTGCAGCTAAATCTAGTCTAATAATTGCAACTCTCACTCTTATTGCAAATGTTGATCCGAAATCACAGGAGAGCGTCAACATCAGCCGTGTGTCAATTAATCACATTTTTGTGCTTGAGCAATGCTAACAAGTTTAATATGCTCTAACTATGAAAATATTCCATTTATTAACATTGAATCCTATATCGCGCAAATTCATTTATGACCTTCGAGTCTGGAAACAATGAATTGCTATAAACAAGGGACGACTGCATTCTGTTTCTTAAGTTGATAAAATAAAATGTCAACAAACTCCTGGACCGGATAGCGGTGGAGCACAGAGTACACACCTGTCATATTACATCAAATAACTAATTCAATTTCTGTTGAACTGTAGTCCCATTACTCAAAATAATTGATTTCAATGTTAGGAGTGACCTGCTGGATGCTTATGAAGATGCTTATTTCTTGTCACATTGTGTTGTCTGTTACATCCCTCATCTATTCGTAAAACCCGAGTTCCCGCTTCTCATGGGCAATAACATCTCCCAAAACACAGACGCTCGGCTGCAGCACCTGGCAGCTGATGGTAGGGCCGCAGCTGCTTTATGGAACACTGCCATTTCTTCTCATTCCCCCCAGGGGGCATAGTGACAAGCTGACCAGAACAGGACATATTGATCAGTAGCTAAGAGTAGAACACAGCCACTCAGACTTTCCAACCTGGAGGGGGAAGGACAGAACTGGCACTTCTCCCTTGCGAGTGTTGAAGGACTCCAGCGGGGTCTTTTGTCTCCGCTCTGACAGAGCCCCACTGTGCCTCATTACAGTCAGCCTCGCCTGTGCGCCAAACAGTCGTTTTTAACTCGTGTTTTTCACCGGACATGTCTGTCTTTTCAACAGCTGCTAACCCCAAAATGTACAGATGATGGTGTGAGGGAGACGCCTCAGAGAGAACATCTTTTTAGGGTGCTTTTGCCCCCGCAACTACTATATTGGTCTATCTGGGCTCTACTTTTTAGTGCAATAGGAAGAGAGACAATCATGCACAATACTGTAAGTCATTCATTTAAAGTGAGCGGCTATACCAACACCTTGCTCAGTAATTGTTACCCTCGGAGGTTGTATGAGGGGCCAGATTAGCTGTGTGGGGTTTGTCTCTCACTTAGGCCCACCTTGTACCTTGTGCCGCGTCTTACCCAGGCCAATACTGGCACCGGTTCCCACCATCTGTGAGAAGCCCATGCTTTGAATCAACCCTCAATCATTCCAGCACAGGCAATTAGTTAACAAGTGTGGTGAGCAGGGACACCTAACATGGTGTTATGCATTCCAGAATTAGATGGGTGTCACTTGATATAAATAACCGAAGTATCCATTGCCTGTGTTAGAATTAATGAAGCCTTGGTGAAAGTTCATTAAGGACAGCTTCACACTGCCTCATTTAGCTGAATCCACCCTCCATTTCAGATTTCCCGTATTGTTAAATCCTTCATTTACAACTTGGACGTGCCTGCATGCTCTATTCGGCCCTTCACTCTTTGGTCTTGGTCATTTTTTTAATACCACCGTCAACGAAGCCATTTGCTTGGTTGCAGGAGCCAGCAGAAAATGGTAGGGTAAGCAGGTAAGAGATTGGTTGTGCGACGATCAGATGAATTTCTGGAGTGTCAGAAACTCAAAGCCGTTTTCCCCCATCTGGGCACTTGCTGAACGTGGTTGGCGGAATTCACAAAACGTGTTATTAAGGCTGTTTAAGCGCCTGTGTCACTTCTATTGTGTTTTAGGCACAGCTCGAGGCAGATTAAGGTAGCAGGGATGTCTTCTTCTTGTTACAATTTATAAGGCACGAGGCAGAGGTGAAAATGTAGTCTGAGTTGCCAAGTCATGGCTCTAAGGGTTGACTAGGGTGACCAAAGGCCCTGTTTTCCCAGGACAGGTCCGGTTTTCACGTCCTGTCCTGGCCGCCCTGGGAAGCATCATGTATTCATGCACAACAGTGGTTCCAACTCCCAAGATCTTGCAACTTTTCCCGAAAATATACATACATACAATACATTCCAAACAAGCGTTTGACCTCAGGTTCCTGTGTCGTTTGTTTTTTCTGAATCATTTTTGTGCTGTTTTTTGAACGTTTTTGAACATTCTCCCTTAGGAATTTGTGTTTTTTGTTATACAGTCGTCCCTCGCTGGTTCGAACATTGCCCCCTCTCTCGATCATGTTTTTTCAAAAATTTATTAATTAATTATATCTGTTTTGTGGTTAAATATGATCTATCATTAGTGAAAAAATTTTTTAAAAAGCATGAATATTTAAGCAAATTGTACATAGTCATGGCCTAGATGATGTATTTTCAAGCATAAATATGGCTAAATGAACAAAAATACAAATATTAGGCATTTAAAAGACATGATATGAAGTGTAATACGGTATCTCTTGTGGCTTTAAGAAGTGGGGCCTGAGAAGTGACATGTGTGACATCAGCTAGCAAGGGTTGACTGTTAGCTGAGTGCTAGCAGCAGGTTAGCAGTGTAGAGAGTGGCCGACAGCAGCTCCTGTGTGAATGCTCACTGCATGTGTTCTCTGATTGGTCATAAAGTGACTGAAGTGCATCGTGAGTCTCTCAACACAAACACCAGGAGTAGAGTGTGTGTGCATGCAGGCGGGGGTGGACTCCACCAACAGGGACTGACAAGGAAGTGGGTGAGTTCTGCCATTTTATTCTCTAATTGGTGACAGAGAAAACTGGTACCCCACCCTCCCATGGATCTTTGGGCCTTACGCACAGCATGCGCTCTGTGTGTAGAGAGGGGTGGCCCTGACTGTGCCAACTTCTCGCCCCCCTGTTGTGTTGTGTCTGCAGCGGCATGTTCCCTGGCCGGCGCGGGAGAGTTAGTTACAGTAGTTACCAAGGCAGAGCGCTGCAATAAATACTGTACATAAATAAACTGACTTCAAAGTCAATCGGCCCATTATTGATCGGCCCACTGGGTAAACTCCTGGTACTCCCGATGACCAGTCTGTCTCTGCATGCCATGATACCGTGCTTTAGCCCACGTCTTCCAATCGTGCCAAGGAGGCAACGTGTACTTCAGCGTAGTACAGAGCTTGTACACTCACCAAATGTGCTGGACTGACCTGAATTTCAATGAAAGTCTGGTCTTCTTTGCTAATATTTAATACCTACCTCAGGATGTTCTCAAGGTTCCTGTTGAATTCAGAGAATAGCCTTGAGGGATTTACAGACCTACTGTCCAACCAAAATACCGGTCTGTACCACAAAAGGTTGGAGACCACATAGATCACTACAGTCATTTTTCCCATAGACAAAACCCAGCCCAAAGAAGCCAGTTCCCATTAAATTAAAAAAGAGAAATGTGACAAGCCATTTTTTTTTTCTAGGACATCGTCATATGAAATTATCACAACATTGACACATACTTCAAGACATTCTGATCTCTTCTTAATGAAATATCTCAAAGCCTGTCAGGGATGGCTTAAGTCTGTCAGTTCTCGTCAGTCTTCGTATGATGGGTCAAAACATGTGCCCTTACTTGATACAGCTGGTTGACTTCTAGCATGCTTGAGAAACAGCAGGCCCGAAAAAGAACTGGAGTGAATGTCAAAGGTAGTGGTGATATTCCCTCGTGTGCTCACAAACATATTTTTCGCCCCATATTTTTCCTCTCAACCCCATGTCCCCATCTGACACATTACACCCAAAAAAATCCTTTTAAAGAAACCACACCTGCTTATCAAAGCGGTGGTTTTGAAAGCTTCTGATCAGTGGTGCAGATGGATGGCCACAGACAACTGGCAAGCTTGGGCGTGCAGAGCAGAGTATACAAGGAGAGATGGGACAGTGACGAGCCAGAGAGAGCGTGTCTCTGATGTACATGCTGCAGTGCTGACCCCTTTGAGGAACGCTCATCTCCTTTGGAATCGTCGCATGGTGACGTCGAACGAGCCCGGCTTGTTCCGTAAAGGCTTCATTTGTCACTTCGACATTCTCTTTCAAACTCTGCCGCTCCTAATTATGCACATCCACCGGGTAGATGATATGTATAACGTCCGCTCTATCACCATAACTCAAAGGCATAGTCCTTCATTTTCTTCTTGCGCAGGCTAAAGGGTGGCAATGAGACGATTTCCTTCAACCACAACATTCTCAGTGACGCCGGATTTAAGTAGGGGCCACACACCTGCCAACAATGATTAACTTTTAAGCCAATCAGAGACTGATCCTCCCAAATGGGAGGGTACACTTACCATGCTGGGTTGATCACCAGCATCAGGATCAGTGCAGACAGACTACCAACGAGCACAATTGAAATCTCATTGAAGTCTCATTAGGGTCACAAGTGATCTGGAGATATGAACCCTTGATCTCCTGACTGTGAGGCCATCATGCTAAACGCTGGGCCATAAGCTACATTTTAGCTGTTTGTTCATAATGCCTTTCTGAGAAAAGAGTCAATATTATGGATCGTCTCGTGGAAGACAGTTCCATCGTCAAATTGACGACAAAAGTTACTGGAAATAACTAAAGTCCCATTGTTACAAACACGATCCAACTATTACTGTATTCTTATTATGACAGGAATTGTGCTCATGTGAGGTAATAACAGTTGGGGGAACAAAAGGTTTACTTTCCATGACCATACTAGTCTGAATTTTCGTCTTGTTAGCTTATATTTAATACCTACCTCAGGGTGTTCTCAAGATGCCTGCTGAATTCAGAGAATAGCCTCAAGGGATTTTAGGCACAGAATGGGTAAATATTGCTCGCAATTCCTGGAACCTATTAGAATAAACACAATCTGTTCGACAATGCTGGTCTGCTGCCGATTTCTTTGGATTTGGACAGTTTTTTTTTTTTCCATAGGCAGACTGTAACCACTATGGCATGTCTCACTGTAAAGAGATATTTTCAAAGTCAACTTTTAACTCAAAATGTGTTTGTTTTGGAGTGGCCTTTTATTGTGGCCAGTTTAATGAACACCTGTGCAATAAACATGCATGATACTACAAAGTGTGTTATCGATCTCATGCCAACTAAATACGGAGCCTATGCGGATGCTTTTTTTTTTAATTGTTCAAGATCATTGATTGATTTTGTGATTTTTGCCTTTCATTTGTTGAACATGATTCTAATCTTGAGGCATTATAGACTTTAATTTAAACATATTTTTACAAACAAACTTGTGAGCAATGGAACAGTACATAATTACAACAACAATATCAGGCAATGTAACAATATCAAGAAAATACTAGTTAATCCACAGGTTGAGTATTGTTGATGTATTATGCCAAATCAATAGATTTTAATCAGGGCCGCTGCTTAAACGGTGCCCGAAATGGTGCTTAAAAAAAAGGAAAACTTAAAAATTCTGTCCAAAAACAATGCTTTCTTAGTATTACGAATATCGAATATCGGCGACATGTAAGTAGCACAATGTAGCCATTTAAATACTTGAATGATATCAATAAAATTATGAAAATTTATAAATTTACCAATATAAAATAAAATCCACAAGAAATTGTTTGTGTGAAGTGTGTAAAAAACATTTGAAAAGGTTTTTCCAAGACTTTATGTGCATACGTTCCACACAAATTGCTACTCAGCTGTGGCGATGTTAGACTACCGTTACAACGGTGTTTGCTCATTAATCCTACTCGCAAGGGTCGTGTTTTCATTTAGAAAAATGAAGGTAGCGTCGTGACCTGCTTGTTATGTATGTTGATGTTCAGAATTCCGTTGTCTGTGAATGCGCCTCGCCGTTATTGGTGGATGATTAGGAGGCGCCGTGTTGCATGTGTGTGCGAGCTACTATACTTCATTTTTCACCATTAGCTACTTCGTTTTTCAGCCCGGTTACTACGCATCCCTAGGTATTACTTTTTATCACATACAATTGTATAGCAAAATGTAAAAAAAAAGAAGTAAACAAAAGCGAAAACTACTATCTCATTCAAATCCTTTGGCTTTTTGTCCCTAAAGCCATCCCGTGTCTAAGAACCTATTCCCTGAGTTTGTTATATAAATTATAACAATATATAAACAATGTAACAATAAGAACAACAAATAATACAAAAAGACACCTTACATTTTACACTCATCAGAATGCTAATTGGACACAATGTCATACATCATTAAAGATGCTAATTGCATTGCACTGTTTTTGGTAACCTTTTGAGCCTATTAATAATCGTATGGGAGTCAGATGCAAGACCTCTGCAGTAGTAGAAACGAGTTTGTGTGTCTCATGTTGCGCGTGTGTGACAGAAAGCGCAAAGACCACACATCAACTGCGTGGTGTGTTATTTGCTTTCTTCTACTTTAACACCAGACCATAAAAAGTTGACCGAGCCCTCACTTGTGCTTTCATCAGCATATCACTTTGTGCTTCTATTATGCAAATGAGATCGCAGCTCTATAAACCAAACCTAAATGAAACTGTGAGCGTGTCCTGACAAAACTACACACATACATTTGATCAACAAGGCTCCAATAATCACCACAGCAAAGGGACTCGCTGTACTTTCATTCCGTTAAGAGAGATCCTTTCCCTCGATCGATGTGATACTCGCATCACAATGTGTCGTGTTGCCATCCTGAAAGTCTGATCGTCAGCACGTATGTTCCCAGCTTCAATGATGGTGTGATGCATTCCGCACTGTTTCATATACTCATCCACTGTGAATTAGAAGTGTTTTTTCCACTTCAGTTTAACTTAGAAACATTTCTGGCGTCTGCAGTGATGCAGACTCTACATCGGTCTGTTGTGGTGAAGAGAGAGCTAAGCCAAAAGGCAAAGCTCTCAATTTACTGGTCGATCTACGTTCCTACCCTCACCTATGGTCATGAGCTTTGGGTAATGACCGAAAGGACAAGATCGCGGGTACAAGCGGCCGAAATGAGTTTTCTCCGTAGGGTGGCTGGGCTCTCCCTTAGAGATAGGGTGAGAAGCACTGTCATCCGGGAGAGACTCGGAGTAGAACCGCTGCTCCTCCGCATTGAGAGGAGCCAGATGAGGTGGCTTGGGCATCTGGTCAGGATGCCTCCCGGACGCCTCTCTGGGGAGGTGTTCAGGGCAAGTCCGACCGGTAAAAGGCCTCGGGGAAGACCCAGGACACGTTGGAGAGACTATGTTTCCCAACTGGCCTGGGAACGCCTCGGGATCCGCCGGGAGGAGCTGGACGAAGTGGCCGGGGAGAGGAAAATCTGGGCCTCCCTGCTTAGGCTGTTGCCCCCGCGACCCGATCTCGGATAAGCGGTAGAAGATGGATGGATGGACGGACATTTCTGGTAAGGGTATGGTTGATAAGGATTATCAACGCCAATTACCCCTCAATTTACCAGTCGGCCAGGCCTGTGTTCCGCCCTGGGCTCGAACCAACGTCCGCCAGATGAGATTTGAGAGCGCTAGCCGTCGAGTTAAAAACCAGGACTGTCAACTTGGCATCCAGCGTGACTCTCAAGGTGTCAGGGAGTGAGGCTTGCCAAAGTACAGTCATGGAAAAAATGATTAGACCACCCTTGTTTCTTCAGTTTCTTGTTCATTTTAATGCCAGATACAACCAAAAGTACCTTTGTTTGGACAAATACAACAATGACAACAAAAACAGCTCATAAGAGTTACATTTTTGGCTTGATTATTATCAAGAAAACCATGGAAGTTGCTAGAATTCAACTGTTATGTGCTATATTTGCTATCATCATTATATTTGTCCAAACAAATGTACCTTTAGTGGTACCAGGCAGTAAAATGGATCAATAAACTGAAGAAACAAGGTTGGTCTCATCATTTTTTTCCATGACTCTATATTTGCACAGCTGCACCAGCCGGCATCCGTTACATATATAAATGTGTCATGCTTACAAATAAATAGTCTTTTAGCCTGTTTCTTTAGCCACTGGGCATAGTGATATATTGCCATCACATCGTCCACGTAATATGACAGTGAGGCTGCAAAGGAAGGCCCTGGAGCGTACTGAATCAGGCTTGCCCTGCCAATACGGGAGCAGATGAGGACAACGTCTGCAGAGTTTGTAGATGCATTTATTTGACTGTACATTGGAATTTGGTAAGACAAAGGTGACACAAAGGTGCTGTTTTACCATGCACATGACAATAAAACTCTCTTGAATCTTGAATCTCTTATTACTATCCTTCCAGGAAATAGAGAATATATGACATTTCATGCATCATGCATTTTCGGGCAGCCTAACAACAAGCTATACTTATATACAGAGAACATGTGCAGCAAAGTGTTGGCACCTCAGAGATTTAAAAAATGCATCTGCGTGCTGAATAATGTTGCCCTCAAGCCTCAAGCTGGTAGTGTATTGTACAGATTGTGTGGATGTGCGCCTAATCCACTGAACGCAAATATAACATTTCATCGGAAACCATATAAAAAGTTTAGTATGATATTACGTTTGAAATTGTGTTTCTCGCAAAATGAGTGTGCCACCCATCTAAAAGTTTTGTAGAAAAGTACTGGGCAAATGTCCATTATCCTTTTTGGTTTACTTATTTATTTATTCATTTATTTATTATTATCCTTTCCACTGTGTTCCTTCCTGTTAATTATACACAGCGGTGTCATAAGTGTTTGCCCCCTTCCTGTGCTCTTAGTTTGTCACACTTAAACACACTTCAGATCATCATACAAATTAAACATTTGCTGAACACAAAATGTCGTTTTTAAATGAAACTTTTTACTATTACGGGAGAAAAAAAAAATCCAAACCCGCATGTCCCTGTGTGGAAAAAGTGTTGAAACGGTGGTGAACAGTGGCCAGCCGACTAAAATGACCTCAAGAACGCAGCGACAATTCATCCAGGAGGTCACAAAAGACCCCACAACAACATCCAAAGAACTGCAGGCCTCATGCACAAATGGCGAAAACATGGAACAGCGGTGAAGCCTTAAATATTAGTCAATGACAACACAACTGAACACAAAATTTGTAAATGAAACTTTTTATCATTAAAGGACAAAAAAAATCCAAACCCTGTGGCCCTGTGTGAAAAAGTGATTGCCCCAGAAACCAAAATGACCCCAAGAGCACTGCAACAACTCATCCAAGAGGTCACAAAAGACCCCACAACAACATCCAAAGAACTGCAGGCCTCATGCACAAATGGCGAAAACATGGAACAGCGGTGAAGCCTAAAATATTAGTCAATGACAACACAACTGAACACAAAATTTGTAAATGAAACTTTTTATCATTAAAGGACAAAAAAAATCCAAACCCTGTGGCCCTGTGTGAAAAAGTGATTGCCCCAGAAACCAAAATGACCCCAAGAGCGCTGCAACAACTCATCCAAGAGGTCACAAAAGACCCCACAACAACATCCAAAGAACTGCAGGCCTCATGCACAAATGGCGAAAACATGGAACAGCGGTGAAGCCTTAAATATTAGTCAATGACAACACAACTGAACACAAAATTTGTAAATGAAACTTTTTATCATTAAAGGACAAAAAAAATCCAAACCCTGTGGCCCTGTGTGAAAAAGTGATTGCCCCAGAAACCAAAATGACCCCAAGAGCGCTGCAACAACTCATCCAAGAGGTCACAAAAGACCCCACAACAACATCCAAAGAACTGCAGGCCTCACTTGCCTCAGTTAAAGTCAGTGTTCATGACTCCACCATAAGAAAGACACTGGGAAATAACGGCCTGAATGGCAGAGTTCCAAGACGAAAACCACTGCTGACGAAAAGAACAATGACAGTTTTGTTGTCATTGACTAACATTTTCATTTGTTTGATGATCTGATACATTTAAGATTGACAAACATGCAAAAATAAGAAATCAGGAAGGGTTGCAAACACATTTTCACACCACTGTATATTACCTCAAATGACTGAAGTATGAAAGTATCCATATTTTGATTTGAGTATTGATTTCAGAGCCTGGTATCTGAGGTATCGATATTTCAGTATCGATCTGCACATCACTGCAGAATACAACAACAAAATCACTTGCTGTACCTTTAAAAATGTATGGAGCGCAATGCTATGATGGAAAGGTTTTTTCTTCTTCTAATTCTATTGTGTTATCTTCAGCTTTCAACAAAATTATTCATCACTGCTGAAAGCTGAACAATGCGAAACTTAATTTTAGTAATGAAAAAAGGGCACTAATTCTTTAGTTTGAGCACATTGCGATTCACAGCCTTACAAGATATGTCTTGTGGCTGAAATGCAATTACATTTCTATTAATACAGCCTTTATCTTGAGAGCGTATGCGAAATGAGTTTGACATCTGCCTCCCCCATATGGATTTAAAACTAAAAAAAAGACAAAAGTAATTCACTAGAATCGCCTTTGACGCCCAATTAGATTTCCAAGCGTGGCACAGATTTATGCAGTGTTTACATTCAGTGCCTTTATAGCTTATATGTGATGTCATCTCAGCAAAATGAGGACAAAATTGTGTTCTCCTCACAGACTTTGATGTTGCTAAAATTGCAAGAAGATGGGAGCCAAACAACCTTGACGGGCCTGATGTCGCTTTTAGTCCCATTACTGTTTGTATGATATAACGTGTTTCTTTCAAATAGCGGACACCTTTGCAAAAGATGAGGCAAACTTTAACAATACCCATGGTTATAGAAATTGGAATGGAGTCCATGCAGTGTTTTATACAAGATAGGACATGCAAGGGAGCCATAATTTGATCAAATGTGATTAAATCTTAAACCTTATCCTCCACCACGGTAATGGAATTGAATTTGGGGCTGTTTTGTGAGGCGAGCAACTGGAGAGAATGGGCTTTATGACGATGCCAATATCTGATCGCAACCCGCAAGCCAAATCCATATTGTTTGATATGTGACATGTAACCTCAATATGTGAGTAATTATTGTTTAATCTCTGGGTTGCCTCAGATGTGGAGGATGGCAGGCCGGGACGGTTCCGGCGCCTCTGGGGAGAGAAAGAGCTTCCATGCTCTGGGAACCAAGACAGCTTTTATACGGTAGTTTTGATCAGCCCTCAGGCAAGACAGGCCTGAGTGTGTATGAGTGTGTCTGGGAATATATTTGCATCAGTTGCATCTGGATTTTCAAGACTGCAAAAGGAGAGTTGTGTGTGTGGTTCTTGGATGCAAATGGATATAGATTGCATGCCGAAGAGTTATATGGCGTACTTGAAGGTGACAGTCAGTGAGAGAGGTAGACGGATTGTATTTCATGCTGTCTGCACAACCAGGTCACATTTGCAGACAAGCCCATGATCATGTAAGATTTCACGGCTGGAGATAAAATATCTGTTTTTCCCCATGCAGAACTGATTCTTCTTCTTACCAGAATTTTTGATAGAATGTCTTAAGAAAAATAATCAGCTGGAATTAGTGAGAGAGCTATTGTTTTCGTTACTTTTTAGAAAGAAAGTAGGACTGTCCGATTTGCAAAAAACAATAATATTGGATCGTATCACTATCAGTTTTGGGGTTTTTTTGCCGAGAATAACATCAGATAAATTTGTGTCAAAGATAAGCCGACATTTGGGCGTCCCAGTTACTAGATTTTCGCTATTGGTCGATGGTCCTGAAAACGAAACCCTGTGAAAAGTGGGGATCTACCGTATCATAATGAAAAATAACTATACCCAACTCTTGCACCAAAGACAAAGGTTTTCTAAGAGTGTTGAGTTATCAGCTTCGTTGGACATATTTCGGAAGGATAACACGTGTTTTATTCCTTTTTACGTTTTGCTCACAACAAGCAACAACAAGCAGTAACGAACAGAAGAATTCACAGGAAGTTCCTTCACAACAAAAGCACAATGTATGGAGAAAAGCACATACCAATATGCATCCTAACAGTGCAAGGTACCACGACTCAAAAATAAACAAAACAACATTGTCAGTGAGAGCACATACCAAAAAGAGCTCCGCAGCATAAAAAGTCCCTCACCACCGGTGCTCAAGGCTTGACATTAGCTTCTCCCTGCGGGTTAATTCATGAACACTTTTCTGAAAGCCAAAACCACACATTTGTGTCTCTGTTGTGTTATGCCCAGTAAACAGAAGCACACTGAAAACGAGCCCCTTGACATCGTTGGCAAAAGTCTGCACAGATTGTTTCTCACACTGTAAAGAATCTGCTGGGATTGAACATGGAGCAGAAATGTTAGGTCCTCTGTCAGACTGTACTTTAATTGGGATGACAACTTGTAAATAAAATGAGTACTTTGTGAGTTTCGAGGTGAAAGTTTAGTCTTATCGTGAGACGTAAACCCCATCATTTTGCAGTGGTGGAGCTTAAGGTGATAAATCAGCTGAGGATTTTTTTTTTTTTCATATATAGCCGACATATATAGCCCACAAAAGTATATTTACCAAAGTTTTAGTAATGCAAAGTTAAAATGTGCAGGGAGCATCCAGAGAACAAATGCCCCTGCCAAGTCTTACAACCACTAATATCACACAGCTCTAAATATATGCTTATGCATATATTGGCTGATGCGTTATATTTTATATGGCTTAAAGCCACACCACTAACATTTGGAAACCTGGTTTTATCACTAGCAGCTTAAAGCCCATCACTATTATTTTGTTATTGTATGCACTCCATATGCGCTTTGTATGGACATCATTTTGAGAGGTGTTGATAATATTGACCATTTTCTACTGCTTATACAGTTCAGGGTCAAGGGTGAAGTGGTGCCTATCCCAGTTGACTTTGGGTGAGAGGCGGGGGACACCCTGGGGTCAGTCAATCATAGGAAACAGACATAGACATGCACACCTATGGACAATTTAGAGTCTCCGTTAACCAAACATGAATATTTTTGGACTGCGGGTGGAAACCAGAGGACCCTACAGTCCGCTGAGTCGAGAGTCAAACCCAGAGCCACCTGCCTCAAAGGAACCGAACGCACCACAGCGTTACCCAAAAAAACACTGGGAGATGAGATTTTTTTGCTTATTAATGTTATCAATGTCCAGATCCAGAGTCACCTCAAAATTTAATTAGCTTTCCTTTTTTTTTTTCCCTTCTTTAGCCCAATGCCCACATTTATGGGGGCCGAATATAAAAATGGAGTCATACTTTTTTTGGGTTGATAGATTTTAAATATTTATCTCATTTTCTTTTGAGGTAGAAATTAATTGGTGAATTGAAATGGTAAATCTAAATATTAAATGTAAATATACATGTGAAATATAAAAAAAGAAATATACAATGGTGTGAAAAAGTGTTTTCCCCCTTCCTGAGTTCTTTTTTTTTTTGCATGTTTGTCACACTTAAATGTTTCAGATCATCAAACAAATTTAAATATTAGTTCATGACAACACAACTGAACACAAATTGCAGTTTTTAAATGAAGCTTTTTATTATTAAGGGAGAAAAATGTTCTTTTTCTGAATCGTGGCGCTGTAATGGGACACACACCTTCCAAAAAGTTCAACTTTTGCCTCGTAATTTCCCAAAGGTCTTGGGGATCATCAAGATGTTTTCTGGCAAAGTTGAGACGAGCCTTAATGTTCTTTTTGGAACTCTGTCATGCAGGCCGTTTTTGCCCAGTGTCTTTCTTATGCTGGAGTCATGAACACTGACCTTAACTGAGGCAAGTGAGGCCTGCAGTTCTTTGGATGTTGTTGTGGGGTCTTTTGTGACCTCTTGGATGAGTTGTTGCAGCACTCTTGGGGTCATTTTGGTTGGCCGCCCACTCCTGGGAAGGGTCACCACTGTTCCATGTTTTCGCCATTTGTGGATAATGGCTCTCACTGTGGTTCGCTGGAGTCCCAAAGCTTAACAAATGGATTCATAACCTTTTCCAGACTGATAGATCTCAATTAATCTCAGTTCAGTTATGTTTTAACCGGGGAGACAATCACTTTTTCATGCAGGACCATGTAGGTTTGATTTTTTTTCTCCCATAATAATAAAATGTTTCATTTAAAAACTGCATTTTGTGTTCAGTTGTTGACTAATATTTCAATGTGTTCGATGATTTCAAACATTTAAGCGTGACAAACATGCAACAAAAAAAAGAAATCACCACTGTAAATATTAAATGTAAATGTTAAATGTAAAAAGAAATGTGAAATATAATGTGATGTATGAATATTAAATCTAAAATATATCCAAATATTAAATACAAGTTTTGAATGCAAATATTAAATATAAATATGAATCTTAAAAATAAATGTTAACTATAAATAAAAATGTTAAATACAAAAATCTATATAAATATTAAATATAAACATGAATGTTAAAAATAAATGTTAACCATAAATCCATCCATCCATTTTCTATACCACTTGCCCTCATTAGGATCACAGATAAACTGGAGCCTATCCCAGCTGAGTTCAGGCCAGAGAAGTGGTACATCCTGGACTGGTTAAATATAATATAATCACAGGTTAAATATAAATGTCAATATTAGATCTAAATATGAATGTTTAATTCAATGTTAAAATATATGTTAAATCTTGAAATAAAGGTTTTGAAAATATGCAAATAGCCTACAACGCACAGACCCAACCCCAGCTCTGACAGCTGTGTTGTGAAGCGGCGGCGGGGGGAGGGGGGGCACACGGCCGGTGCTCTCAAGGAGGAGAGATTGAACGGAGAGATTGAATGACTTGTGATCACGGTGATGTGTTGATGCCCTCATGTAAATCAATGTGCGGAGGATGTTTTATCACAGGTTCTCGTTTTTCACTTATGAATCATTCTGCTCATTCAACTTGCATTATCGTGACTCTTGTGACCACGCCCACAAACACGCACCAGTCGTTTCATGGCAACAATGGCAGATTCATGCGAATAACGGCGCATGCCGTTGGAATAATTTGCTCCAATTGTGTGCGTGTACCTGGTGTGTTGCATAAAGACATGAAATAGCTGAAAACAAGGCGATCCAAAAGCAGTGAAAGCATTGCCATACCCCGTATTACGGAATGGTTGTGACAAATAAAAACTTGGTAACGAATGCGATATAAGTGGGAGGGGCACTGAAAAAGGGCGCCGTTGAAACAAGAACTTCTATTGGGAAGGAGTCTCAATACCTTTCTCCACACCGTGCATATAATACTTTCATTTATTTTTATTCAACTTTTCTACAACTGTAAATGAATGTAAAAAGTATTCTGTATAGAACAATAGTGTTTGAAAGAAGTACTTTGTGTTAGAATATGAGCATGTCATGAAATTATGCTACTTTCAAAATCAAATCACATTTTGTCTTCTTGTTTCTCCTGTAAAAAAAAACAAAAAAAACACCCTGCCACATGCATTTATTACTATTATTATTTTTGATGTGACAACTTTTGCAATTTTAGAAGGTCCCCGTACGTGTTCCGCAATCAATGACAACATCAAATCTTTGTCATCAATGATTGGTTTCTCCCCACGGGCCCCCCTTCTTCTGTCATCGCTCCTCCTCCTCATTTTGCTTTGTTCTACTGAAGTGCACCTTCATGCTTGCCTTGCAAACTGCAGCTTTTACTTAACACAGCACTTAATTGCAGGCACATGCTTGAGTGGTCATGGTGCCCATCAGAGGCAAAATGAGCCACAACAGCGCAGCATATATTACTGTGGAATCAGCTGCCGTGGTGCCAGGCTTCCACTCTAAGCCCCTGCCTGATTGCAAACCGGAGCCGAGTCCATCTCTGGGGTACCGGCACCAGATGGCGGTGCCAGTAACAGCACTAGAAGAAAAATGGCAGTGAGGGGTGAGAAATGGAGGAACGGAGTGGGGAGTGAGAGATTGCATGGGAAAGGGTTCAGTGTGATTATTAGATTTCTAAACTCAGGCGACTACGGGTGGATTTGCATAGCCTAGGGTTGGCAGTGGCCCACTTTTCCCTCCTTGTCTTTCTCAAAGACTGCCAGTGCGTTCCATTATTTGTCAAGGCGGCTTGCGGGATGGAGAAAACAAGAGCTGGCATACAGAGTTTGCATTTAGCGTTTGATTTCTGAAGGCACCTTAGCATCAAACAAGCTGAAGGAACAGAAGGTATTGAGGGGACATCATAGCAGGCCGCACGTGTTTTACAGACATTTTCGGGCCCTCCTTTTTTTCTCCCGCGGTTCGAATGGCTTCCACACATTAGCTTCTCATCTCATTATGATCTCAATTCCAAAATAGGCACGGCGCACAGGCTGAAGCATATGGTGACTGCTGAAGGAAAATAAATAATTCAGTGCAGCGAGATAAGTCTATAATTTTAACTCAGAAAGAAGAGATGCTCAATATTAGCTTTTTTTACCGATATTGTCAAACTCTTCATTATAAATATCAACCGATACTGGGAGCAGTTCTTCCCTCTAACTATTGTCAGTTCACAGCTAGTGTAATGAATAAACACTGTTTGTGCAAAATAAGACAAATACACAAATCCTCCAACAAAACTCCTGTAATAGGAGGCCAGACCCTGGAAGCTTTTAAAGAAAAACTGCCCTTTTAAACAAAAATGTTTTTGTTTTTTTTTTAGTTTTGCCAGGGTTCGCCTTGCTCCATTCACACCGATGACAGCGGACGTGCTGTCACTCAGTCTGTTTTCTTCATTATGCCACTGCTGTGTCCTCCTAATATGATACTTTTTCCAGTATTTTCATCTCCATTACTGTGAAAGTCCACATCTTCGCGTCCGTGCAGAAACGTGAGCGCTGTGCCCCAGATACACTGATGCCATGGGAACCAGCCCAAACCATATCTTCCAGCTCCTTTGAGGTATACCTCAAGCTCTCCTCCCCCATTGCCTTCAGAACCTGCCAGGTCCAGTGGTCCATCTCCGCAAGGTCGTCATGTGGTTGGTGCATTCTGTCACGCTCAGGCATGGTGGTAATGCTGGCGACGACCCCAAGATGCAGACATGCAACCCGGTGCAGGTTAAAAGTATATCTTTTAATTACTGCTGCAGTGCAGCAGCGGGGATTCAGCAACAGACAAGCTTCCAAGCACATGTACTGTAATGCTCAATGCACCAACACAGGACTGACGCCAAAAGCTGGACTCAATAATCATGTAGAAATGAGGAGCAGGTGCGTTGGAACAAGAAAGTAAAGGTGAAGGAAACTGAGCGTAACAGGACAGGAAATAAATACAAAATAAGAGCCTGAAAACAGAACTAATGCCCAAAATGGTAAAATAACCAAACGCACGCAGTTCAGTCTCTTTATTGCCATTGCTCGCTTGCGACAAAGGAAGCTAACAAGCTAAATCCACAGAAGAACAATCCAGCCTTAACACATGTAAAGTATAAAATGTATAGGTGCTCATCATGAATGATCATGGAAGATGATGGATAGAACAGATGGAATCAGAACCATTAGCCTGGTCTTTGGACGACCACTGCAACCACGCTTCCGTCTGCCGTGGGGCCGCCTCCATCTCCCCCTAAAGCGGCTAGCTGGATGATCCTGCTATCTAAACGGTTCACATAATCCACACTTCTTGCTTGAATTTAGTAGACGTTCTCAGGACAGAAGTTGGAAATTAGCCTTGGAACCCTTCTGTGTGTTGATGTTCCCTCAATTGTAAACGGCGGATATGGTCGAAGCACCTACAGTAGCTGCTCTCAGGTCTGTATTACCCCATGATGACACGCACCCAAGATTCACAAGGTCAAAACAACAACCAACCACAGCCTGTGTTTGGCTGTGCTAGCACTGTAATGCTGCACTGACGTCATAGTCTCACTACTTGATTGGTTTTTTTTTACTGTTGTAGCAGAAAGCCCACACAGACAGTAATTAGATCATGTCTAGGGGCAAAACAAATAAATATAGACTGCTCTCTGGTCCCACTGAAATGAATTTGACGCTAAAATGTACTACGCATGTTGTATGATTGATAGCCATTATCAACAGGCAACCTTTTGTGGAAAGGCTGCACTTACAGTAGCAGTTTGCAGCCCTGGAACTCACCCATCTGCTCATTTTTATGGATTTATCTTTATCGTTCTAAAAAGGCATGTTTGAATGGATGTCAAGAGGGTCAAACCATTCTTTTCCACTTCTACTTCCACCAGTTATTTTGTGAGGAAAAACGAAATGTTACAACACGAGTTACAGGTTTTTAGGTTTTTGTCTTTAGTAACCACGGCGATGGCTTTGAAATGAACACAATTAAAAAGTGACTGAAGAGAAGGTTTTTAGCCGTTATTTCAGAGCTATAAAAACATGCAATTACAGTAAAATTTTACAGAGTCACAGAAAAAAGTCTGACTGAAGCCTGCAGCCGATGGGAATCATGACATTCTGCAGCCACCTTACAACAAGGCACAAACCACTGTGAACAGCATTGCCAGACCAATTTGTACGGTAATTTCACCCTCTGTATAATGTATGATCAATAATTACAGAAATCTCATCATGCACCATGATTTGATCCCTCAGTACATGGCTGGTGAACACAAACAATATACATCCTGCACTGTTTACTTCAAGGTAAAACTGCATTATCAGCTCTCGTATACGCAGTCTGTGGTAAAGTTTTACACAGAGCAGATGATCCTGAGCAATGTCAAATCAGGTATGTGTGACAATTTCCCTCATAATACGATCATTTTAAGCTTCTGGTAATTGGATAATTTGTAACGGTCGAGACAGTGTTATGACATGGGCACGTATGGCTGCTGAATCAGACGTTCGCAACTCGTTTCAAATATCCATCCACCCATCCATTCATCTTCTATGCCGCTTATCCTCACTAGGGTCGCGGGTATGCTGGGGCCTATCCCAGCTGACTTGGGGCAAGAGGCGGGGTACACCTTGGACTGGTTGCCAGCCAATCGCAGGGCACATATAGACAAACAACCATTCACACTCACATTCATACCTATGGACAATTTAGAGTCGCCAATTAACCTAACATGCATGTTTTTTGGAATGTGGGAGGAAACCGGAGTACCCGTAGAAAACCCACGCATGCACAGGGAGAACATGCAACCTGGGGGTGTTATTTCATGCATAGAGAGCTCTAATAATGTTAAAACCCGTATTTAGAAGGTCATAAACAGGTTTTCTATGCTCTAACTCCAAAAATATTCTATTTATAAATAAGGAATCCTACTTTGTGGAAATTCACTTATCAAACTCGGGTCTGGAACTGATTAACCACGATAAACGAGGGACTGTACTACTGCACCTAATTTTTTTTACCCACGAATGACTTTTTGTTTTCATGTAAAACTGAATATGTGTTCTGTAATGTTATTGTATTACCTGAAACTCAATCACAGTCACGGCTACACCTTGCCTGGAGCTCTGTTGGGCTATTGTTATTCACGTCCAAAGCATCCTTGCTCTCGATGCCTATTTTTTGTAAGAATTTGAATATCTATTCCACTGTGGCTTTGAATGTGCTGACCTACGGTAATGAGCCAACCAGACTGATTGACACCGGAGACCGACTGAACAGTCATTCATCATCTTTTGCGGTGAATCAAACATCCTCCCAATGTGTTCTTGATATCAGGTCATTTAATACACGTAATAAATAAATAACATCCAATAGAAAACGACCAGCACGTGCCCACCAAAGCCTCTTGTCATAAACCCCACATGAACAGGTTTTGGGGGATGCTGAGAGCTTCAAAACAAATGAAAAGATGATTGCTTTTTAGGTTCATAAAAGAACTCATTCCTCTTTAAAATTGCCAGTGGCAGTACAAATTGAACCTAGGGGAAGGAAAAAGGGTGTTTTTTCCTTTAAAAAGTTGGGTTGACAGGTTATAGAAGGTGCCTCTTGGAGGATGATGAAATAGCAGCAAATGAATGTCAATAGTGAGAGAAAATCGTAAAAGTCTTCTTGTGTGTTGGGAGGCGCGCGTCAAACTGCCACTTAAAAATAAATCTTGCTGGAAATTATTACTGTTCTGTTTTGTATCTAGGTCTATACACACGCTTTATAAATCTGCCTTTATGCTTGCAAAAGTGGGTAATGGGCGTTAACTGTGGAAGTCTAAAATACAAAACAAAGGTAGAATGAACAGCAATTACGCAAGTCATTACACAAATTGGTCATTACAGAAGTAGCCTTTTAGCGTTGGAGAGTGAACCCAAATGACAGCAAGGTCAACAGAGCTGCTACAGGTACAAAATACATTCAAAATGATGATTATGTCCATTGTTCCATTTAAAAGCTCGCGTTTTGAAGCGTTGCGCTGCCATTTCGTAGGGCAATTTATGACCGCCAGTGCTTGTTCATATAACGCTCGCTATTCAAGATCAGGGTTTTGTTTTGTTGAGATGAACGCAGTCTTGCACGGTCATCAATGTCAGCCAAATGGTTTGCCTCACAAAATATAGTATATGAACTCAAAATCTGTAAGCAGATGGAAACAGTTCGGGAAAGGGCAGGAAAGTCAAAAAAATAATAATGATAACCTAGGAGGAGTTTCTGTTTCTCACATTCAATATGGACCAATCAGAACAACAGGTAAAAAGTGGTAGCTTGCAAGCAGGAAGTGCCTCTTGCTGAGGTCAGTTAGGGGAAAAAAAGTATTCCGTCTGTCCACTATGTTGAATGAACAACAAAATAATCTGTGCAGGACTTTAGCACAGATGACATCAGATGTGTTCCTCTGCTGTGTTTTGGCTTGTGTTTTGGTCGAAGTTCCACCTTCCAGCACAGTCTGGCCGGCTTGTCAGTCACTGCCCATGTAATCAGTCTATATGCCAATTATTACAGTCTACATGCACACCTTGGCCGGTCTACACGTCTATCATTAATTTTTTCATGCAAACATTGGGTAGTCTACATATCAGTTATTAGTCTACATGCAAGACATTGGTCAGTCTACATGTCAATCATAACATTTTTCATGGAAACATTGGTCCGTCAATAGGTGCATCATATTAGTTTATAGAAAACATTGGTAAGTTTCCACATCAATTATTAGTCTACATGCAAATATTGGTCAATCTACGTATCAATCATAAAGGTTTTCAGGTTTTCACGTTGGTCATTCTGCATATGCATTATTAGAATACATGCAAATATCGGTCAGTCTATACAGCAATCATAAAAAAAATAATTATGCAAACATGTCAACATTAAAAGTTGGTTTTCGTGCAAACATTGGTTAGTCTACATTCAAACTTTGGTTAGTCGACATGTCAGCTTTAAAGGTTTTCATGCATTATTGGTTAGTCTGCATGTCAACAGCACCAGCATGTGTTTATGGTTTAAGGAGTATTAAGAGTCTAACATTTTTCAGCCTGTTGTTGGTGCATTGTTGCCTTGTTTACAAGCATTTGTGCATTCACGCTAAGTCCGGTTCTTTACGCATAATCTTGAGAAATGAGCAGAAATATCAAATTAAATTGAGCATGAATGTGTTTTGTCTAGCAATCAGCCATGGAATGCACCCGAGTTGATTGGTGATTTACATTTTTGATTGTCTGTGAAAATTTGATGGGCATGTATTGAGTTTTATGCTTAAATTAGGGTCATTTTGATGAAAAGAGTGCCTTCGTCATCATCATTATCATCAGCATGATCACATCGCATTGATACAGATTACAGAACCTGGCCTGCTCTCAGTGATAGACTATCTATGGTTTGATGAAGATTCCTGAAACGTGTGCATGTAATCAGCACTGTCCCATCAAAATGCTTCATTGATTTGGGAGCAGCTTCAGACTTGCTTCAGAAACCGCTCAGAGTGAGAAACATACAGTAGTTCTGCCCTTTATATATTTGGCAGTTCAATCTAAAACCCCTTAGGGAGGCGCACAACCATTTAAGGACCATTAAATGATGATTGATGAGGCATCCTCGCAATAAGCGCGGCCCCTTCCACTACTTTGGAAACAATCTGTTATCCCTAAAACACCAAAAGCTGGGCCACTTTGTTGTATTAGGCCCCCTAATTTCCTTGCACCGAGGGAATGGAAGTCATTAGCTATTGAAGTGACAGCGTAGAGCTTCCAAGGGCAAGTTGTCCGAGATGGAAAGTCCTCATTCAAACTGGAGGTCAGAGGGTTACTAGTTTGTCACACCTCACGCACTTAAGCTCCCTCTTAAAGATAGTTCTACAGAACATCAACAGGTTTACTTCTTTTAGATTTTTGTGGCTTTTGATACACATTCCAACGGAAGACCCCCATTAATAACAGATGTCAAGAGAAGAAGAATGTGAGGGGAGAAGATGATTTAAACACCAGAATTTATGCACAGTAAGAAGAACCGTATTTATACTCAACAAAGATATAAACGCAACACTTTTGTTTTTGCTCCCATTTTTTATGAGATTAACTCAAAGATCTAATCCATCCCACCTCACAGGTGTGCCAGATCAAGATGCTGATTAGACACCATGATTAGTGCACAGGTGTGCCTTAGACTGCCAACAATAAAAGGCCACTATTGCTATTTAACAGTATACTGTATATATTTCACAGTTGCTGTTTAAGTAAGGACTTCACAAATCGCTCGGCGTAATATTTGTCTCCCGCCGTATCCCTACGCACTGTCAACTCTCCATTCGTGTGTTTGTGACGAAGACAGTCACATCTTCTTCCGCTGTGGAACACACACGTTAACAAGATGGCCGCGGCACTCCGTCGTTGTATGATGGGGATGTCATACAACTTCATGTCAAAAAATCCGAACTATCCCTTTAACTCTAATTTTCTCTTTGTAAGGAAGACTATCAAATGGCTTCGCCAAAATCCGGTCGACAACATTCATATTATCTGCCGTGATGTGCGGCTCGCTTGCAGCTGGAGCTGCTGCGTGAGGCTACTGTGTGACCGGCTGTTTAGTTTGAGTGATCGTGACGGGGGGAGAAGCTCCGCAGCTGCCGCTGCTCGTTGGGGAATGAAACCACGGAGTGACAGAAGAGAGTCGCCAAACACAATGCTAGTCGTTTTTAACTAAGACGAAGTCACTGGAGATCGGTAAAGTTTCCAGATCAGTTCAGAACAACGGAATGAAAAATGCTCCGGTGGAGGTTTATACTTCAAGATCGCTGATTCGCTCATTTCACCGTCAATCAAAAAGGGATTCCGCCTCAGACAGGTCATCCGATATCATACAGAAGCCGAGCGGCCGGGCCAGCCCACTGCCACATAACCCCCAGAGACCCTGAGCATCCGATGGGCGGGACAAAGCCCAGCATTTATCCAATGACCATCCAGTTTTGCGCAGTGGAACAACCCATTCTACGGTTCCCCATCGAAGTCAGTAGACGCTCAGCGTCCGACTGTCATGTCAGTTACCTGTGATAAGTAGCTGATTATGAACAAAAGATGAAGGTATTTTCTAGCGTATATTTAGTCCGTGAAATGCTCACACAGCAGAACGTATTTTACCGTTTTTTTTGGGGAGGGGGGGCATTTTAGGAGAAGCCTAGCTTCCCTTGCAGTCTTAGAGCAATCGCCACTGTAGTAAACAACATTAATGTGGAAACAACATTTGACTGGTAAATAGATGTGACACGTTCCCTGGCATAATATAACTTGAAGAATGTTCTATGTGCACATACGGCGGATGTATTTAAGAACGTTTCGTGACTAATGGAGGATTTTTCTTTCATGGAAAGTTGATACGACGGTTAAGATGTTGTTCCAAATTATGTTTTTGCACAAACAGAGTTGTTTACATGAGCTGAAAGACGGTTTGACTCAATATGAAACGGGACGGGAATAGGACATAAACTGTGCTTCAGGACATTTTTGTTTACCGTCCCTTGCTAGAGCAATGATCCATTCTGCAAAATGGTTCTAAGGGAAGACATGTGAGAGAAGGGTTTTTGTTTAGGTTTTTTTTGGTAGAATTACCAGGAGTGACAGCTGTTCGAAAGAGAGAAATTGTAACCAGATAACCTTTGCCCACTTTATCGACTTAAGCATTCAATCATGAACCCTTCAAAGGGTTTTTGTCAATCAGTATGTCAAAGACAGAATGTCAGGACTTATCAGACAAGTACACACATTGCAGATCTTTTTATTAGAGACAAATGCAAAAACTCAGTCCTTTTGTTTTTACTCTCTCAAGGCCCTTTTTTCAGATTACTGGATGCACACCAGGACACCAGTGTTATCTGTACCGTATATTGTATTTCTTTTCACTCGAAGAGCTGTCTGCTTTCTGTGGAACGCGACTGAATAAAATAGACAGTGACGAAAAAAAATCGCTTGAAGAACATAAAGTGTATAGATCTGTTGTTTTAGCAACACTTCAGAGAGTGCAGGCCTCCACCAAATTGTAAGCAAAACTGAATGATTGAGTGTGTTTCTATGTTTTTGTCAGTTTCTAAGTTAGCAGGCTATTTTGGTGTAAAGTGTAATAAGGTTTTTATGAAGACATTATGTTGTGAGGTTTCACAAGCACTGTAGGTTAGCACCGATGTGACATCAGAGGTGTCCAGGCTGTCCCAAAAAAACAGCGGTAGATCGGTTTTCGTTTTGTTTGTTCCAAAAGGTTCATTGAAAACCGAAGTCAATAATTTCCCATAAGCAATAATGTAAATCCGATTAATTAATAATTAATTCCAGGCACCCAAAAGAATAATTGAAGTTTTACATGCAGAAAACGTGAAATAATTATAAATGACGAATGGATGGAACATACTGTCGGTGCAGATGTCTTGGTGAGATCGAATGTGAGGCTTTGTCAGCAACGCATAGGGTGCTTTGTTTGGGCACTCAACTCAACTTTTTTATATGCAATACTGTAACGAAAACCGAGGCAAAATTGCCAACCAAAACCGACCCGTACGAAATCTGGAACTGACGAAAACGGACGTTTGACTGTATTAGATGATCTGCCATCATCACCGCAAACCAGAATACCAAATAATTCTGAAACAGTTATTTTAAGGTCAGATTATTACTAGTTTTTGTTTTTTTCTCTTTTCTGTGATTTAATTTTATTTCTGTTTCCTATTTGGAACCATATACACGACCTTTCCTCTTGTTTGAGAGAGCTGAGAGCTCACGTGCTTGTGATTTGTAGAGTTCTGTTTAGTGCAGTTCATTATTTTTGCTTGTCCTCGATACACCCTGTTTTGCATCTTTAGTGTTTTTGCTTTACTTTTTCTGGGACATTTGTTGCCTGTGTGGTGGATGCACTCCATTGCATCTTCCTTAGGTGTTTTCTTGTTCCCTGGTATTATTCTCCTGCTCGGGCAAATTCCTGTTTCCACCTCCCATGGTGAGTTTATGTTATCCCGAGCTTTGCCTCCCAGCCGACTTTGTTAAATTGGTACTTTGCCCAAATTGATGACACCAGCCACCATGCCGCCTTTTCGTGGCGTAATGCCATACACAACCCTAGCAGAACATGACAGATGTGCTGGAGAACAGTCCGCCTGGTTGTCATACGGTATATCTTAAATATAAGAGGATACAGGATTCAACTGTTATACTGTGAAGCCAGAATTTCAAGCATCACAGAAGAAAAGGAATTGCTTGTTGGGTGATTCATGGTTTTACGTCGTATACTCTCTCTACTGAAACACTTTGTGAATTAACCCTCATTAAGTTTGATGAGTCAAGTAATGAGATGAGTCAAGGTTTCTGGATTTGGCCTGTGAGAGTGCTGATCAACTGCGGAGTCTTGCAACTATGAACCTCAAGGCAGTCGTCGCTCATTCCATTATTCTTCCACTTTTACCGTTTACTTCAAATGCGTCCATCTTCTTTCTCGGTGTACACCCTGGACCGGTCGCCAGCCAATCGCAGGGCACATATAGACAAACAAGCATTCACAATCATTCATACCTATGGACAATTTACAGTCTCCAATTAACCTAATCCAGAACAGAAACATTCTTTTTTGTAGTTTTGTTGCCAAAATTTGTGATGACATTTATTATTGTCAGTAGAAGTGACTCTATTGACGCGGTCCCCTTCTTTCTTGGACACATTGATTGGTTGCGCTTTGTTGCCATGGTAAGCTGTCACACTTTGTATCTGACCCAAATGGAACTGTGGTTACCAGAACTACATTTACCAACTATCTACCACTGCATGCAAACTGCAAACGCATCAGTGTTGGACTTGTGCAGTCGTCCGTCGCAGTGATGTGGTTTGATATCCCTCCCTCGCTCTATTTCGGCTTTTGAAAAATTAATGATTTAATAAATGATTGATAAATGGTTGACTATGGCGTATTATTAGTCAAAAATATTGAAAGACAAGTCATAAGTAGTATTCTGGTCACTAGGTGTTAGTAATGTTCCATTATTGAGACATGACATGAGATTACCATCAACCATGGCATGTTCGACATGATAGAACAAAATAAAGTTCTCCTCCCATTCCATGTGGAAGTGGTAATTTTTGGGGCTTTTTACTTTGTCCTTCTTCCCACTCCATACGAAACCCTTGCTTAGGTTTAGAATACATTAAATAAATCGGAGGCTAACTAGTTAGCTGGCTAGCTTGCTAATAGTTGAAGTCATGGCTGTCTGTTGTGTCCCTGCAGTGATCCCGTAGCCTGCACATTACAGCTAAGCAGTGTGGTGTAAATAAAGAATAATAGGAGTGCAAAGGTGTCTATAGGGGTGTTATTTCATGTCTACAGGGCTCTAATAATGGTAAAGATATTTAGAAAGTCATAAACAGGTTTTCTATGGTCTAAATACAAAAATGTTCCACTTATCAATATTGAATCCTACTTTGCTGAAATTCACTTTTCGTGGTCAGGTCTGGAACCAATTAAACACGATAAACGAGGGATGACTGTACTTTTGTGCAGTCAATTTGCTACATTTAAGTATGTTGGAAAATACACATGACATGGCATTAAAAAAAAACAACTAAAGATTGGCGTCAGTCTATCATCCATTCTCACTATGACGCTTGGCAATCGATTGATATACAGGGCAATACACGTACTGTATATCTGTAAAACACTGAACACTGCTGCACTGCCGCTCTCTTTTTTTACACCACATTGGACAACGCGTTAGCACAGGCTACGGGATCTCTGCAGGGACACAAAACGGCTGCAGCTTTAAGCATAGCAATCTACCAAGCTCACTAGTTAGCCTCCAATTTATTTATTGTAAACTTAAGAATGGGTTTGAAACTGAGTGGGGGGAAAAAGGACGAAGTAACAAGCCAAAAACGTACCACTTCCACATGGTAAGAGAGGAGAACCTTTTTTTCCACTCTGCATCCATCCATCCTGACTCTATGCTGTGCAAGTTAAGGTAATGCAATGTAATGTGTCAGCAATGTAACATTACTAATGCCTAGTGACCAGTGTAGAATACTACATCTTTCAATATTCTTTTTAACTATATATCGGCCATCGTCAACCACGATCATTTATTCATTCATTCGTTCATTCATTAATTCGGAGTAGTTTTCCAATTTGGGAATTAACTGTCCAATTATCTCCTGCTGCCAAATAATGCCCCATAATTTTGCAGTTGAGTTGAATAAAAGGCCCAGCTATAATTAGAGCATTTCCGATACACCACTCGGTGTGAACTAAGTAAAAGAGGTATTTCATTGTCCCACAGCCTTTGGAAACACTGACAGACTTCGAATGGCTCCTCCATATTTTATTTGATTCTTCGTCAGTCAACATCTCAGCGTCTCACTCACTTTCTCTCTCTCAAGTGTTTGCTTTTGTTAAGAGCCAAAACAGTATATTTGCGAGCGGGAGTCAAGGGGACAAGGGAGGAAGAGAATCAGCCTATTGTGAAGAGCTGACATGATGGCCATTATAGTTGCGTGATGGCCAATTATAACTTCTTTTCCACTGTCTGTGTTGGTGCAACTGACAGGATTTCAAAGTGTAAGTGAAGTGCAGCCTCTTTAATGACAGTTTACAGTGAGTGCTTGTCTTAAGCACAAAAGCTTCCGTCACATAAAGCCAAAAGTGCCAATTTAGCACATCAGCTTTCAGCCCAAGGCTACTGTACACAGTGAAAGAGTTCTGTTATCACTGCAGAGCTGACAGTTTAAAGTTGGAAACATTTCAGAAGTCATTGACAATCCAATGTCTGCTATACAGTGGCTCCCTGCATATTCGGGATTTAGCATTCGCGACCCCGTGAATTTGCAGATTTTCGATCTAGGCATTTTGTTATGTTATTTGTGGGAAATCCTTTTGTGTTTCAATACTTGTTTTTTGGTAGAAAACCCATTCGATTTCCCCTCAATTGGCAATGAGTTATATTTTATCATTTATTTGATGTCAGTGTTGTACATCAGTGGTCCCCAACCTTTCTTGACCCACGGACCGGCTTGTGTTCCCACAAATCTCCCTCGAACCGGGGGCGGGTGGGGGGTTCGTACGTCATAGCGATCTAATTTATCTTATTTATTATGTATTGTGTAAAACTAAGACATGAATAACATCAAATTAAAAGCACAAAATGAATGCCGACCCACCGTCCACCAGTTCAAGCCTGGAGTTTTCCCAGAGAGGGTATTACATCGCTGTTTGACGTGTGTGGTAAAAGGCAGTGTGCTAGCATGAATTAACTTGAGACAAATGTGCACATTAGCACTCAATAAGTCATCAAAACTTACCTTTATGCATTCCCACATAGTATCAGCATTTGACACCAAATATGAGGTGAAAGAAAAATGGTAAAAATACAGTAGTAGTCAATCTGTGCGGCATGACAGAAAGTTAGCACACGCACAATGGACATGCGTCAAGTGAGACGGATGTAACAGAGAGAATCCGGCCACTTTTCAAAATAAAACATCAAAAAATAATAATGGAAATGATTTTACAGCCATGTACAACACCCGCAAGGCATGCTGGGAAGCCCACAGGAACAACCCAGCATGCCTTGCCGTTTTCTATCCTACTATTGTTGCATCAGTGTGTACGCGTTTGTTTCAATACCGTCCATGTGGTGCTGTTACCTTGTGTGTTCCACATGTGTACTTGTTTGTGGTTCAAGTAAGTGGATGTTATGTACGGCAGCAGAGCCCAGACGTGATTAGAGTGTCAAAAACGGATATTTCTGCGGGCATCTCAATTACTCACCATTCAAGGGTGGTCTCAGAATGTCAACTGTACGCTAAGTTTCTGGATATTTTAACTTTTTGTTTTAATTTAATATTGGTATAATTGAACAGGCTAGCGCTCCGCAGTTAAAGGAAAAGTCCCTAATTTTTGTCTTTCTGGGTTACATTGTTAACAATCATCACGTCAGCCAAAATATCACACATTGTGCTGACCTTGGTGACCCTTTGCACAGCGGTAACTTGACATTTATATATACAATGTAATCAAGGGACACAATCTCTGCAAGTTGTTACCGGTGACCCAATTTTACCTTGAAAAAAAGCTCCTAACCCCGAGTCTCTGAGGTGAGGTGGTAGAAAGGTGAGAACCAAAGGCTGACAAGTCCTAATAGTGGAGTCGCACACTGCCACTGAGGGATTGTAGAATTATTAGGGCGGACAGAATACAAGAGGCACAGCAGAAGTAGCATAGCATCAAGGTCAATAGGTAAACGGAAAACCACCAGTTTTTAGCAGAACAGCTTTGTTTGTTTCGTCAGTTCTCAGAATTCAGAGTTTTGTCATCATAAAGCTTTTAAACGCTGTACAGGTGATGATTTCATGAACATAGGCTTGTTATTTCATGTCTAATGGTTAAAAAAATGGTTTGGAAAGTCATGAACAGGTTTTCCACGCTTTAACTACGAAAAAGTTCCCTTTATTAACATTGAATCCTACTTTGCGGAAATTCACTTATCGCTAAAAGAGAGACGACGGTACATCCAAGCCAGTTCTCCCATTGGTTACAAATGTGCAAAAGCGCCTTAAAAAAGTTAAATACTATCATTTAAATACCTGTCACATCAGAACAAAAAAGTCACATCATTAGTGGTGCATTTCTTTTGATTTCTGATTGCATAATTAGCATCACAGAGTATCTCCATCACCTTTTCCCCATTAAATGTCCTCCAGATGCGTGCTGCTTATAGCCCGGCTCTCATCTCAAGGACAGCCACCTGGCGTCTGCAGAGAGCTGCCTGCTCATCACTGTTTGATTCTGCCACTGCCAGCAAACCGCTGTTTTATCAGGACGGCTAATTATAGTCAGGGAAGGATACGGAAACAACATCCTGCCTCCAGAGAAACACAACGTGCCCACACATTCGTTTTGGAACACATGCGCGGAGATCCAACAGCACACAGTGTGATTGCGCAGCGTGGGTCCGTACAACACTAAATAGCCACTACCCATCAATCACAGCGGCAGGAGAAAGAAAAAAAAAAAGACGACACACCAGTGGCAGTAATGGTTCTTTGGCCCCTATTTGGGGCCCTTGAACTCTGTGGTCTTTGTTTGTTTCCCTACCATAACCCCGGGTTGCACTATTGCATGGAGTTGTTCACTCTGAGCACAGTGGAGATGAAAACGTCTCCCTCGGCTCCAGAGGATGCTGCTCTTACATTTAAAGGTTACCAGAGTTCACCTACTGCTTGTTTTATTTATTTCATTTAAAGCGAGGGAGAGGCACACTGTAGTCTTTTTCAGCATGCTGCAGGATTGTTTTCGTGTTTTTCCTAAAAAGGTTCAAAAGTTTTTGAGGATGTAGTTCCTCTTGAATAACTCGGCCAATTACCAATACTCAAAATATGATCCATTATTTATTACAGCCCAATTAGAAGTCTTAAAATACAAATATGTATAAATATATATTTGACAAATACAAATATGGGCCACGCTGATATATTTGACTAATTTTTATTAGCTGTGGTAATGGTAGCATATTAGCAGTTTTATGCTTTTGCATGATGAAATACTGTTATCATCTCACAAGCCCGAAACCCTCTATCCACTACCTCCCTCACTTTTCACTATCAGTCCTGCTCAAGGTTTCTTCATGTTAGAGGGCACGTTTTACTCTTCATGTTCCTCAGGGTTTTCTTTGATGGAGGGGTGGGGAACCTGCAGCCTGAGGGCCATATACACGGCCCACGAGTGCAATTCTAAACACAAATAAAATCTCATAGGAGCTGTTAAAACCCCCCAAAAAACGTTTAACCTACAAGTGGTTGCAATAGAGGACTTTATAAAAAAAAAAAGGAACAGATTCTATCATAAGGGTAAATGAGGGAACCAAAATTAGATGCACTTCTGCAGTTCTAAACCAATCAAATCCAAGTATCAGTAGCGTCATTATTGTATCAAAAGGCAGACTTTTTGATACAGATCTTGTATTGGATCTGAAATATACAGTACACTGCGGATCCAGTGGATGAATGTTTCCAAGAGGGAGGCTGAGACAGACAATGGAGCCTTTTAAACCAGTGGAAAAACACATTTAATTTCAATTTATTATTCGCAACTTAAGTCCCCATTACTGGCGCGTAAAAGCGTTTGTTATGGGGGAGCTAAATCAGGAAGGGTTTTCATCAGTAGTAACTAAATAAATAAAAAGTGAATGTGGAACAATAAAGTAATGCGAGCGTGGAAGGGTGCTCGGGTTTGCTTGGAAAGGTTGTCTCGGGTGAAGTTTATGTGGAGACGGTGGGGATGGGATGTGAAAACAAAGTAAAAGGGGAATATAAGACCTTGTAAAACTGTGTCTTAATGTTGGTGTCAAATAGACCTGCAGAAACTTCAAGACAAAAGTGTATTTTCAATTGTCGTATATGTGGGTTTACAATTTGACATACACTAGAACGTTGGATAATTCTGATCATTAATCTCTTTCAAAAGGACAGACGAAAACTGAAACGTGCAAAACGTAGTTTAAAAAGGCACTCGACTAGTTTCTTAGGCGCACTGATTGGGCTTACCATAAACGAGACATTTGCGGCAATCTTTTTCGTCAAAAACTGAATCCTACAAAAACTGGGCCGTACGAAAACCGAGATTCCGCTGTATGTAACTGATTGAATTTAGCTGAGCGTTAGCGTGGTTAGCAGCGTGGACAGTGCCGGTGACTGGTGTGAGTTGTGGCTGACAGCAACTCCTGTGTGAATGCTCACTGCAGATGTGTTCTTTGCGCCATTGCAGGAGTATTCTACTATACTGGCCACAAGGTGTCAATGCTAACATACTGTATGAGTCTATGTACTGTTTTATTTATGTCTAAGACGTCTATTTTCTGTTATTATATCAACTATATTGAGTAATACAAGTGTAAAAGTGACTCTCGGAGTCTTATTTAATGTATAGATGGCTCTAATAATGCTAAAAAGCATAGGTCTTAGGTTTTATATGCTCTAACTACAAAAACATTCCATTTATAAATAAGGAATCGTACTTCATGGAAATTCACTTATCACGGTCGGGTCTGGAACAAATTAACCACGATAAACGAGGTACAACTGTATGCTTGTTACAGGCCTGCCAATCTTTAAGAATTTTTGTTTTTTAAACGAATGATCCTTGGACCATACTTTGGACACCCCTACTTTTATAGCTCTTAATCAGGCCATAGCATACTCCAATGATAGTCCTCCCCTTTCACATTGGGACTCATTGTCCTGTTTTGTATTCCTATGCACTAACAGCACTGAATGAAACCTTTTGACAAAAATGGAACAGTGATGTCCTTAAGAAAGCATTTCAAATTGCGGCTGATTTTCCTCCAGATGTTTGCCGCCTTGATCATGATGGTGAAACTTATTTGGTAAATGTCAAGATCACACTGAGCTCTGGAGGGTTTGTCCCTCAGTTGTCATGAAATCTAACTTTTAACACTTCAAGCCTGTTGACAGCTCTGCATTTGTGGAAAAAAAAACAAAGGATTGATTGGAGAACACTGATAAAACCACCAATTGAAATGTTGTCGGAAAAATTGTTGTCGGCAAAAGTTGTGCATTCCGCAGCTGTTTGGCTCTCATATCAGTTTGATTACTGTGTAATTTGGATGTGATTTATTTCCTTTATGTTGTCTTTGTCTGTTTTGCAATCAGTCTGGCACTCTTGTGTGCTGTTTCAGGATATCCAAATCAATGTAATTGACGTTGACCCTTAATTACTTTGTTTTTCCAACAAGTGTTGAAGTGTCCTCAATAGCCGAGGAGTTTTGCAACGCACGGTTTCGAAGAATGGCTCTGGAGGTTAGTGTGGCCATTTGTCAGAGAGTTACAGGTTCAATACCCTTAAGCAATTAATCCCTACTTGCTACTGAGCGGGTTAATGCCTTACATGGCATAAGTCCTTTCGTCAACGCCGACTTTCAGTACAATTTTCCCACTCTTTCAGGAGGCGAATAGAGGCAGGCATCACCTTGCACTTTATGATCAACGGAAAAGATCTAGTTTCTGTGTGATATGGATTTCGAGGAGCCAATATGATGCTGTTATACGACATGAACAGACGTCTTTGGGACAAGTCCTTTTCTCAATTAGCCAATCTGGGGCTGGGCTAGGGCCTACAGAAGAAGTTGTGTTTCAAAGTTAATGAAAAGTGGTTCCGTGGTGACTGTTCCCCATTGCACAAAGAAAAGTCCATTATTGTTATGGTTGAATGTGTTTGGTGTGGAATCCTATAATGACCTGCGACTTTACTGCAGCACTGCATTACCATATAACCTTACCACCTCTTTGTTTATTGCAGTGAGCTGCTTTCTACGGATGCTCATGCAAACACTGAGCCTTTGATTTAACTGAATGATTGAGCCAAAATTCAGCCATTACAATAAAACTGTGATAGTTTCCTACATGGGGGATTGAAATGAGAACTTACATTAGGAAATTAGACATGATCATGAACTGTTTTTTGTTGTAGTTTTTTATGTTGCTTAGGTCTACTACTAAAAACGTGTGTACGGTGGTAGCTTGGTTTTTGTTATTAATTTATTCCAAAAAATCTGACAAAAACCGAGTCAGTTGTTCCCACAAGACAGGGGTCGCGTCAATCGCGATCGACCAGTTGATCTTTGGGACTTATCCTGATCAAAATTTTAAGACCAGTTGAAAAATTGCAAGAATTTACATTTTGCACACTTGGATCTTAATGAAGTTCTAAGTGCAGCTTCAAAATGCAAAAAGAAGACATGGGAGTGAGACAAAGTCATTTTTGAGTAAGCAATTCATTGCAAAACAACCATTACACCAAAATAGCTGATCAAAAGTTTAAAACCATAGCTCACAAAACCTCAAAACCCCACTAAAACAGAAATTAAATGTTCAAATGTGACCCCAAGATGCAGAGACAGGCACAAAGTGCAAGAAAAAGCCTTTAATTATGATTATTTGCAGAGCAGAAAAAGGAAAAGTACACAAAAACATGGCGAAAACATACAATGATCCAACAAAAGGAGGATCTCCCAGCTGAACTGAATAGACTAGGGTTCGCCGTGTGGCAGCGATATGACAATTCATGTCATGACAACACACACATGACATGAATGTGCATGTCTGCTGTGTCACGGAGGGTTGTCAACACCCACAGTGAGCCGACAAGGGACGCACTTGGTCCTGTATTGCTGCGAGAATCAACACTAGTCTGTAAAACCTCAATGGTTTCAGTTTGACAGCTTGACACAGGCTACGCCAATCGATGCCAGCGTGTTTGATCACTCCCTTTTGAAACCTATTAGTGTTTGACTTTTCTTGCATCTTTCTTTACATACTGCCAAGCTGGCAGTGGAGGGAGCTAACTAGCTCGGTAGCTGTAATTATTCCCGTAGCTTCTCATCTTGGGACTCCAAATGTGACTTTTTACGACAGTGACATTTGGTTTTTAAAACAAGCAAGCAATGCGGTTAGTTCGGAGCTCGTTTTTGTCCCACGGGGAAAGTGGATATCACGTTCATGGGGTACGTACTAACTTTCTCAAGTGTTAGTGAACAATTTTGCTCTCTTGTTGTCATTTTGTTAATTGTGTCTTCTCCTCAAAACCCTATTTGTGTGTGGCTGTTTAATGAACATAAACACATAGTGTGTCCAGCCTTATGATGGTGATACTATCACAGGGGTCTCCTATCTTGCCAGCTGATTTTGAGTAGCTCAGAAAGGGTCAAAGAACATTAGCTTTAACTCTTTGTATTTTTTTTTATTATGACTGTTCAATTCAGACTTTATGCCTTTATATGATGACAAATGGGCACAAAATAGCATAAAGACGATGGCTACACTGTTTGAGTGGAGATCTGTGTACAATTTAAACATTGCTAGTCACAAATAAAACCCAGTTGTGTTTACATTTGTGTACACGAATAAAAAAACAGTTGACAGCTCTAATAGAGATGAAAGTTGGAAACCCCTGCAACCTGGACACTTAAATTTAAGTTGAGCAAGACAGATTTCTGTTAAATTAAGTTATTTATATGTGTTGTTTTATTCTGTTAATTTTGTTATCTTGAACTAAAAAATCTATTATTGAGCAATTCATTTCCCATGTATTTGTATTACTCCAAAACAGGCATCAAATTAAATTCAGGTTTCTGTCAAATAGTACACAGTAGTTTCAATAAAGGCAAAAAAAACTATCCGCCCAAAATTTTATATTTTAATCATTACATATTTACTGGGACCCTTGGAATTGTCGAACGGCAGCCCTGGCATATAGCACTCATCATAAATGAATTGAAAAATGTACAGTTAATGCACGTGATCGGGATCGGCCGATCTCACTCATGGATGATCGGCAACATAAAATAGACCATACTCAATTTCGTGGCAGGTACACATAAACAGAAAAGTAAAGAAAGTGGAAAACGGCGGGGAACAAATCAGAAAGTGTAACAAAATAAGGGTATGAAATCTGGAAATAAGAAGCAAACAAATTGTCATGCGAATCATGGCATCGGTAATGAGTAGCTACGCCATTCTTGGTAATTAACTCAAAAATTGGTTTGGGCATGCTTGATGCCAATGGGGCTGGTGAGAATGTTGCTCCAAGTGGTGAAGATGCTTTCACACTGTCTGGAACTGATTTCCATTTTTATAAACCTCCCTTGCCATCCATCCCGCAATGCTCTCAATTCGATTTAGATCAGGGGAACTCGAAGGATGGTCCAAAAGAGTGAGGTTATTCCTCTGGAAGATGTCCTTTGTCAGGCGGGCATTGCGAACTGCAGCGTTGTCCTGTCGTTACCACACAGACTAGGGCCTTCAGTCACGAGGGATGTAAAGAGAAAATGGACTACTTTGTTACGTGCAATACTTGAATGAAAACCGAGGCAACATTTTGGCGAAATTTTGAAACAAAAACCGAATCATATGAAAACCTGGGGTGTCCGAAAACTGAGGTTTAACTGTATTTGTTTTCATGGTTGTATACCTCAATATGTGGATGGATACATGATGTTGTGTGACTCATGAAACCTTCCAAAACCAATGTAATTCTTGTCTTTTGTAGGTAACCATTCTACCATGGTTATTGGCTTACTAAATCATCTGGAAAGCAGAGGTGTCAGAGTTTTTTTTCCCATCGGCTCAGCCGGTGCCTAAATAGCTTGTGAATTCATGTAAAATCATGAAAAATTGTTTTCCTCTGCTGAGATGATGCCTCTGTATTCCCTCTGTTCTGTTATTTTGCAGCAAACTGTTCTTATCCTGTTGATTAATTCTGCTTTTTGAAAAGAATATGTTCCTTCTGAAAAGTTTAATCGGTGGCCACAGCGTCTTTTAGAGACACAAGCCTTGGTACGAATCAAAATCTCCCAGTCAACGGTTTTGCTGAACTCACCTCATATCTGAATTTTAGCTTCAAACACTTCAATCCAGAATGCAAGACAATTTTCTGTAGCGAAAGAACCCTGCTGATAAGACACTGCCCAAACTCTTTATCACTAATCTTTGGCCAACCTATTACATGACGAAAATGTATGCAGACTTTCATAAGATGGAACAGGAACATTTCGCACTGGAACATGTCATTTTGAACACAACAGAAACAACAAAAGCAATTTGCTTTACAAAATGGGTTGACAACTGGCAAACAACTCAAAGAAGAAGAGTTTTGAAGATGTAATGACTGTACAGTCGGAGTACAATTATAATATCACTACCCCGGGGTCTTGTTCACGAGCGAGGGAAGGTTGGAGTGTGAGGTCGACAGGCGGATCGGCGCAGCATCTGCAGTAATGCGCTCACTGTACCGGATCGTCGTGGTGAAGAGAGAGCTGAGCCGGAAGGCAGAGCTCTCAATTTACCGGTCGATCTATTTTGCCACCCTCACCTATGGTCATGAGCTTTGGGTTGTGACCGAAAGAACGAGATCGCGGATACAAGCGGGAGAAATTAGTTTCCTCCGTAGGGTGGCTGGACTCGCTCTAAGAGGTAGGGTGAGGAGCTTGGCCATCCGGGAGGAGCTCAGAGTAGAGCTGCTGCTCCTTCACATCGAGAGGAGCCATTTGAGGTGGCTCGGGCATCTCGTCCAGATGCCTCCCTGGTGAGGTGTTCCGGGTATGCCCAGCTGAGAGAAGGCCCCGGGGCAAACCCAGGACACGCTGGAGGACACGCTGACCTGGGGACGCCTTGGTGTCCTCCCGGTGGAACTGGAAGTGGTGGCTGGAGACCGGGAAGTCTGGACCTCCCGACTGAGCCTGCTGCCCCGGCGATAACCCGGATAAGCCTCCGGGATTTTGTGACGTTGCGATTTTGTGACGTTGCGATCGCACCAGTTTTCATGAATGCAACTAATCCAACTAATCCTCATAATTTGTCACCATATTCGCTAATCAAATTTGTCCCAGAGTAGTGTTCAATTGTGAACATCAACTGGTTAACCAATCAAATGCATCTCTGCATCTGACACTCACATCTCACATTTCCACTGGTGAAGAATGTGTCCGACATGTGTGAGGTGGTAGAGTGGTTGTCTCCCAACCTGAAGGTTGCTAGTTCAATCTCCTGTCCTTCTGTGGCCAAAACAAAGTAGCCTTGAGCAAGATACTGAACCCCCAGTTGCTCCTGATTCTGTCATCAGTAGGTAACCGTGGTAACAAGTGTCAAAGCGATCTGACAACCTTGAAGATAGAAATGCACTATACAAGTAAAAGCCCATTTACCATTTGCCAACAAACACCACAGCTAAACGTGAGCTACTTTCGTACTTTGCTACACATTATTGTTTAATTCAAAAGCATTTTTCATATTTGTTATCAAAGTTCTGGCACTTTTTTGATGTCATAGTGGATTGTTTTGCAGATGGAGACAGAAGGAGACAGAAACTGAGTTGTTCGAACTTTTGTGTGCGTTCTGTGACCAAATGAATCACCACCACACGCATAATAAAGATGATTAACGGATTCCCTGGCAGGAATCTGTCTATAGCGTCCCAATTCTGACTGAGTCACCAACACTGGATGTTTTGATTGGACGTTGTTTCGCCGCAGCGTATGAAAACCAAAATTTTTGGCACACATTTTTCTTGAAAACCGAATCCTTTGAAAACCGAGGTTCCGCTGTATTATTCTTACAGTGGAACTAATTAACAAATTTTCCGATTATCATCAAAATCGCAACAATTTATTGCATTTTATCGCAACAAAACACTGCAGCTTGCGTCGCAACTTTTGGGGTAAAGCTCAAAAAAGGTGCATTCCTCAATAACCTAACAAACTAACATGTTAAGGTTTGTCTTTGAGCTCACTGTAAACGGGCAAATAGACATTGCAATCCAATGTGCTGCCTTTAAGAGCGGCTTTCAGCTGCAATAGATGTTTAGCTAACAGGAGTTGTCACACTTTACCACCTGGACAGACCTTGGACTGAAATACATTGACTTAATTACCCTTAAATATAGCGCTGTACATCCACAGTGTGACAGCTGTTTGACAGTGTGGCGAGAATGATGTGTGACAGGTGAGAAAGTTGACAGTTAAAGAGTGGCACAAAAAATATGGTGTCATGGTGACAAGTGAGGCATCAAATCTGGCTGCAGATCAGGTCGTATGGAAGCTGTGTTAATAATATTAAGTTATATTTAGTTAAAGTGGTTATTAGTTTTAGCTTTAGCTTCCATAGTGTCATTCCCACCTACTCACCCCTGAGAAATTTGGTGCACTCAACTTCCATCATATCACGCCAGCTGGGTTTATTATTCTGACAGGAAATGATTCATTCGTTCTTGTAGAATAGCATGACCTGTTGGTCGAAATGTTGCATGGCAACCGTTGTTAATAAGCATTACAGTCAGAGTTGAGTTATCTGTCCCCAAAATAGAATGTCATACTGTACATCCGTGATATGACAGCGGTTTGACAGGGTGAGAAATAGGACATGTGGCATGATAGTGCGCCGAGGGTCGTTTGCATTTCGATGTGTGCGAGTTGGCAGTTATGCCATTAGTGTGCGAGAATATGCTGCGGCAGCCGCATGGAGGTGACCGCCTGCAGAAGCGGCAGTACAGTCGTGGCTCAGGGCGAATTTTGCCTGTCATCCATTTTAATTCATGGTGGACTTTGACACTTGAAGCGTTGCAGAGCGGAACCTGCTTATCTTGACGCCCCTCGGACTGGCTGACTGACGTCGACATAAGCGGTTGTCGACATAACCGAAACCAAAACTAAGCATTGCTTGCACGTTTACTTGTGATTTTGTGATTTGGGGACCATTTTTCATAGACATGAACCCTTTGGCTTTCAAATTTTCCGTCGACAGAAACAGTCAACCATGTACAGTATGTCAATATCGACTTAGGTGGACACTTTTTAATGACAAGAAGAACATTGTGGACCGAGACTTACTGCATTTTCCAAACTATAAGTCACTCTGGAGTATAAGTGGCATCAGTCAAAACTACATCATGAAAAAAGAACACATTAATTCATTCATTTTCTGTGCCTTTAGAGTAACCTAACATGCATGTTTTTGGAATGTGGGAGAAAGCCGGAGTACCCAGGGAAAACCCACGCAAATGGCACACAGCGATGCCCAAACGGAGATCTGAGCTATTTAGACATTTATTTCAAAAAATTCAAGAGTGCATCTCTGTGTGGAGTTTGCATGTTCTCCCTGTGCGTGCGTGGGTTTTCTCCGGGTACTCTGGTTCCCTCCCACATTCCAAAAACATTAATTGACAGCTCTATCAATGATAGCAATGCTGAGTGACAAGAATGCACTAGATCCCCTCCATAGCTGTCTGTACGACATCAAACAATGGCTGTCGCAGAACTTCCTTCATTGAAATGAAGGAAAAACTTTGTTTTTAGCCCTGATTCACCTCACAGTGCACCTGATTTTAACACTCCTACCCCTCATTTACCTCCTGCTGTGAGGAACCTTGGTGTGATATTTGACAGCAGTCTTAAGTTCGATGAACAAATTAGTTCTGTCATAAGAGCAGGTTTTTTCCACCTCAGGCTCCTGGCAAAGGTAAAGCGCAGACCTTGAAAAAGCAGTTCATGCATTCATCAGCTCGGGACTCGATGATCGTAATGGCGTCTATACTGGAGTAAATCAATCCCTTCTCCGGAGGGCTCCAGTTGGTACAAAACACATCACTATAGCTCCAAGACACGCCCATTTCTGTCCATTGGCTCCTGGTACATTCTAGCAGCGCTGTTTGTCCCCCTCTTTGACAAACAAGTCCCTCTGTTTGTGTTCAAGGCCATTAATGGTCTTGCTCCAGCATACTTGGCTGGACTTTTAACTGCCCGGCACTAATCTAAGGTCCTGGGCTCTTCTGAGCACGCAACATTGGAAGCCCTGAGGACAAGATGCAAAAAATGGGGGGATGGCTCTTTTGCTGCCTTTGTCCCCAAGCTTTGGAACTCCCTTCCATCCGGGCTACGGTCTATCACGGAGCTGTCAGGTTTTACATTTCATTTAAAAACTCACTTTTTCGGACTGGCATTTTACACATGATGAGTATTTTATATGTGATTCTGTACATGTAGATCTGTTTTTGTTTTACTTGATCTTACCCTGTTCTTATTTGTTGTTGATTTGATTTGATTCAGTGGAATATGTTTTGTTTTTAGAAACCTTAAAACTGTTTACGACCTTCTAAATGTTATTTTTAACATTATTAGAGCCCTCTACACTTGAACTAACACCCTCATGGTCACATTTCCACTCGTATTACCCAATATGGAAAACATGATAAGAGATAAGACATTTAAGACATAAATAAGTCTCGTGCTGGTGTGTTGCTAAGGGAGCTGAGTGGCTGGCAGACAGGAAGTGACGTCGGGGTTGAGTTTTTGTGCCTGTTGTGAGATCATTCAAACCTGCAATAAAAGCCTGTTGCTCCAGCGATCAAGCCTGGCGTTTGTCTCATCGAACATGACAGTAACATTACTGACACCTAGTGGCAAGTGTAGAATACTACATATTGTTCACAGTGTCTTTGAATGTGTCTTCTGAATGCCTTATATATGTATTTTATTTTATGCCTGGGAGTGCAACTGCATGATAAACTGGACTGCCAGCACAGATGCTTTGTGCCGGAAAGGGCATAGTCGTCCGTACTTCCTCAGAAGGCTGCCGTCCTTCAACATCTGCAAGAAGCTGCCACAGATCTTTTCCCAGACAAATGCGAATGCCCTCCTGTATGCGGTAGTGTGCTGGGGAGGGGCAGCCCCAAGAAGAAGGATGCCACACGCCTAGACAAACTGGTGAGGAAGGCAGGCTCTGTCATTGGCACTGTGCTGGACAGCCCGACATCTGTGGCAGAGCAGAGAACACTTAAGAGGCTCCTTTCCATCATGGACAATCAGCATCATCCACTGCATAGCATCATCTCCAGACAGTAGAGCTGTTTCAGTGACAGATTACTGTCACTGTCGTGCCCCTCTGAAAGACTGAGCAGATCATTCCTCCCCCACACCGTGCGGCTTCTCAACACAACAGTCAGGGAGCGATAAAACACACAGAAGGCTGGACTTATTACCTTATCATTACTAATTATTTGCAGTACGAATCCGAAATTCATCTTGTTCTTTATTTCTTTAAGTTATTCTTATTCTGTTTTCTTATCTCTTGTATTTATTGCTTCGTCTTTGCCAGTCACGGGTATATTTTTAAGTTTATTATGCCATTTTCTGTACCTTGCACGCCCTTGCGTCCCCATCTTTGTAAAGCTGACGGAAGTGAGACTTTTTCTTAGAGATGAATAATGTTTCTGTCTATCTAATTTAGGCAAACAATTTGCTCCAATATGCGTATTTTTGATTAATAATACGCCGTATTCAAACACGAAACAGTATTATTTCTTAAAAACATGTTAAAGTGAAGCTGCTTCTACACCGTGACTCCAATGCAACCTGTTCATAGATTAAATTACGTAGCTCCTATACAGTTTATACTTATGAAATATGTTTAATAAGTGTGTGAGGCATATTGAAGAGAGATTATAAGAGTTCTTGAGCTGAATCTAACCTAATAATAATAACTTTTATTGCAATTGCTGAACTGAAATCAGCAAGACTGCCAATGTCCAGCTAGTGCAACTCGCTACTACTACATCTCCTACTAATACAGTCAATATAAATGCATTTGTGCAAATAAATGACTACCCCCGAATAAATGCGTTACCGCCAATAGACACCTGGTACATCGTGCAGTTGAGAAGATAAACAATATGAGGATATTTAAGATGTTTTTTCTTGACTCAGCCCTTCAGGCACCCTCTCATTTTTGTTCCTGTGTTTTGCAGAGCAGTGAACAACTCTCCTATATCCTCAGTAAAATGTATGAGTGGAGCCATGGACTTATAACAATCAGGAAGCAATGGGCCAGTGAGAGGAATGATTCACATCGACTGCAGAGGAGGAAAAGGGACTGATGCTGGAAGAGGGACATGCAGTATACCAACATCACTGAAGGCTGGGAACACGTTCTTCAAAGCATGAAGCGAGCATAATGGAAACACATGTAATCTCTTATGTACACACATTATTTCTGCAATTTGCAGCGCTTCTTTTTGACACCTGAATACCCCTTTTCCCAAGAAAGCCATTGTAAAAGATCATACAAATATGTTTTTTTGGAGAAAATGATCCATGAGCTTGAGAGTACACTAGATTCATAGTCTGCAGAACGCAAGCCACTTATATTTGGACAGTTGTTTGTAACTTGTTTAAATAGCTTTTGAGGATACATAAGGGTGAATAATACGTATGTATTAAGCGACTGAGGAGCGAAGTAAAATAAAATATCAAAATTGCACAAAATAACTGCGGACACAAAATTAGACTTTCATGTATTACAAAGTGACGAGGAAAATAACTGTCGTATTTTCCGGACTATAAATTGCACTTTTTTTCATAGTTTGGTTGGTTACAGTCAGGTGAGGCTTACTGTATACAGTAATCCCTCGTTTGATGCCGTTACTTAGTTCCAGACCCGACTGTGGTTAGTGAATTTCTGCAAAGTAGGTTTCCTTTTTTGTAAATGGAATATTTTCGTAGTTAGAGCACAGAAAACCTGTTTACAACCTTCTAAATACGTTTTTTAAAAATCACTAGAGCCTTGCAGACATGAAATGGCACCCCTACAGCCACGTTTACACTCCTATTACCCAATATAGCAGGCATAGTAAGAGAAAATAAGATATATTAGACATAAATAAGGCACAACGTAGATTCACACATTAGCATTGGAAGAGTTCCTTGTTGTTTTTTTCTGGACACTGTACTTCCTGCTGTGGCTGTTGTCTCATCCATGTCACATTACTGACACCCGGTGACCAGTGTAGAATACTACATATTGCGTCTTTGAAAGCATCTTCTGAATGCCTTATGTTTGTATTTTCATTTATTTAGCCATTTTTGTGCCAGAAAATCTTGAATTTAGGCCTATAACATGTATAATTTGCATAAATATGCATTTGTTTTACTAATAATAGGCCACAAAACTGTGATAATTTATTGATTTAATAATTTTGCATTTTCCTGGTTTTAGTGTTGAGTTCAGCCTGTACACTTCAGATAAATAAATAGGTATTATCAGTTTCTCAATAGTATTTAAAATCGAGGGGGCCATGAAAATATTTCAGCATAATAATAACTGAGAACCACTGATATAATTTAACATGTTTTTAAATGTTAAGTCATCCTGACAGACATGAACCAAGAAGTCAACATTACCATCGACAGCAGCGAGAGGGTGTTATTGGCCAACAACAGTCATGTGGGATGAGATCGGGAGCTTGGTGAACTTGCTTACCAGCAAGTTGCATGTTGGACTTATGGTAATTTACCCCCCCAGGTATGCTCTTTGTGCTATTGTGTAGCTGAATAACTGTTAATGCGTTATGCTAACATACAGAACACCTATTCAGCTTGTTGTTTGGTGTGCTATTGTAGGCTTGAATGACTTCCCTTTCCAGATAAAATGTCTGCTCTTTGTCTTCAATTCTGTAAAATAAATCTCTAAATAAATGCGACTTATCAATAAAATATCAAATTCAATTGCAAGACAGCACATAATAATGACGAAAATTGACATTTTAGTTATAGCTCCCATTGAGCACAATCTGAGGAGAAACATAACAGCCTCAATTATCAAAGTATATCAAATATCAACAAGTTATTGTTCTTCTAGTGTACGAAAATCAATATTTTATCTAAACTTGGGCATATTTACGCGTCATCGTCTGAACATCAGCACAAAGTCAACATTCAGGAGTCTTTATTGGGGGAAGGGATAGACTTCAGCGTCCTGACAGCCTGATAGATGAAGCTGTCCTCAGTCTGCTGGTCCTCGCTTGCAGGCTCCTCAGCCTCCTCCCGAATGGCAAGAGCCTGGAAAGGTGATGTGAGCGGTGGGTGGGGTCCTATGTGATGGTGAGCGCTCTGCTGGTCAAGCGCGTATTATAGATGTCCTGGAGGGAGGGGAGCGATGGAGGGTCTTCTCAGCCGCTCTGACTCTTTTTGTCAACAGTGGTGCAGCTTCCGTACCACACTGGATAATGCTCTCTTTGGTGCCACGGGAGAAGGAGGACATGATGGGGGGCCGGCGCTTTGGCTCTCCCGAGTATGTGAAGGCATGGCTGGGCTTTCTTGGCCAGTAATGTGATGATGCTCCTCGTTGATATTGAAATTTGTGCTGCTCACTCTTTCTAGAGCGACTCATTTAATGGTCATGGTGGATGCTGGGTATTGACTTTCCTGAAGTCAACCACAATCTCCTTTGTCTTCTCCAGGTTGAGAGTGAGACTGACCAGCTGTTTCCCTTCGCCCGTGAAGTTGGACTCATCGCTGTTGCTGATGAGACTCACCACAGTAGTGCCATCCGCAAACTTGATATAGAGGTTATTGTCGTGTGTTGGTGTGCACTCGTAGGTCAGCAGAGTGAGAAGTAGGGGGCTAAGAACACATCCCTGGGGGACCCCAGTGTTCAGTGACGCGAACTGCCTTTGGTCTCCATGTCAAGAAAGTCCAGCAGCCAGTTGCACAGTAAAGTATTGGCTAGTAGTCCATTTATCTTTTGGATCAGCTGCTGGGGGATGATTGTGTTGAATGCTGAACAAAAGAAGAAAAATGTATGACCCGTATTTGTACACGTGGGTCCTTGCTTTTGAGGTGGGTGACAACTGATTGATCCCCGGTTGTGTCAATCTGCAAACTGACAGGGGTCCAGCGAGGGATAGAGAAATCATGTGACGGGCTCCATGACCTACCTTTCAAAGTAGTCGCTAAAGCAGTTTGGTGAAGATTTCATTTGAAGTGGGATGATGGTGGTCCTTTTGAGGCATATGGAGACAACCGCTTGACTCAGTTCTTCAGCACACGTAGAGGGATGTTGTCTGGACCTCCAGACCTACATGCATTTCAAGCTTTTCTTGACAGTTAGTAGTTTATTAGGTTCACATCAGGACGTTCTGGGACTGCATTTTTCATGCCCGTGTAACGGATGCCAGCTAGTGTGGTTGTGCAATCGTACATTCTCTAAACCTCACTCCCCGAGGCTTTAAGAGCTGCCGTGGACAGTGGGTTGACAGCACAGGGCTTTTGGCTCCCTGGCTAGGGATGCTTGACTTAACTCTCATTTGGTGGTGATGTGTGGTTATGGTTCGAGCTTTGGTGTATGCACGGCTGGGCTGCGCGGATGACCACTGTTTCACCCATAGACAAATCCTCACACTACCAACACTACAAAACGTAATGTCACAACAAAATCTCACAATCACAAACATAGTATTTTGTCACAAAAATGAAACTGAGAGAAAAATTGAGGTTTTGACCTTGAAACATGATGAATCTGCTGGATAACTTATTTTTTTAAAAGTTCATCGTTACTCTGCATGAATGTTGGGAATGTCAATAATTCCTTCCACGATCCACTATGACTTTCAGCTCATTCAACAAAAACACTGGACATTTTCAAGTAATCATTTAAGTTTCCACACGCCATTTTTGCCTTGAAATCTAAAATCCTTCTAAATTCCTCAGAGAAAATGCAGCCTACACATATGCTTGAAGTTCTGTCTTCCCTCTGTCAATACGCGAGAAGACCCCCGATCAAAAGTAATCTGCATGATCCAACAGCTCCCCCAAGTCAGTCTGATAAAGTGATTCAAGTGAAACCTGGTAAACAGATTTTAATGTGAGAATCCGATTAGAAAATAATAGAAAATCCACCTACAACGCTTGTAATAAACGTACTGGTTCTTTTGGCTGCAGTAAATTCTCTTAAACCTCTTCCTATGCCTCAGGGGCTTTTCATAGGCAGGCCTGTGATCAATAACTGCCAAATTATAACGACTTCTATTTCCTTGACTGTTCTAAAGTGCTCTTTTGGGACAAATGGTGTCTGGACAGGCATTCCGTACAAGATACAAACCAAATGCGTTCCAAAATCCACCTATTGCTAACCCTTACATAGCATTATCCAAACGCAGCAACCTTTTCCTGAAGCATCATTTTCAGGGAACCCCGTGTTTTTGACCGTCTAAGAACATTGCAGTTTTGCCTGACAACTGGCTGACAGGAGCAATTGTGACCGCTCACTAATGGCCTCCTTAAACACTCTCGTCAGTCGTTAATGGGAAACAACACGGGGACAAATGACAAACCGCATGCATGTTCTAATTCTGCTAAATTCGAGCAAACAAGGTGAATAGATGTGGCTTTTAAATCCTGCAAGAGTGTACAATTAACACTCTCTGCAATGGTTAGGGGAAGAGAACCTAAAAGTTGGATTTTCCACAGACTCACAAGTGATAGCAGGGTTTAGAAAGCATATTATACATACCTCAGGCAGAACTTTGTGTTTGCTTAGGGGTGGTGTATGCTTTCATGCACAATGTTTACCTTTTTCATGTGATAATGATTACTTATGTCTCGAGGCCTGCAGCCTTGACTCTTCCAGGGTCTTTGCAAGCCCTCCAGGGTGAACTTTGGCGTATTTTAGGGTAAATGTACAGGTTTGCACGCGTGGTTTGCATAGTTACATCACAATGGAAGACCTTGCCGACCCACGCAGACAGTGAGTATGACTGACACATTACATGGAGCTGTACTGACATCTAGTGGTGGTCTTCTCTACACTGTGGATTGTAAAACAATAACTCTAGGATGAGACCAAATTAAAAACTAATAAAGAGGCACAAACGGTTGCTAAATGTACGTTTCACTGATTACAAAGTGAATGTTAATTGGCTTATGGGGAAGACTATGCCATAATTGTAATAGCATTTTTTTCTCTGTTTGAACTTAGTATTTTTTTTCTTAATGTTGCACTACTGTGTTGTTTTTTTCGTGATGTTTTTGCTTTTGTCAGTAATAAGAGGGAATAATTTTAGTATTTTGTTTATTGTTTGTATTGAAATTGTAAAAGGGAAACAATGTTAATCGAATTCCTTTGGAATGTGTTTTATTATGAGTCTAACCATTACTATAAAAAAATAAAGGCAAAATTCCAAAATCATTCAATGATTTTGAAAAAGTTAAAGAAAAAAGTATAGATATCGCTAACACGGGCCCTCTATTAAGGTGGCATCAAATTGATTTCAGTGTCTCGCCCCTCCATGGCACGAGTTTGCCACGACTGCCCTATTGAAACCGTGAAGGCTGCGGTGTAACTGCGTTATGTTTTACTAGCGTGCCTTTATTTTGAAGGCTAGACTTTACCGGATACAGAAAGTATAGAGCCGAGTGTGGCCGAGGAGACCCGAAAGCCGGGGTGGTTTCTGAAGCTGTAGATTAGGCTTGCATGTGGAATACACCTTGCGGTCTGTTTGAATCCACATTTGCAAGATACGACAAAGGCAAATGTGAGTCTACGTCTTTTACAAGTTATTTACACCAAAATACGTAATATTAGATTTCTAAAATCATCTAAATCCAAGTAAAATGCTCATTCTTCCAATATTTTACCTGCTTGCGGGGCAGCGGATGTTACGTACGTGACGTGAGGCACTTCCGGTCAGGTTGGCGGAGGAGAGGCGTTGTTTCCAGCCTAGCATCCTAACCACTGGAGCCTACCCGCCACAATGGGCGATGTGTCGCTGCATTTGACTAACGTGTCCGTGGAGCAGGTGAGTTAGCATCATGCCTGTTTATGCTAAAATTTACATATTAATATGAAAGTTAACATTATCTCGCTGTGTTTGCCTCGCTCGTCGTAGTCACGTGACTGCAGGCGGCTTGTTCCTCTATTGTGTCACTAATACCAAGAAGACCAATAAATTATACCTCTTCCTAATTATACCCTATTTATTCATCTCTGTGCAGTGTTCTCCAAATCCAACACCAAGCAGGGACTTTGAGAGCATGAAGCTGGGTGATAAACAGAGAGAGAAGACCCCTCGAAGGATCATCCATTTCTCCAGCGGGGAGACCATGGAGGAGTACAGCACTGATGAAGAGGAGGAGGAAGGCAAGGAGCCAGAAAGAAAAGACCTGCTTTCCTCCCCAGTTGACGCTGTGAGGGTAGGCAAGCTTTGTCTACCTGTCTATGAAAACATGTTTGTTTGTGTGGGCGTCTCCTGAAGGATGTGTGATGCTGAAAGACATCCATTTCTATACCGCTTGTCCTCTTGAGGGCTTCATCTCACCCGTGACCCTAATGAGAACACGCAGTATACAGTAGAAAGGAGGAATGGATGCATAAAGGAAGAACCTGCTTGGACAACCTGTCTAAGATCTTTACAATTTTGAAAAGGATAATGGTGTCTGCAGGGGTACACACACTCATTTTATATGGTGGTTTTACTGGGAGTGCAGAGCGCGGGTTACGTTTCAAGAATGGCAACAAAAAATGGACGCTTCCGTTTAAAAGTTTTTACTTTTGGTACTGTAACCAGGAATGTCCAAAGTGTGGCCTGCGGGCACATTTGCAGAAATAAAATTAAAAAGGCACAACGTAAAGACAAAAAAACTGAACGTTGATACAAAAAGGATTTGTCTAACTCAGGGGTGTCCAAAGTGTGGCCCACTCCTGTTTTTTTAATAGGCCACTGGCATGTCATAAAAATACGATTAACAGGAAAACAAAAAACACAGTAATTTTACGAGAATAACGAAAAAAATAAAGGAAAACAGTCATAATATGACAAACAAACAAAACAAAGAATAAAGTTTCAATTTTAAGGGAATTAGGTTGCGTGAAAGTTATATTACAATTATAAAGTAAAAAATATGAGAATCAAAAACTATTTTTAAAAATATATGAGAAGTAAAAATATTAGAAAAAAAAACATTTTTTTTAACAGGAAAAACAAAAAAGTGTAATTTAATGATAAAAACTATCATACTAATAAGATACTTAGTCATCGACAGCAAAACTAAGACGTATGCTGTTGTTTCTGCATCTCTACATTGGGTTGTTTTAAAAAATGTAAACATGCCACCCACATCCTTTTGATTTTTCAGTATTTTAGCTCATTGTCTTGTCTGTTTTTATCCACCTTTTGCGTTGTGTGTGTGTGTGTGTGTGTGTGTGTGTAGTTCTTTTGACACCATGAGTAGGATTAGTATGTGAGGTGATGACGTCCGTGAGTGTTCAAGTAGGCGGCTTCTGTACCCCACATACACAACGCTTGTGTGCCATCTAATGCCGCAAATGTGACATGACAAAATGATCACTCAATAATAAACCAAATGATAATATGGTTTAAAAAAAAGGTTGAAATGATCAATTGCCGTCAATACATTTTAGTGCAATCATCGACCAGCAAAATGTGTTATCGAGACAGGCCTACCCCTGGTCTAGAGTATTGTACTTATAAAACGTGTACATCATCACGAGGTGTCAAAGTATCTTCCTGCTGGAAAATGTCGAGTGAATTAACTGGTGGTACAGCGCCCTCTGCTGGATTTATACTTCAAAACTTCAAAAACAAGTTGGCAATTTAAAGAAGCAAACAGAAATCCTCAAATAGGCAGGGATCTACTGTATATTCTTGATTGTACTATTAGTTTTGCTGTCATTTTAACCCTGGTAAGTGTCTTTGATTCACACAAAGCTCACCAAAGCGACCCAGATGTTGCAGTGACTGCCTCTCCCAGTGGTTTCCTTTCAGGTTTGCACAAGGGTTGGGAAATTAGCCAGTGACAACATTGTCAAGTTTCATGAATGATTGGAAAAAAAACTGTAATGTGCCTTTTGAATACGGAGCATCAGCATGTATGAGACTTTCGATGTACAGTACTGTGTTCCATCATAATTGCGTCATGTCATGTAATCGTACCCTCACAGCCTGTACTCGTGTAATGATGTAATAACCAGCATTCAGAGTTGTTTTGTATTGGTTTGCATTCACGGAATAAACATGCATTTTCTTGTCATGTCAATTGTGTTGCAGTCGAAGATGACTTGGGCTCCTTATTTCTGGTTCTACATGTGGAGAGCTGCAACATCAACTATCTCAGGTTTGTTTACCACAGTCGTTGCTTAGAGCAAAGTGACCAGTTTACCTCGATTAACTTTTAACTTCGCAGACTGCAGTAATGCAACACAGCAGTTAAGCTGCCAGCAGCCAAATAAACATGTTGTCACTGAAAAGAAAACTCTTTATTGATGAATTACTGCAGAAGCACTTCATGCTGCAGGAGTTCATGATAGCAAAAACAGGGTTGGTGTTGTTATGGTCATGTGTCTGCCACTTTACAGCTAAACGATTATTTAGATTTTTTTTAGTTTTTAACTTCAAATTCCATCCAATTTGTGTTTTCCACATTACGGTTATTATCGGGCCTGACACTGCTGTCTGCCTGTTGTATCCTGGATTGGGAATCAATTGGTTGTACCTGAGAATCACTTCCAAATTGAATGGTCTGGTCAGCAGCGTATGTGGCCTTGCATAAACATTCATTTGATTGATTTTTTTTTTTCCCCATAGCAAACAATTAACGTCAAATTTGTGTCGATGCTGCTTTGACCCGCAAACGGTGTCCATTTATTTCAGGCAAAAGCCTTCATTGTGGTGTCTGTAAAGTGGTTATGGTCTGAATGCCAACAACCTTTCAGGCTAATCGTAGATGCATTGTCTTGTCTTTCTCTTTATCTGCTTGTTCCAAAAAAATGGGGACAAAATATGTGGTTTGTATTCTTGTCAGTTCCTAATTATGTACTTTTTTCTGTCAAAATTCACTAAACGTCCAATCAGATTGCTCTGATGTAATCCCATGTGCTTTTCAAAGCCTCAAATGAGCGTATTTGCATCTTGTCTGGGAATGCTTCTTTTTTAAGTCGCGTTCTAGTTGTTAATTCATGGCTAGTGCTGTCGAGATTAAAAAAAATAAATTATGATCTGTAATTAATGGATGTAATTAATCTCTTTTCTTAATCTCACCAAAAAATGGTTGACAAAAGCCCTCACTTTTAGATATAATAAAAAGTACTAAATATGACTCGAATTAATTAATTGCAATTAATGCACTAATTTGACACCCCTGCTTTTAACATTCATGTTAGATTTCAGAGAGAATTGCGCAATTTCAAGTACAGAAGCATCCATCTATGCAAGAGGTAGTAATTCTATGTGCAATGGAACCTATTCTGGCAGGAGAAATCTAAAGCCCCTACTAGGGCTAGGTGATATGGACCAAAACTCATAGTCCGATATACTGAGGTTAAATATCGATATACAAATATATATCCTGATATTTTTCTGCAAAGTCAGTTTAGACAAAGTCAAAGCCAAATATGTGTGTTACGTTTTTTTTATTTAAATAACTACTTAACATGAGGACGTTTTTTGAAATATTAAAGCTCCGTGCAAGATGCACATTAAAACAATTGTGTCTAAAAAAAAAAAATAGCTGCTAAAATAAAGTAGGCCATTCTCTTTTTAAAATAAATATAGAAAAAGTAAAATATAATCGTTTTATAACAAATCTTTAGCTATGCTCAAGTCCTCAGCTAATAACAAAAGCATAAAAGAACAAAATACTGTATGGAGTGCCAGGTTTAAGAGAAAATGTTTAAATGTCAGCAACTCAAAAATACTGTCAACGGGGACCATATTTTTAGCAATGTGATAGGACACCATTTAGTAATAGCCCACCACTTTGCACGTTTCCTTTCATGAGGAACGCAACAGGAAAAAGAAGCAAGCGGTGAGCTTTGCGTTGTGGCAGGAGTTGTGCAGACAGAACGCAGATTCACACATTCCTCGTATTGGAGCTTGTGCCAGGTTTTAAGGTGGTGGAAAGAGATTTTTTTATGCTCTGAATCCAGAGTACCTCCAAATTACTGAGCCACTGCAGAAGCTCACACACAGCGCAGAGTGATAAGTGAGATACAGCGCAAATCCAGCGTATATCAAAACGAACTATATGGTTGTTTTTGATATCGTGCTTAAAATAAATATAGATATTAATATATCGCCCAGCCCCAGCCCCTACTGTACAGGTATGACAATAACAACAACTTGTATATTGATTTTACAATACTGTCTTCCAGCCTGTGACTACCTCGGGGAGAGGATGGCCTCCTTTTTCGGGATAACATCAGCCAAGTATCAGTACGCCATCGATGAATACTACAGGATAAAGAAACAGGTGAGTTCTGTGGGCATTTCTTAGTTCAAGCGTTGGACTGACTGTAATGCTTTGTCATGTCCATTTGTGTCAGAGGGAGGAGGAGAACGAGGAAACCCGCCTGTCAGAAGAGGCGGAACATACCTTTGACCAGTCACATGCTCAGGAAGGAGACGAGCCAATCACCGGGACGGAACATGCCGTCGCTCCTCCTGATGTGACCTACCAGATCCAAAATGAGCATCAGGTATCTTCTGTCACCATGGTCGTCCCTGCTATCGTCACGGCAACTTAACCATTCTTAGACATGCACGGGAAATGTCTGGATGGTTGTTTGAAAGGAACACTTGTGCAATTTAAGCAAGCACCGAATGAACACAACACAGACATGGCAGTGACATTGTCACAGGTAATTTTAACTTATTCATTTTCACATGCAAACTGAAATGCAAAATGTGCACTGTTATCTCCTTATGTGAGACATTTTTGTCACTTTTTTTAAAATGTATTCTCCATTGTGGTTGTAACCTGATGTGTCTTATTCAGAAGTAAGACTTCACCGACGGTCCAGACGTACAAAATCGAGCAGCCTCCAAAAGTTGCAAGTCAAATTTTGCTCCTGTGTGCCTTTACTAGACCGTGCCTGGATCACCACTTCAGCCAAGGCAGCACATGCACATAAGACACATTAGAGGTTGAAACTGCACTTCATTCAGCCATGGTATCAAGAGCATTGACTTTGCAGCGTCGGGCACACACATTCACCTCTTTGATTACGCATTATGTACGTTTATGTTGCACTACGTCTGTGTGGAAGCGCTGCAATTTTACACAATTATTGTCAGATCATGTGGCTTACTGGAAAACAATTTTCTGTGTGACTAGACCACTCGCCACAACTCCACTCATTTATGTGCTCATTAGGTACGCTTGCAAAAATGCAAGACTTTTGCCTTTATCAGTACAGCACTGCTCAGTTTAAATGAATTTGGAGTAGGTGTGGTCGTAACAATGTTTATTATTCTCTTGCTAATTTGCACATGTGCATCATATAGAGAGCTGTTTGTAATGTTTGGCTCCCAGTACCTCCATATCACAATAATATACCGTTCATGCACTCTAACAGGCTTAGTCCAAATTCAGCATTATTAACTTGAACTTCACTTGGATTTTGCCGGTGTACCTGGTGTTGTGGCCATTAAGTGTATGTCACTGCATCCTGTGTGTTGATTTGTATTTGACTACAGCAACTAGGGGTGTAACGGTACACATAGTCACATTTTTTGGTACGGAGCGTTCTGTTCGCTACATTGATTCCCCACACGGTACTACACATTTGAGATGAAGGATTGGAAATGTGCACACGTCCACAATCTCAGGTAGTATCCCAAAACGGAGAAAAATGTGGGATATTTGGCACAGAAGTGGCGATCTAGGTGGATAAAAACAGTGCGGCCCAGCCTTTGGCCAGCGGGAGTCATGGCTAGCAATAGTGCCAAGGAAAATCATACATTAAACACTTTGCCTCCCAGTGAAATACATAAAATAACAAATACAAGTAGCTAAGACCAAAAGCAGTGTGTTAGTGTTTCGGTTCGGACTTCCGTGTTATCTGGCTCCTGAGTCCAATCAAATTGTTTCCGTCCACAGGTTCATTTCCTCATGCCGCTCCGGCTAAATGCTCCAACTGTGTAAGTGCCCAAGTATTCAGTAAAAAAACATCAATATGCTGCCAAGATTGCAAAGCCTGGTCTGTTGCAAGACAAGGAAAAGTGTCTTATAAAAGAGGGAGAAAAAAAGTCTGCAATCAAACCCGTGACGCAAAATAATAAACTTCCACCCACAATGCTTTTGTGTTTACGGCTAGATTACAAGGCCACACACGCTCACTTGTTTACAACAGATATTTCTAGAAATAATCAAGTGTTCTCTAGTAGGAAATATGGAGCACCCATGTCAAGTGGGTACCGGGAAGTAAGTTAACATGATCGTGATCACGTTGTTCTCAACAAATTCATGTTCATGCGTGACATCCCAATGGAGTATCAGTGCATTGAAATGATGGACATATACAAATATGTATTGGTGTAAACACCGATAGACATGTTGGAAGTGTTATATTTGTTATGTCTGACACGGAAGATAAGCTTTGATCGCCGTGTTTGAACTATGTCATGTCTTTGTGCAACACACCATGCACACTCCCTTTTTGAAGCAAATCATTTCAACGGCATGCGCCGTTAGTCGCATTAATCTGCCAACCAACTTAGTGTAACGCACTTTTGACGTTAATTAATTGCATTTTAATCATATGCATTCAATGTCTCTGACAGAGATTAAATAAAACGTCTAAAGCCGGGCACGCGGTGTCATCCAAAATGCACTCCATTGCATAGAACACAATGTTTTGCCATGAAACCTGAGTCAATTCATAGATTACAAAGATCTGAAATTATGTAAATAATGTACAGTTTAATAAACACACCAAAAAGCCTCATCTTTTTCTAATGATTGACATTTCAAAAAAGACGTTTCACCTGTGGCCATGATTAACTTCTTGGCTATATGCAGGCGGAGGGCTGTAATTCCCTGCTCGTCGACATCAAACTATTTGTGTTTTTTTGGACAATGTAAGCTGTACAGTACCAAAAAGGTTTTCACACACTACCCCAACCAGTACATCATCATGGAATGAATTGAGCTAAAACATTGAACTCTTGCTGTTAATCTGTATGACAGCGTTAGATCTGAATAAATAGCATAATAAGTCATTTCATCAGTGGGAGCCACTCTTCCCTTATTTCTCCTTTACGGTCGCTGCAATGGAAGCATTCAGCATCGAAAAGAGGACTGCTAAAAATGCATACAGTAAATCAACATGTATATATTTCTGATTGGGGCTATTTTGTTTGACATACTTCACTCTCAAGGAGCTTGCCTGATGGCGATTGTGATTATGGAGGTCCTGTGTAAATATTTTATATGGGCCTATTTTGTCCCATACGATTTCCGCTTCCCGTACGGCAAGTACCACTGGAAGGCGGAGAAACATGTAGATTAGAAGTTTTTAACAACGGAGTGTGTCACGCTGAGGTCAGCACACGAACGAAACAAAACTACGATGCAAAAAAGATATCATGAGACTAGTAACAAAGCAACAGGTGCGAAAAAGGCGGGAGACCGAGGCGGACCAGCAGGCTCCTTACCCACAAACCAGGTAAGAATAATACACATTCATTAGAAACATGCAAAACAAAATAATCCAGCGCCTTCCTGCTGCATCTGAGGTGATTAATAGTGACAAGCTGGTGTCAAACACGTACCACACGTCCAGTAGCTCCGCCCAGCCCAGGGAGCGTCAAAACATACCCAAGAAGAACAAAACATACCCAATTAAAATGAATCAGATAGTGAATAGAAACTTAAAAAACAAAACACTACAAACAAAAAGATGAAAACAACCTCTCGTCTCCGCAGAACGTGACACAATGTCTACACCCAGAATGAAACTCGCAGCTCTGCACGGAGTCTGAGGTCTGCACGTCTGCACGTTAACACCATGACCTCAGGAGAGGGCTATGCTGACCGGAGTCCTGATGATGTGTTGGTGCCCTCGTGTAAATCAGCCCTAACAGCATTGCCAAAAATGGTTTGGGGGGGGGGGGATGACCGAACCGTGACCTTAAAACCAAGGTACGTACCAAAGCATGATTATTTGGTACCGTTACACCCAGCTATTTATGTATTTATAACACTTGATTTAGACATTTTATATTATTTTGATGACACTGAAATAAATAGTTAATACCAAAACCACATCAATCCTTGCACTGTTCTGCTCTGCTGGCTTGCGAAATGACACAGAGGGCTGTCACACGTTCAGCAATGTGTGTATCACTGGACACAAAAGAGCCCTTGTCACTCTGTTCAGAGACCCCCGCTGTACTCGCTAGTACCTAGTGTAAGTATTCTGAGGTCAGCAACCTCCACAATAGTTGCATTGTCAGTGCAACTGTTGTACACAACAGCCACGTTGCTTTTATCCGAATGTCCGCTTTTAGTAAGATTATAATGCTCAGTTTTGATACACCAGAGAGAATTCTGATCCAACTCCTGTGTTGGACGGGTGTAATTCGACTGTGCCGGTACACCCGACGTGGTGTCCTGGGAGTGTATTTCAAATGCTATGCAATAAGCAGTTTCCTTCTGCATCATTGTGGCGGTGCCATGATGCGACAGCTCAGCAGCACAGTAGTCTTGAGAGTAAAATCGAGCCGTAAATGAAGCAGCCCGGACACATTTGGCAAAGCTTCTCCAACACTGACAGACGGTACACCACCCACTGGCGGCCTGCTCACACACAGTCATGCAACACTGCTTTATTAGTCATCACGCTGCTGCTGGAACTTTCATGTTGTCAACAGGATAGAAGGTCTGGAAAGGTAAAAGTGGCACCTGTGGAGTTAATACGGGTACAAAATGGCTCAGCGGAGCCCTGAAAACACTCATTTATTTGTTTCTCATTCAGCTCTACAGTATATGCATGCTGAGAGCCTCGGATGGGATTGTTTTTTCTGTTGGAAAACACTCTCCATAAATCCATAATACAGCAATTCTTATTCATAACGTGTTTACATTTGTATTGATTCTGCACTGCCATCGGTTTTGCGTAACACCTTTTTGTTCGTTTGCCAACCAAATCACTAAGTCTGATCGATTCGTGTCAAGTTTTTATGTAAATAAAAGAAAAAAGTTGTAGTCCAACATGACCCTGATTAGGCAGGCGATTGATGGGGAATTTACCTGCAGTTCCTTGTAAAGCCGCTTGGGGCCACAATTGTCTTCAACACACGAACATGAGGTTGCAGTAGTATTAAGATGGATCATTCTGAAGCTGATTTACTTTTGAAAATAGTCTAATTTTAAAAATGTAAGAACAAAACTTAATAAAATAAAAAAAATGTATTAATATTTACACCAATCCTTATTGTCCAAATGTTAATAAGACTTCAAACAGCAAAACCCGTGTTGAAACTTCACAACTTCCACAACTTCCAACTTTCCATGTGTGCAAAAGTGCAACAGAGAGAAAACTTGTCTCCATTTCAGCAGCTTCCTTCTGAGAGACGTGATGCATGCGGCAGTCATCAATCTGTGATTCAGCGGGAAAATCCAGAGGCGAGAAGGAAGCATTGTTATACAACCTGACCTCACTAGTGAAGCCTTGCATCGTCACCCGCACGTCTGCTTGTAAAGTCCCAAAGTGCTTCAATATTCCCATTCCGATCCCTCCCAGCCTGCGCGTACGCATGGCGGCCTGCAGTTGCATGCTGCTTTGGGGCATACCTGACATTTTTGCAGGCTGTAGTAGTGGTGGTGGTGGTGGTGGGCGTAGGATAGGAACTGGTTAGTCTTCTAGAGAGACCAGTTTGGTACACTTGAATGTCATGTTTGATGACACATCTACTCAATTAACTACTGTATGTACAATACGCCTTGTTTTACAGCTACATAGCAGCACCTTTTGTGCTGTTGGAAGTTCCCCGGAAGGAGCACCTCCAAAGCTTTTCGGTGGGAGCAAAAAGTACTTTGTCTGGACTCGACTAGACAGTTTAGTCTACGCTAAGGGACCGTTTTTCAACTGAGGATGCTTAAGAGGTCACTTTGGCTGCTTGTGTGTACATCAACAGCATTTGGGGGGGGGGGGGGGGGGGGGGGATTTCCACCTTTTGAAAACAGGTCTCAAAGCGGAATGCACTTTTGGATATGAACTGGAAGCCAAGCATACACACACACGTGATTCCGACCTAGCATGCAAAGTACAGTCTCTTGAGATTTGGCAGCTTCTTTGCACTTCGAACCAGGACGTGGTATCTGAATTCTTCTTGAAAGGTACCCTAAACTGTCAGAACCAGATTCATGAATGTGCATAGTAGCTTCCATTGTGATCAATGTATATAGAAAAAAAATACCAAGGGCACCGATGGACTGATTTTGTCTTTGCACTGGTTCTCAAATGAGATACTCGGACCCCTAGGGGGGAGTACTTGAACTTGCAGGCACTCCAGGGCGTACTTGACGGGGGTGAATTAGGATATGATCCCTTGCGGATTTTACCCACTAACAAAGATATGAACAGTACAGACCTTTCGATGGTGTGGTTATTATAACTGAGACTACGACGGAGTATTAGGGCCACAGTGAGGGGGGGGGAAATTAGATTTTGAGAATAAAGTCGTAAGTTTCCGAGAATAAACTTGTAATATTACAAGAAAAAAGTTGTAAGATTAAAAAAATCATAAACTGAAAAAAATATAATACATTTATAATTGTTATAATAAAAAATGACAATCTATTTCACCTCTTTTGTCCACTTTCCTCAACATAAAGCACACTGTGATAGCAGAATTAATATTTTAGTCATCTTCTCTCCTCTCAAGTTTCGTCTAAACAGTCTAACATCCGTCATATAGTCCTTCCAGCGTCCGTGCTGTGAGACGGACAGGGTCACGCGGTGACCTCGGCCAGCCAGAGGTATCCTAACATGTGCTGGCAGGTTGTTCTGATTTACTGTTCACTGTCTGGGGAGTAGTGTCTGTTTCGCATGAAAGGCCCTTGTGTCTTTCGTGGTCTCGGGTCACTCTCCTCGAAGCTTTAATAATAAAATAGATAAACGACAATTTATTTCTGTGGACTATTCATTGATTAGAGAAATTGCCAAAACAACACATATAGCGCACCGCTACACTGTGGTATATGAGGTATGTAAGTATAGCAACGGAGGTTAGGGGGGATGGTAGACAAAAGAAAAGTGAGACATATAGAAAGACTTAAGGAGGGAACATAATGAGGACAGCAGTCGTCGCTTTGATGTGGGCCTCAGCAGGGCCCAACATGAGGGAAGGGGATTTCCAACACTGGTCTCCTGTATCACCCCTCAGCCTCCACATCCTCCGAGAGCTGTATGCACCGTTTAGGAGCGCAGTGTACCCATCTACTGAATAATAAAGGCAAAGACAGGTTTTGCAGTTTTTGCGATAAGCTACAGTGTGGTTGGTGGTCATCTGGTCCAAAGGTTGCGTCGAAGTTCAATGAATTTAACTAGGAAAAGAACAAACATATTCACATGCACGCAGGCCTGTTGTATTCTCAGGCCATTGCCTCAAAGGCAAATGAAGCCGAGGTCACAACTGGTTGCACGGGCTCCTGCGGCCAGTCTACGTGCAAAAAAAACACACTAAATGCACATGGGAGCGCGTGTGACATGCTGGTTTTGGAGCCATAGACTGGCTGCAGACCAGCCGCACAGCCGTCATGTCAAACTCTATGGGCGCTTACTTTTTTTTTTCAGGTTACAAGACAAACTTACGCACTTCGTACATGTTCGTTCGTCGTCGGTGTCAGGTTTTGGCAAAATGTCAGTTTTTATTCCATACTTTGCACTTGCGGACTCGTGTGTCGGGCGCCACGCATACGTAATTAGTGCGGCCAAATATTTCGCACATCCTCCATGCGTGTAGAGAGCTTCCTCCTTCAGGGCCAAAACGCAGCCATTTCAGGAACGCCCAAAATCACACAGCCCAAAAAAAAACTTACATCCGGTTGTGACCCAGACATTCCGCCTCTTATCCGTGCAGGCTTCATCAGTTCATGCTCAAAGACTAGATAGGACAGCTCTACTCTGAGGGGACGGTGTAGGATCCAAGTATTTATCCTCTAACGTACTGTAGAGGCACGCACCAAGCAAGAATGGTTTCACTCTTTCGGGGTCGCAAAACAAAAGTCGTGAGGAAACAGCGGAGCCCTCTGGCAGCCAACGACTTGGGAAGGAATGAAATGACAGCACTGTATCTTTTAGGAGGGAAATTACAAAGAAATAGCCTGCTTGGATGACAGCCGAAACGTCTTCTGAGCCAACCTGAGCAGTCCAGGTGCGATTGAGTCAATGCCCTGAGAAAAGAACGACATAGTTTTCAAGCCGTTAGGCTTCAAGGCGAAATGAACTGATGTTTAGTTCTACAGGGAGAATGTAAACAGTCTTGGGTGACACAAAATATATTCACATGCTGTTTCCATATACATTATTTATCATGTATACTGCAGCTGTACAATTGTGCCCATTGTTTGGTCTTATATCATGTGCAGTATGCAGATTTGTTTCTTCCTCTGTGTCGCTGCTGTAAAAAAAACACTCACTTTCTTGAGTCTTCACACACCCAACGCTCAGACACTACAAGCCCCCCTAAATGTGCACTTGATCATTTCATTTCTTTTTTTTTTTTTTTTTTACTATCATGTGCATTGTGTTCTGGAATTTCCCAAGCAGTTATTGCTCTCAGCTGCCAATGTTTCTCGCTGCAGGTGTTTGCAACAATGGCAGTGAAGATGAAGACAATGTGAACGTCCACTGCAGCAGCCGCTTTGGTTTTTCATGCTTCACTGGCCGATGTGCCGCAGATGCACACGGGAAAAACTTCATTTCAGCGCAAAACGCGGCAAAAGGACGATCGTGCGTTTTATGCTCTTGTCCGGGTGTGTCAAACTCAGTCGCACAGGGCGCCAAAACTCAAAGCCTGTTTTAGGTGGCGGGCTTTTAACCAACATAATTGGTGAACCTATCACACTCGCATGCATCATCGGTGCGCACACACATGCAGATGCTCGTTCGATGTTGCCAACATGACAGGACGCGCCCCAATAATCCAGACTCAATAAATAGTATTTATTGTGGTCTGATTTTGAGAAAATGTCACATCAGCCCTGACAGATAAGTAAGCAGCCTTTTATCCCGGTTCCCGGTTCCACCAGAGATACACCAGAGAGAAACACCAGAGAGAAACCTTTTATCCCGGTTCGCCTCGCGCACTGTGCGCGAGGGGAACCGGGATAAAAGGTTCGTATCCGTTCATTCCTGCTTGAAATTTCTACCTCCCGGAGAAAAGAGGGGGGGCTAATACTGACTATGGTTGTTTTGGCGAGGTTGTTCATTTCAATAAAGCGATTGTTGATCGACCACCTTCTCGTCATCCCCTCAACAGCCGGGAAAGAGCTACAATATTTTATTTCAACACAAAAATATCACAGCCTGCAGAGTTTTGCAGCTGTGGAATGCATTTCCCAGCATGCTTTGCTGTGGTTAGAATGATCACTTATGCCTCTTTAAGGTGTTATTTTGTACATACAGGGTGTAATCGTGGGCTGCGCGGTGGCCTAGTGGTTAGCGTGTTGGCCACACAGTCAGGAGATTAGGAAGATCTGGGTTTGAATCTCCGTCGGGCATCTCTGTGTGGAGTTTGCATGCTGTCCCTGTGCGTGCATGGGTTTTCTCCTCCCACATTCCAAAAACATTAATCGACGACTCTAAATTGTCCACAGGTATGAATGTGACCGTGAATGGATTGAGTGGCGACCAGTCTCGCCTGAAGTCAGCTGGGATAAGCTCCAGCATACCCACGACCCTAGTGAGGATAATCTGCATAGAAGATGGATGGATGGATGGAGCGTGTAATAATGTAAAAGTGTAATAGTTAAAGTGCTGTCGTTCTTTTTAGTCGTGTACGGGTACATTTTGGTCTAAATCTGGCACTTATTGGGAATGATTGTGACATTTGTGCTGTGGATAAAAAACAGTGGCCACATTTCATCTTGTAACACCAGGAGAGTCGTTCATATTGGAAAAATGACTTCATCTGCAGGGGGCGGCAGTGGCTCAGGAGGTAGAGCAGGTCTTCCAGACCAGGTCCCCCAACCACCGGGCCGGGGCCCAGTACTGATTCTCACCTGGGCATTTCTGTGTGGAGTTTGCATGCGTGCATGTGTGGGTTTTCTCCGGGTACTCCGGTTTCCTCCCACATTCCAAAAACATGCATGTTAGGTTAATTGGAGACTCTAAATTGTCCATAGGTATGAATGTGAGTGTGAATGGTTGTTTGTCTATATGTGCCCTGTGATTGGCTGGTGACCCGTCCAGGGTGTACCCCGCCTGTTGCCCGAAGTCAGCTGGGATAGGCTCCAGCATACCCCCTAAAGAGGAGAAGCGGCATAGAAGATGGATGGATGGTAAATGCATATCCATTTTGGAAATATAGGCCATAATTTTATTCAAAAAATAATATAGTTTGAAGTTTTTGCATGTTTATGTTGCTTGTTGCGAGTGTCCCACTTTGACAGTCCCTGAACGCACCATTGTACGTGCGCTGGCCTTCTCCCACTCTGCAGATTGTCTAGTATACTGTGTATTGCATGAAGGTAAAGTTTGATGGCGTTATCGAGCGCTAATGTGGTCCAGACTGTTTGATCCCCCCTCCCTCCACCCAGACACTGTCGTTGCGTCCCTGCAAGACACTTCACCCACCTTGCCTGCAGCGCTGCCCACTGGTGCATGATTGCCAGTGAATGTTTGTATCATACATGACGTGCGTGAATGCATTGACTTTGGTTTCATCAGTCAGCATTGGGAATGAGAATGGAACTATTCAAAGATGCTCAGATACTGATATCCGATATCGTCCAGCACTTCATTAAGGATGCCGATATCTGTTAAAGCACCTCTCATATACAGCAAATGAGCCTTTTTCGCTTTTGGGTGTGAGAAAGTGTGACTGGGTTGCGAGTGTTTTGACTTGCAGGGTGGAGGGCTGCTTCCCTTTTCAGAACGGCTTGTGCAATGCTGGTCGCAGGAGAGCAGTAGTGAAACATCCCCTTTAGAACAATGTGCCTGGGTGTGGGGAGGGTATGGTACTGTACATCGAGGTCCAGATACTTTGGGTACTTTCCTGCGTAAAGAGCAGCCCACGTCTGACATGTGCTCAAAGCGACGAGGTGTGAAAAAAGCGCTGTGAAGAAGGAAGCAGGAAATATGTCACATCCCATCTCTGGGTCAAAACGGTTTGTGGTTGTCTGCTCGTACCAAAAATATCACAGTGACGACCCCGATTCTTGATTGTACATTTAGATATCGTCTTGTCATCGTTTGTTTGGTTGTGTTACACTAGAGTGTTCAGTTATTTTTCATGTTTTCAGAACATGCATGGCGGTTATTATTCTGGTGTCGGTGCCGTGTTCTGTGTGGCGGGGAACAGCAGAGAGTGGCGATGGAGAGACGTGACTCATGCGGAAACAGCGACGACGGCAAGAGAGAGGAAAGGGCCCAAAGAAAATGACAGAAGCTGTCAAAGGTTTGGGATCATTTCAAACTCCAAAAGACAGACATGGTGGTTTTGCATCATTTGTGCACTGCCAGAGCTAGCATAACAGTGGCACAACAGTACAGTGTATTTTTACACTGTTTTTTACGCTGTTATGGAACGAGCCTGGCCCTTTAAGAAGAATTGCATTGTGGGAAGTGTGAGTGTTGTAGTTCTGTGCTTCAGCAGGTCGCTCTCTTCTGTCTGCACTGCCCATTGTCTTCTTAGCTGGAGACCAATGTCAATTAATCTCCTTCGTGGCGTCTCCTGTTGTGGTCATGGCTGCCTAACTAGCTAACGGTGTGAGCTGCTTGCTAACCGCCAATACTGTAAACAATAGAAGAAACAGAAGACGCTAACCGTGTGAGGAAAATACGACCACCAGGAGCAATTTGTTTTAACAAGGATACAAAACGCTAGACGCAAGACGAGGCACGGTGAGAGGAGTGAATACGCGTGAGTCACTTCATAACTTCTTGTGTCAAACTGTCGGTTAATAGTGAAAATTCAAACGAAATTTGAACTTTGAGAGGGTTTAAGCAAGAGGGAACTGTGAGAACATGTTATAGCCTGTCTGAATAGTGCACTTAGCATTATTATGCTATATGTTAGCATTGCTAGCATGCTAATGTTAGCATAGAAGCGTTTTTAGCCAATTTCATGGCTCGACACTTAAATAAACACCACTATTATGTTAGGTGTTAGCATGCTAATGTTAGCATTTTAGCACTGCTAGCATGCTAACATTAGCAAACTAAATATGCGGATAAAATCATATTTATGGTGTAAATCACAATATGGGGGTAACTATGCCGCTTTTCTCGTTTTGCTTGAAAGACTGACATGATGCAACTGTGATGCAAAAATTCTATTTTGATACACTTTTCGGGGTTTTTTCTGTTTTGTACATGAAATACTGCTGTGATGCTACTTATTTTTATGAGATGCACAATTGCTGTTGTACTAAAACCGCTTTGTTTAGCTGAATGTCTGTGCAATGCCATGTTTGATAGTCCCATCAAATAAAAGCATTCCAAAAGTGATTCCTCATATCAAGTGGGCAAAATGCACACGTGTCAAACTCAAGGCCCGGGGGCCAGATGTGGCCCGCCACATCATTTAATGTGGCCCGCAAAAGCCTGGGAATAATGAGCGTCAATAATGCAGTAGTTTAGTAGTAGTTGATTAGCCCTGCTCTGTTATCTCATCATCATTCCAGGTTTGTTTTTTTTGTCGTTATAACGTCTAGTGCATAATTATCGCAGTCATTTGACCTGATACGAGTAATGGGGGTGGGTGAGACACAACAAATGCAAATGAGGCTCAACTCACAGACGCTTCCAACTTTGATCGTCCAAAAATCTTCAATTCTTCAAAGGGGAAATCTCCCAACATCCTGGAAAATAGGAAACTCCCTGCTTTTGTTCTTGTCGAACCACCTCATGCAGCAGCAAAACAATCGATATTCTGAGTTGTTTGTTTTTCAAGGCTTTTTAGACAACCAGTCACTCTTCTCATTGCTTTGTAGCGTTTGGGGCAAAACTATTTTTTCTCGAGTGTACTCCGCACTAACAAATAATTCACCCTCCATTGCTTGTGGATCACAGTCGTGATTAGGAGAAGGAATACTTTTTTTGTTTGTTTATTTAAATCTTCTTTGAATTTCTTCCAAACAAAGGATCTGATGCCGCTGGAGCTGCTAACTAGACCGGCCCGTTTGTCTGCGGGAGAAGCGCGAGACACGGGCGGGGGGGCGGAATTTGAAAGGAGGAGCAGAGGGAGGCAGTCAAGCAGCTCATTGTCCCGAGCTGAGGATCCAGTCGAACAAAGCCAAGCAGTGAGAGAGGAATTCCCCCAAGTGAGTTCAAACGTTTGCAGATGTGCGCCTGGCCAACCGCTACTGTACACATCTGGTGAGAGCATCCCTAGCAACCTGCCCCCCCTCCACCACCACCACACACACAATTTCCATCACCGTCTCTCCTTTATAACCCTGCCCTCTCCTCTACCTCTGGAAAAGCCATTTAGGAGCACACATGGAGACCGCTGCACGCGACCCAGTCGGGCGGCCTGTCAGTCAGTCAGTCAGCTGCAGTGTGCGAATCATCAGAAGCCTGAAAAGGACATTATCTTGGCAGCAGGATGAGAGATTTGTGCTGAGGGAAAGTTCGGGGGATTTTTACTCGCCGTTTCCAAGTAACTGTGCTACTGGAGGTCAGCAGTAGTCCAACAACCCTGAAAACCGACTTCCAAAGTGGCAGGATTCGTACATTCTTTAAGATGTGCTGTTTTCCACCAAGTGCAAAGCATCACTGAAGAGGGTGACACATGGAAGTCGGAAAAGACGAAACACTTTCCATTTTTGGGTACAATTTTTTGCACACAATCTTTTGCAGGATCCTTCTAATAGGAAGCAGCCGCCTGCTCGGTGGCTGCTTGGGGTCAAGCAGGCGCAACACAGACAGGCTCAGTCTTCAGTTCACGACTCAGCTGTGTTTACCTGCAGCAACAACATTGACATATTCTGGACAAAAAGCCCAGATGGTTTGGAAAAAGGAGCGAGGGAGGACATCTACGTCAAAGTTGCAAAATCCGTTTCTGAGGGGGAGGTCTGCGACACCACCTCTCCCACATACGATGCTGTTCTTTCATCCCTTCCGAAGAGATTCGATCATTTTGCCTCGAACAAATAACAAACAGGACACAGCCGCCTTTGGTTTCAGGTGCATCCATGGCCACTGTTGCATCTGAATGGAATATTAGCGAAGGTGATTCCGTCCTCTCCCTGGCTGGCTGAGCCCTCACTCCACGGTGTCTTAGCGACTGTTGTTTTGTACCACAAAAAACTGAAATCATTCCTGTTTGGGACGTGCCTCTACCTTAGAGCACGGGTGTCCATATGCGACCCGCAAATATATATTATATATACATATATAATATACAGTGGTGTGAAAAAGTGTTTTTTGCACATTTGTCACACTTACATGTTTTAGATCATCAAACAATTTTAAATATGAGTCAATGACAACACAACTGAACACAAAATGCAATTTTTAAATGAAACCTTTTGTGATTAAGGGAGAAAAAAGTCCAAACCTACATGGCCCTGCGTGAAAACGTGATTGTCCCCCTAAACCTAATAACTGGTTGGGCCACCCGTAGCAGCAACAACTGCAATCAAGCGTTTGCGATAACTTGCAATGAGTCTCTTACAGCGCTGTGGAGGAATTTTGGCCCGCTCAACCTTTGCAGAATTGTTTTAATTCAGCCACATTGGAGGGTTTTCCAGCATGAATCGCCTTTTTGAGGTCATGCCACAGCATCTCAATAGGATTCAGGTCAGGACTTTGACTAGGCCACTCCAAAGTCTTCATTTTGGGTTTTTTCAGCCATTCAGAGGTGGACTTGCTGGTGTGTTTTGGATCATTGTCCTGCTGCAGAACCCAAGTTGGTTTCAGCTTGAGGTTACGAACAGATGGCCGGACATTCTCCTTCAAGATTTTGTGGTAGACAGCAGAATTCATTGTTCAATTTATCACAGCAAGTCTCGCAAGGCCTGAAGCAGCAAAACAGCCCTAGACCATCACACTACCACCACCATATTTTACTGTTGGTATGATGTTCTTTTTCTGATATGCAGCGTTACTTTTACGGCAGATGTAATGGGACACACGCCTTCTTTTGTCTCGTCAGACCACAGAGTATTTTCCCAAAGGTCTTGGAGATCATCAAGATGTTTTCTGGCAAAACTGAGACGAACCTTAATGTTCTTTTTGTTCAGCAGTGGTTTTGGTCTTGGAACTCTGCCATGCAAGGCAGTTCACTGACCTTAACTGAGGCAAGTGAGGCCTGCAGTTCTTTGGATGTTGTTGTGGGGTCTTTTGTGACCTTTTGAATGAGTCATTGCTGATCTCTTCGGGTCATTTTGGTTGCCTGGCCACTCCTGAGAAGGTTCACCACTGTTCCATGTTTTCCCCATTTGTGGATAATGACTCTCACTGTGGTTTGCTGGAGTCCGAAAGCTTTAGAAATGGCTTTGTAGCCTTTTCCAGACTGATAGATCTCAATTAATCTCAGTTTAGTTATGTTTCAACAGGGGAGGCAATCACTTTTTCACACAGGACCATGTAGGTTTGGATTTTTTTTTCTCCCTTAATATTAAAAAAGTCTCATTTAAAAACTGCATTTTGTGTTCAATTGTGTTGTCACTGACTAATATTTACATTTGTTTGATGATCTGAAACATTTAAGTGTGACAAACAGCAAAAAAAGCAAAAAAATAAGAAATCAGAAGGGGAGCAAACACTTTTTCACACCACTGTATATACAGTACATTGTATATAAATATAACTTAACAAGAAAACTAGAAAAACAGCAAAAATCTTAAAATCAGCAGTGATTTTCCAAGAATAATAAAGTCAAAGAAAAAAGTTGTAATCTAACGAGAAAAAGTCATAGTTTTAAGTGAAATACGTCTTAACATTTTGAGGAAAAATAACGTCATTTTAGTACAACGAAGTAAAACACTAAAGAAAAAATACGTTACATTTTTAAAGTTGTATTATTATGAAAAACAAACAATAAATAAAGTTGTAATTTCTGGAAAATTAGGTTGCAGAAAAGGTTATAATGTTTCAAGAATGTAGTCAGAATGTTGTAGGAATAAAGTCATAATTACGAGAACAGCATTTACAAGAAGAAAGTTGAAACAGACGGAAAAAACACCTGTCATTTTGATCATTTTAGATTCGAAAAGCTATTTATTCATGCTTTCGAGGCTCGATTACTATAAAGCGCTCTACAGTATCCTGGAGAAAACCAGTCCCTCCTTCGCAGGATCCAGTTTGTACAAAATGCAGCCGTTCTCCTTGTCGCTCGTGGCCCAAAACACGCCCGGATCATTCCTCTTCTCTTTTCTCTCTGTTGGCTCTCGGTACATTTTAGAATACACTTTAAAGTCCTCCTGCTTGTGTTCAAAGCCGCCAAAGGCCTTGTTCCAACATACTCTACTTTGAACCGTTCTTACCAATGTAAGGCTCACAGGTGTTTTAGGTATGATTTTGTTCTGTTTTATTTATTCTTTTATTCCATTTTACCCTGTTTTTATTTGTTTTCATTTTTTTTTTGTACCTGTGAAGCATCCTGGGCACCGTTGAGATGTTGTAAGGTGCTCCAGCTGTGGAAAAATCTCCCCTCTCATCTAAAAACGGCCCCCACAACTGAAAGCTTTAAGTCTCGTCTTAAAACCCACTTTTATTCTCTGGCTTTTAAGTCGGCGTGAGTCATGTGGTCCTCTGTGTCTTTTATTCTTTTTTAGTTTAAATGGTGTTATTTTATTTATTTTATTTCATTTATTTTTTATTTTACTGTTTTACCTACTTCTTGCATTCATTGCTTTTATTGTTTTTACTTTTTGTTTCAAATATTTCACTGTTCTAAGTGTCTTTGTTTTTTGTTTTATCTTTTCGTTTTTACTTTACAGTAGTAATTTGTACTTTTACTTATTATTTATGGTTTTACTAGTCTGCGCAGCACTTTGGAAATACTGTTTATAAAATGTGCTAGAACACAGTTTTACCGGAATAAGCTCGTAAAATTATTAGGAAAAATAATGTTAGTAGCATAAAGTTGAAATATTAAGGAAAAAAAATCATAATATGAGAAACAAAACAAAATAAAGTTGTGATTTTTGGACAATTAAGTTTGGGGAAAAGTTTTGAAAAAAAATATTATAGGACTAAAGTCATAATATTATGGAAAGAGCATTTACGAAGATTATTTATGACAAAAAATGTACTAAAAAACAGCAAAAATGGGGAACAAAAAGAGCAAAGACCAAAGTTCATACTAATATGCTTTTTCACCTTCATCACAAAGAGATACAGTTGTTATATTTATTATTTCACTGTTATATTCCACTTGCACTGGGACCAGGTGGTGCAGCGATAGCGCGGATGCGAAAGGACTGTAGTGGAGCATCATGATTTTTTTTTTTTTTTAATGGGCGTATCAATTACTTGCGCGACATAATATAGACTCACACATGTTAGCACTGGGAGGGTTCCTTGTTTCTTTTGTACGTCCGGTTTCTGTACAGTACTTCCTGCAGTGGCTATTGTCTCATCAATGTGACATTACTGACACCTAGTGACCAGTGTAGAATACTACATATCATCACAACATCTTTGAATGTCTTCTGAGTGCCTTATATTTGTATTTTAGTTCATTTAGCCATTTTTATGCTTAAAAATGCTTAATCTAGGCGAAAAAAATCAATTTTTTTTACTACTAATAATAATAATAACATTTTTTTTACTAATAATATTTGTTACTAATAATAACCACGAAACAGCGATGATTCATTAATTGATATATTTTTGAAAAAACATGAAATTCGAACCACGAAATGGCAAGGGATTACGGCATTATACAGGGTGGGCGAATAAAATTTTACCACTTTTTAATCATGCACAAGTTTTTTGAAACGAGAACTTATTCAAAAATTGTATTTCCAAATTTGTAACAGAAACATAAAAGGTTTCCCACTTTCTCTCTTTTTTTTCAACACAGTTCAGTAATTGATGACATGTTCAATGCACGCTCCTCTTCTGTGGATTACAGCTGCAGCACGCACATTGAAGTTTGTGATGACATCTCAAGAGGGATTCTCTGAATTTTCTGACAGATGTTGGTCCTCGGGCCTCAGTGGTCTGTGGGTTGTTGCAGTACACGCTCTCCTTCACAGCAAGTAGTATGCGGGGGAAAGATCAGGAGAGTGGGCAGGCCATGTGTTATCCGTGCGCCGTGAGATGAGCCCATCTCCAGGAAAGTACCCTTTGAGGAAATCCAGTGAAACATCTGAGCAATGTGGAGGTAGAAGTCTTTATTTAAAAAATTGTAAGAATTATATTGTACTGGCCCACCCTGTACTTTTCCACATTGGAATATATGGCTAATGTAGTTGTACCTCATATATACAGTGTATTTTGTTATTGCAGTATTGTATTATACTGTGTACCAGCTCTCTGTGCATCATATTGAGTCAGTTCCCGTTTTTTTGTGTTTCCACACACTCTAAGCAGTAAATCAGATCCTACCCTTAAATCCACTGAGCTGAATGTAACTAGCTGAAAACGATGTAATCATACGGGTGTTGTTGTCACCTCGAAGCCTGCATGTTCACCTTTCCAAAATAAGACACCCATGTGGGTCGGTCAGACTTGTTTGGACTCACTCAGGCGCTGCTGCACGCAGGCCCGAAGCAGGCGAACAACTGCGCGCACACACACACACACACAATAGCGGGAAATTCCCAACAAAAATTCCAGCCGAGCAGCATGAGGACATTCTTGTGTTTTTCAAAAAGTCTCGCAGCTGAAATGAAAGTCACTTACACGGCTGTGGAGTCCTGAGTGCCCTCCAGCTAGCAATAAATATCCCCCGACTGGGGATATTGGAGGGAAGATTAAGTTCCCTGACAGCACTTTGGAAATACGGGAAGCCTGATGGAACAGGCAGACGTGACAGGAGGGAATTTAGGCGCTTAAATAAAGTAAAGTATTGACTATTAACTGGTTTTAAATCTCCAAAAAGTATATCAAGTGCATTTTTGGGAAGTTTTGTCACTCCAAATTCCCCCATCATTCCCTGCAATGACTTCACCGCTCAAGTCGTTCTTTATTTATAATCCATTTTGACATTGACATAACAAAACATGATCTATGAGAACATTTTTTCCATCCGCGGACATGCAATTAATGAATGCAAAAGTGTTTGAGAGGGGGGATTTTTATAGGCGTACAGTAGTGAGCAGAGCATGAGTCATGCTGTTTGGTGGATCTTTCAGTCTCCATCGTGGACCACAAGCATGTCTAACTGTAGTCTTCATCCATGCTTGCCCTGTATTTAGTCATACAGTGGTATCATTGTTTCTTTTAATGTATTGGCTTGATGCATTTCTTTCCTTATTTATTACGCGCACATGTGGTGCAGTTGTGATTGGTTGCAGTTGGCATCACTGCAGTGGTTCCACTCTTCTAAGGCCGTGAGATTACTGGTTTCACTGGTCCCACCAGGAAATAGTGGTTCCCATAATTATGCTCTTGGATACGCTTTGGAACCCCCAGTTCCTTTTAGGGGAGCTGTCTGCGGATAGGAGAGCGGAGGCTGGCGTTAAATGTTAGGATTAAGACTGGCTTCCAGGGCTTCCATATCACTGCTGAGTTGCCATTTATCAAATCACAAGACAGCAAATGTTCTGGGTTCTTCTTGCTCTGATATCACACCCAGTGCCATTTTTCTGCGGTTGCTGCTTTTCCACGAAAAAAATGGCGGGTACTCCCACCGAATCCAAACATGTCGAGCAGATACAGTCAAACTGTATCGTGCCGCACAATCAAGGGCCCAAACAAAGCACCCAACGTGTTGCTGACTCACTGTGACTGCTAAATAAGCCACCACGGGGCCAAAGGAAGTTACAAGTGTCATATGTCATATTTAGTCTTGTGGTCACTAGGCAGCAGTAATGAGACAAAACATTGAGACATTACCTTACATTGCATTACCTTAACACGCCGTGGAAGTCACGGCGGCATGTCCGACGGGATAGAGTGGAAAATAGTTCTCCTCCCATTCCGTGTGGAAGTGGTAACTTTTAGGGTTTTGAAGTTTAAAAGAAATAAATGCGAGGCTAACTGGTTAGCGTTTCTGCATTCCTGGAGACTTGCGTCATCGCCTCTGTTTGCCTCTCGTGTAAAATAAAAAAGGTAAAATACGTGTAAATACGTTGTTGGGATCGGGTTATCGGGATTATAAAAACTTCTAAATACGTGTTTGGTAGTGAATGAGTTAAAAATTTTCAACCATAAAAATGACTAAATGAACTAAAATACGAACATTTAGAAAACGCATTGAAAGATACGTTGATATGTAGGATTCCACACTGGTCACTCGGTGTCAGCAATGTTACATTATTCCCTGCAAGAGGTCCTGAATGTAAAAAAAAAGAAACAATATGTGTGAGTCTATATTATGTCTTATTTTCTTTTATTATGTCTGCTGTATTGGGTAAAACCAGTGTAAAGATAACTATAGGGGTGTTATTTCATGTCTAGAGAGCTCTAATAATGTCGGTCATTAGCAGGTTTTCTTTGGTCTAACTACAAAAATATTCCATTTAGAAATAAGGAATCCTACTTTGTGGAAATTCACTTATCACGGTCGGATCTGGATCCGATTATCCGCGATTAACGAAGTATTGCTGTATTCAGCAAGTAATCAATCTAGTGAAGAGACCCTAACGTTAAAGTACGTACTCTCTTCTCAACAAGCAGCGGGTGCTGCCGTGGGCCCCTCCCCCAACTAAAAGTACTAACAGGCGGTTCTGTCTTGTTTGTGACATTTTTAAAAAAATGACGAAAAGAAGCGACAGAAGAAAGTCTATTCGGAGTTGTAAGCATGTTTGTTTTGCTTTTCGTGTTTTTTAGTCACTTTTCGCAAGTGCGTCGTGGCCAATTATGCAAAGTCGCCGATCACCTCCCCAACCCAAAAATCACCCTACAAGAACCAGGATGTGGCATCCTAAATAACCAACAGGCACAGTATGTGAAATGAGTCATGCATAGCTTAGAGATGAGGAAGCTTTTTTAGATGATTTTTGTTTCCATGCAAGCTGTTATGTTGGCGGAAAAGGCAAGATAATGCACGATAACGCACAGCCGATATCAGTTATTCATATGTGCAATGGAAAAGCCTTTGGGCTTGGCCCAAAAAGTAAAAATAACAGCGTCAAAGCACAAAAAATAACAGTGGGTCAGTGCTGACCTGTGTATTTCGCAGTCCGCTATTAAAAGAGGGAACTGAGATGATACCACAATGGCTCAGCATGAGGCATCGGGGAGGAATGATGTAAGGCTGACAAAGCTAAATGCACATGCTTTCCAAGACTACAGGAGAGAGAGACTATTAAAGAATGATGTTCAAGATCATTGTAATAAGGTGCAGTGATCGCATGCAAGAATGAGAGCAAGTGTAAAGCAAGTAAGCTGGCTAGAGAGTGATCTCACCCATCACTCGGACATCCGTACGGGTTATTTTAGTTTGCAAGCTGTGCACGGACAAGAAGCCTCTATTTTTAATCAGGAGTGTTAACCATCCGTGAACTGAGTGTTTATGTTCACGGGGCTTTTACGTGCAGGTTATTCCAGGCAATTCCCCATTTTACAGCAAAAATGTACACTCTCGAGAAGGGAGTCATCGTCAAAATAGCCACCTGAGCCTTTTCTAATCGCTGGGAAATTAGTGGAACAAAACGAGCAAACATGACAGAAGAAAGTCCCCATGCAGTTGAAGGCATGTGTCATAGCATTCCGTGGAAGTGCGCAATCATCATGACTGCTGCTACCGGCATGTTTCGAGCACATGACTTTGACTCCGGGTTAGTGCGACGCCGACTGCCAATGTTGAATTGCTCCATTTTCCCCAAGACATTCATCTGAATGAAATGCCGTATGAACATGTTGAAGGTATGAACACTTGGCGTGTCCACTCGTCACATGGACCTTGATGCAAGTGTTGCCAATGGCCGTAATTCAGTCCATAATGAATGACTGTTCCTATTTAACGGGCCGCACGGTGGCCTCGTGGTTAGGATATTGGCCACACAGTCAGGAGATCTGGAAGATCTATGTTTGAAGCCCTGTGTGGAGTTTGCATGTTCTCCCCGTGCGTGGGTTTTCTCCGTGTACTCCGGTTTCCTCTCGCTTTCCAAAAACAGGCGACTCTAAATTGTCCATAGGTATGAATGTGAGTGTGAATGGTTGTTTGTCTATATGTGTCCTGCGATTGGCTGCCGACCAGTCCAGGGTGTACCCCGCCTCTCGCCCGAAGTCAGCTGGGATAGGCTCCAGCATACCGGCGACCCTAGTGAGGAGCAGCGGCATAGAAGATGGATGGATGGCGTACGTTTCGTGCTTTTCAGTTCACGTTATGGCAAAATTTTGTCTCGGGTGGCGTACATTTTCTGGTTAGCGCACAATATAGCGCACGTCTTGTCGTGTTATTTGTGTTCTTAGTGTATTTGTAGAACAAAACGTTAAATGTGCACAAAAAGTTGCACAAAGGCAGCCAATAAACTTATTTATAATATATATATATATATATACATATCCCCCTCAGTTTCACTTCCTTCTATGGAGCTAACTCTTTTGTCACATGACAGTTGCTGTGGTTGCAGGTGAAATATATATATTTTTTAAATGCAAAGAAATAAAAATGTGTCCTACAAATACATGATACATAAAATTTAAATAAGCAATTACTTTGTAATTTGTGAAAAATGAAAAACTAAATGAATGAAATGTGCTGTAAGTATATGGATAAAAAAAAGTATTTTTACATTTAACGAATCGTCCCATAATGAATTAATTTAGTAAGATACACTGCTGGTCAAACGTTTTAGAACACACCAATTTTTGCAGTTATGTATTGAAATTCAAGTCGTTCAAGCCCAGTGAATAGCTTGAAATAGTACAAAGGGAAGCAGTGAAGTGCCAGAGGTTAAAAAAAAAAAAAAGGTAAGGTTACCCAAAACTGAAAAATAATGCAGATTCCAGAATGACACAAAAAGGCCTGTTTCAGGGACCACAAAATGGGTCAACATTTTAAAGGTGTTCTGCAGAAATGGAGGTTGATCAAGCCTTGGCAGTTGGTGCAACTGATGTTCCATGTTCTGGAGTACTTACTACCTCCTCTGTCCCATAATCGTCCCATAATTTCTTGCATAAAAACAGTGTTCGGAACACACTGTGGTACTACACCCTCGTGAACATCAGTTGAACAGCATTGTACTGGAGAAAGTCACTTGTTGCTGCAAAAACGGGAAGAAAAAAGGGAATTAACAATGAAAGAGAAACAGACCATCTTAACACTTAAAAATGTAGGCTTGTCCTCCAGAGAAATTGGAGTGTTCTAAAACTTTTGACCGGTAGCGTATGTATAAAATGAAATGTATATCATATAGATAGAATATCATATTTTATTATATAAAATCATTTTAATGGCTGTTTTATTTATATACAGTATATTAACTATATACTGTATATATTTGTGTGTGTATATATACAGTATATAACTATTCCCAAAAAATATTTTTATTTATATATTATTTTTACTAATTATTTCAATTTATTTTGTTGTATTATTTATATTTATTATATACAATATTTGTATGACTGTTTTATATATGTCATAGAAAATGTTTTATACAATATTCTATTAACTTTACTGTATATAACAGTCATACAATTATTTAATAAATAATTATAATAAAAAAATATTTCACTTAATTGTTGCAAGTTGAAATAAAAGTGCAGAGAAAAAGAACACTTTGCCCGTTCATAATTCTCTCATTGCTTTGTGATTGCATTCTCATCAAGAGACATGAAATAACTGACGTGATGTAATTGCTGAGCCAAGACTTTTGCACGACTTTATACCTGTAATAGAAGGTCGTGTATGCCTGCTTGGAGAGCTCGCTGTTCATGTCGGAAGGCAAACAAAGGGTGCGCCGCTCTGTTGCAACACACAGCGAAGTGACATTGCAACCACATGTTTGCTTGCAACATGACAAAACTACGAGCCTTTTTTTTTTTATGTGTCAAAGTTAAAGGAAGCAAGCACGCGGCCTTGTCGCCAACACTTTTCTCCTACTTTGAGTTGGCTTGGTTCCTCATTCCACAGCGCTACAGACATGATAAAGCAAACATCATCAAATGCGTTAAAATAAATACTTTATTTTCTGGTTTCACTTATTTGCTGTGAATGGAAAAACTGAGTAATCTTCAAAGTTTTGTGCTTGGAAAACACCCGTGACACCGGTAGTGGGTCCCACACGAGTTCAAGCCGACCTGGGGGTGGGGGTCTTTCACTCGCAGAATGGAAACGCTGCATAGAAGTATATGAATGAGAGACGCTTTCGTGGATTAAGGTCAAACGCAGTGGAGAGGGCCATGAATCATGGGTGGGGGGATGCATAAGTCATGAAATTCCATTCATGAATAAAAACAGACGATGGTACATCTCCAAGAATTTTACGATTGTACCGTGATACACCGCCGCAATGATGTGGTATGCTTTGGATTATGAGCTTCTCCTTAAATGCTTAAAAACAATATGAACGTATTAATTGGCTAAAACATGACTTGCTGTATGATTTTTTTAAAGGTTTTTAGTCCTTTTTTAAACGCATCCACCATCTATAGAGCCTTAATTAATATATTATAATCATTTTAAAACATGGAAAAATACATGGCGACTGTAGAAAAGAGTAGTTTTTATGTGTAGTTAAGTAGTATTCATTTATTATTTAATATTTAAAATTATAATTGTATTTGTTTTACTTATTTATTTATCTGTGTTATAAAATCCTACCTAAAAAGTTTGTCTTTTGTCCTTCATAATTTTAGTTATTGTTACATTCATTTATATGAATGCTATAAATATGTAAATAAATTATTTTTATTGTTATATATTATATGGGATTTTTTTTAAATTTTATCATTATAGTTCTTTATACAATACTATAATAATAAACATGTATTAGTATTCTTATTAAAATACGTTTTTTTTAAGTATGTATGTGTCATTTTGTTATTCTAGTATTTTTATTATTATATTTCTAAACACCAAAAAGGAATCATCTGCTTAACCCGTCTCCATAGTGGCAAAGCATGCGTCGTTACCATGGATACCACGGAGACCTCTCACACCGGATGTAGTTTTCGTTGCTGCAGCTCAACTTCTGGTTTGAAACATTGTGCATAAGCTAGTTACCGCTTGCAGGTTTATTTCAACGAGCTTCTCGGCCAAGTTTACCGTCGAAAATGTCCCGGGGCTCAAGTGCGGGGTTTGACCGACACATTACTATCTTCTCTCCCGAAGGAAGGCTTTATCAAGTCGGTTAGTATTTGCAGCATTTTAGACAAAAGCCGGCTGGAAGGCTGTCATGTTTGCTAGCTAGCTAAATGCTCTGTCATTGTTCGCACTACTGTGCTCTCGTTCTAGCTGCTGAACGACACACTACCAGGGCGAAGTTATTATTATATACCCTTTTAAAGCACGTTTGTGTTGTCACGGTTACCTTTTGACGAGTTTGTTGGTTTTAAATAAATTACTCGAATCCGTTGTTTGATTAAGTGGCAAGTGAAGTTAGCTAGCACGTTAGCATGCCAGGTAACCAATCTAATTAATTGCTCTCACTTGTGCCAGTTGATAGACTGGTACTTTAAATGCTTATCGATGAATCAATGACTGTTTAATTCAGTTTTGAGTTGCAGGGCTAGTGATATTTGAAAGTGGAAGGTAATGAAAGTGAAAGCGTCATTTATTATGACCGGAAGTAGTATGAAAATGAGCAGGCAGAGTCAGTACTGACTTTTGTTTTGCTTTGCCAGATTCTGCGACTGTGATGTCAAAATAACCGCGATTTTACTTGATGTCATTCGAATATAACCCCGAATATAAAGAACTTTGAGGTAAACATAAACACGTTGCTCCCATGTTGTGTTCTGCTTTCAGAATATGCTTTCAAGGCTATCAATCAAGGTGGACTCACATCAGTCGCCGTACGAGGGAAGGACTGTGCGGTTGTCGTTACACAGAAAAAAGTACCGGTGAGTGGATCACATTAGTTCTGGTTTTTGTACACTGCAGCCGGAAAAGTCTGCACAGCTAAAACCAAGTCATACTTTTCTGGTAATTGATTTGGAGCGCTGTGGTTAGATATGTCTGCCTCGCAGCCGCGTGGTTGTGGGTTTGAATCTCGGTTCAGACTTCTCTCCGGAGTTTGCATGCACTCCCCAGGTTGAGCATGGCTTTTCTCCCGCTACTCTGGTTTCTTCTCAGTCCAAAAACATGCATGACGCACAACTCCAGAGTCTCATGATTTATCTCCTGACCTTTTTTAAACAACAGAACATGAAGTTTCAAAGTTTATTTAATGTTATGCAGCGGTAGACAGCGGTCTTAATAAAGACCCATTTGTGATGTTTCCTGGGGTCCTGGAGCTACACAGACCCTTATAATGTATTTGTGAGCGAGGGCGACCTAATAACACCAAATCTTGCCAAATCTATCTGTTGCATTCCTATTGAGTTTGTGGCGGGCCGCCACAAATAAATGAACGTACAGTTATCCCTCACCATTTCACGACTTCACTCATCATGGGTTTTCAGAAATAATTTAATTAAGATGTTTCGTGGTTGAACATGGCCTATTATTAGTCCAAAAATATGCATCTTTAAAGATTTTTTTTTGCCCAAGTTAAGCATGTTCAATCATAAAAATGGCTAAATCAACTGAAATATAAATACAAGGCATTCAGAAGACGCCTTTCAGAAGTTGTAGGGTTCTACACTAGTCACTAGGTGTCTGTATTGTTGTTGTAATGTTCGGTGAGACACACAAGCACCAGACTTGATTGCTGGAACAACAGGCTTTTGGCTGAAATACAACTGGCTGAAATAAGGAGAACCTGATATCTGTTGTTGACTATTATGTGAACATGTTTATTGTGTGTAAAGTACACCAAGCAATGACGCTAGTTACTGGTTAGAACTGTGCATGAACAACACTGACTGTTAGTTGTTTTTTTTTTTTTTTACCTTATCTGTCAATGATATAGCAAGTCTATTCATTTCTCAATCTTGTCTCCTTCCCCAGGACAAGCTTCTGGATTCCAACACAGTGACTCATCTTTTCAGAATAACAGATAATATTGGATGTGTAATGTCTGGAATGACAGGTAAATAAAAGGCAATGAGAGTTACTAACACATTAAAAACAGTGCCTCCCAACATTTTTTTATAGACTGCACCCCTAGAAAGCATTTAATACGTCCTCAAAACCACTTCTGCCGACTTTTCTATGCCCCATATTTGTTAATTGCAGCTTTCGTGACCAAATGCAGCTACACACAACAACACAAGTCGCAACTGAACTAACCATCTAAGCATTGTTTTAATGAAACAGAACAAAATTGCCCCAAACAATATGTGACTACATCTGATGGATTTCAACCAATGACCATCTCGTTTTAACAACACCTTCGACAGCCGACAGCCGGTCCCAAGTTCAGCGAGCTCGCTACGAGGCGGCAAATTGGCAGTACAAGTACGGCTACGAGATCCCCGTGGACATGCTGTGTAAGAGGATCGCAGACATCTCGCAAGTCTACACACAGAACGCTGAGATGCGACCACTGGGCTGCTGTAAGTATAGCTTACTGTAGAATCTGGCGTGACAGCGTCTGACCGTGGACTCTAATAGGCGCACAAGGCTTTAGACAAAACAAGCTGTGATGTATGTGGACTCTTAAGCAGAGAACAATTCATTATGCCTGTAATTGCACATAATTAAGGTTAAAAACCTATAATGAATGGGGACAGTTAAATATATTATTCCCATTGTAACACATTTTATCAACCAATTAGCATCGCTAGCTCCACCCATGCACATAAAAGACCTTCTCTGCTTATAGATACTCTGCAGTTGAGTGAAGAAACAGAAATGTCCCAGAAATAGATGCTCATGTGTCACTTCATCAGAGTAACAAGAGCCGTTCAGTGTTTCCCACAGGACTACAATCTATATATGGCATTGAGTTGACTTACAGGTGTTGGTTTCATTTTGTGCAATGGTAGACGTGCACGCATGTGCCTGATAACACACATGGGCACATGAATGTATGGGGAAACACTGCCTTTTATGATGCTCTTAGACAAGTACTCATTTACCCTGATGTTCATTGCCGTTTGCACATTTTAGGAGCAAAATGTTCTGTCGTAATGGTCACATTTCACAATAAGGTACAGAAAAATACATGAGTTACTGAGGAACTAATAATTAAGGCACATTTACACTTGTTACTGAGGAACTGATGAACTATTGAGTAGAGGTTAGGGTTAGGTAGGGTGGTCCCTCATTAACTACTGTAATTTTGTGCACCTTATTGTAAAGTGTTACCGTTGTAATAAAAGTCAGCAGCTTCACAACACCAGCAGTCGTAGCCCAGCCCAAGGTTAACAAAGCCTGCGCATGTAACTGATCAGGTTCGTGGTAGCCAACACTTCCAGGAGACCACGGATAACAACCTCCGAAGCCAAACGTGTCCGAGCATTCAGTGCTGTTGTACCCGCAGGTATGATTGTGATAGGCATAGACGATGAGTGCGGGCCGCAGGTCTACAAATGTGACCCGGCAGGCTACTACTGCGGCTTCAAAGCCACCGCCGCTGGGGTGAAGCAGACGGAAGCCACCAGTTTTCTGGAAAAGAAAGTGAAAAAGAAACTGGACTGGACCTTCGAACAAACTATCGAGGTATGTGTTGCACAAGCGGCGAGAGGAACGTGCTGTAGTTATTGTGGATTTATATATGTTTTTCTTGTACCAGACGGCCATCTCTTGTCTGTCAACTGTTCTCTCCATTGACTTCAAGCCCTCTGAGCTTGAGGTCGCCGTGGTCACAACACAAGACCCCAAGTTCAGGTAAAATGTTTGATTCTTTCTCAAAAACAACAATAAAAGCAAAGAGTTGTGTCGCCATTCAAGGTTAATAGTTGAACGATTTTATCTGGAATGGGTGGATCAACATGTTGATCTGGAATGAGGTTACGGAATATTGAATGGACTTTGTCAATTATTTACTCATTTTAAAGCTGATGTACACTAAAGAGCAGTTTAAATCCACAACACCCTGCAAGCAAAGGGGAAGTGTCGAGTCATTTTTGTAGGTGTGATAACAAAAAGGTAAATCAAGAAAAAGGAGAATCACACATGTGTACTGAAGTGGAGGTATTCTTGAACATATGCCTAACTGAACATAAATAAGTGTCTCACTATGACATCCAAAAAAGGAGACAAGCCAAAGAAACACATTGGCAACTGAGGTTTAGAAAGTCTTCACCCTGATTGGTGTCTTCCGAAAGTCTTTATTCGTTCATATATAGTGAGTGTGGGTGTGGCCAAAAAAAATCCATCCATGCATTTTCCACCCCGTATCCTGTTCAAAGTGCCGGGGTGAGCTAGACCCCATCCCAGCTGGTGAAAGGCAAACTATACCCTGGATTGGTCCCCAGTCAATCACAGGACACAGATAGACTAAAGCTAAATAGCAGTAGGTTTTGGCATCAGTATAGACATGTCCTTAATTGTAGCACCAGATTGCCATGATTAATAGCCTCAGTCACTCCTGGGATTTCCCACTCACCATCTGTGTCCTCTCTCCAGGATTCTGACAGAGGCGGAAGTGGACACTCACCTGATGTCCCTGGCAGAGCGGGACTGAGCAAGCAGAGACCGGTCACATGTTGGATTAAGTCACTTCTCACATGGAGACTGGCGTTATCCTTGTTTGCTGTACATTTCCCCCACCGTTTAATTCAATGATAATTAAAAAAAAAAGTTTTGGAGTAAAATAACTTTTTATGTGTTTTTTTGTTGCAAGGGTTTTACAGCGTTTTATGTACAAAGGTGCTTTTTAAAGCGCTGGGCATGTAGTACATCCTGTTTCATCAGTATTGCTGCTTTCATGTGTCAAATTTAGAAGCAGGAGGGGGCTGTGTATGGGAACATGAGCTGTGCACAACTCTGCTTCCTGTTGTAGCACCCAATGCAGCAAAGTCACATGACTCACATGAAGCGCTGTAGAATCTTTTTTTTACTACTTGCGCAGATTTGACCTAATTTTCTAAGGTTTTTTGCACCTTTACACTCAATAGACACATTTACACCATCTAATGAGAGTGCTTTAGCAATATATTTAGGGCTGCAACTAACGGTTATTTTCTTAGTTGATTAACTGAAGCTTGTTTTGATTAATGAACTTTACCGTTAAGTAGGTAGGAATATCGTGTTTTTCCTAAAACACCAAAGATAATAGGTCTGCTTTCATGGATAACGAGGGAAATGTAGAAATATTCACATTTGAGTGGCTGAAACCAGAGTATATTTACTTGTTTAAACAAAAAAACGGTTAATCAAATATCAAAATAGTTGTTGATTAATTGGATAATCGATTAATCGTTGCAGCTCTGAATATGTTTAGCATTTTGTTTGTACCAAGTGTACAGTGGGGTAAAACTGCACAGCTTCGTCATAAAACGTTTTTAATAGGTTATATTAACTTATTTTGATACTGAGGAAGTTCACTTCAAGCAAACTACAATGGCGACGATACATTCTATAAAATTAAATGAATATATGTATTTGTTGATCACAACTAAGCAGGATCAGTGTTTCCCACCAGACTGCAAGCTTGCCAAAAGTGAGTAAAAAAACATGCAAAGAAAATACGGTAATTTGCTTAGAACTACAAATAAACATCCTCCTGATGGTATGCTTTTAGATGGGGGACCCACTGCTCGTAGAGAAGAGCGATACGTGCTTTCTGCAAAAGTCTCTTCACTAGATTTGTCACTAGTCAAAAAAGAGCATCTCAAAGTATCGAATTACTCACTGAATATAATGACAAAGCCGCTAAGTTGACAACACCGACATACCAGGTGAGTTATGTGTTTATGAGCTAGAGTGAATAGGTAGCGCATGTGAATGAATGTGTGGGGAAACTGATTATTTTCCATCATTAATAACGCAGCTCTTGTATCCATTACGTCATGTGCGCCTCATGTCTCCAATTCAATAGTAATAGTTTTTCTATGGTGGTGTATTTTGGGAAATGGCAGCTCTGCGTTTCTGTCTGTGACCAAGGTTGTCGTCATCCTCCCTTGATCAGAAGTGATATCATCAGTCAGTCAGTCAGGCAATATTCCTGAATCATGAAATCATTTGTCCTGCGCTCCACCTACCGCCGAACGACAGAGTGCATCCAATCCCCTCTCAGGTGTTCTCTCTCAATCAACGAGTCATCCTTGGATCTTCTCTTGTCATCTAGAATTCTGTGCTCTCCGGATTGTACAAATGAGGAAGCAAGAAGAGAATGTGGAAACCCCCGTGAAGTCCTGTGCACAACTATACGGCCTTGCACATGTTTACAATCATAGGCCTGGTGGTGTGTACACTGCTATTAAACCGAATTGCCCTCGGGTCTTCCGTGAGGTGCCGGTTAAAGCTTCATAGTTGTTCTGGACATTAGAATACATAATGTCATCTAATGTCAAGAGGAAGAGGATTTGGATGTACGTTCCATAAAAGGTTAATGCTCGCTGTGATTGATAAAAAAAAATCTTGAGCATTTCCGCAGCATTATCTGTTAATTCCTGGGTAGTCCGTTCCAATGTAGGGCTGATTGTTCAATACAGTTTGGGACTTTTTACGCTGTGACTCACGCACTGGCTGACCTCGCCCAATACGAGGAAATCCCACATGCTTCCATAGAGTTTGAATGGGACTGTTTTGGGCCCGTGTGTCTTTCACAACGCGGCTCGTAACTCTTGAGCACTGTCAGTTGATGTGTCGTGACTAATTGTGGTTGTGTTCCAGTAAAAACAAATGCCTCACACAGACCAGTAATTCATACTCAAAGGCTTCTTTTTATTAATATGCATATTATTTTGTTGATAGTGTTGATTTAACATATTTACAGGTACAAAAATAATATCTCTGTATGTACACTTTACTACATGATTCACATCCTTATACGGTATTACAGAGACAACTGTGGTTCATGGTCTCGCGGTGTGTTCTGGACCAGACCAGACACTGTCTTCCTTCTTGTGCCCCCTTCCCGGGCCAGCACTGTGGTGACCTCCTGGGCAGGTGTTTGGGCCGTGGCTTGATGACCCGGTAGCAGCTCTTTCAACACCACCAGTGGTTTATTTTACTTCCCGAATTTTATGTCGTCGTACAACTGCGGAGGAGAAGAACGTTAAAAAGTGTCGATATTGTGAAATCTGCGTCGACGCTTTGCGAAAACTGACCTCGTCCTCAGAGAGGTCCAGGTCCTCCATATCGCTGTCGTCCGATTCGCTGTCGGGCAAGGCCCTCAGCTCCAGCGCAGTCTTCTCGTGTAGGTGGCGGCGTATGTCGTCGTTTTGGCGGCCGTAGGTGAGGTGGTACGGCGTGAAACCGCCGTAGTTTAAGCAGTTTACGTCGGCGCCCAGGTCGATAAGGCGACGGACCAGCGCTGGGTTTTGGACATCCACAGCCAAATGTAATGCCGTCCTTCCGCTGCATTGTTCCTTTAAGAAAAAAATGAGTGTTATTTCCTTCAGTTGCCACGTGCATCACTCATTTCTGCAGACTTGCGGGTGCCTACCTGTGCGTTGACGTCTGCGCCCAACCCAACAAGACTCTCCACTAATGAAATGTAGCCGTGGATGGACGCCAGGTGAAGACAGTTATGTCCTGGGAGGGCAACGCAAAAAAAATTTAACAACTGTGCATTTTTGGGTGACTTTGTCCGAACCTTTCTGAGCTTACCGCTGTAATTGGGGAAGGAGAGCATGGAGGTGAGATGCCGATGGCTGTTTTGGGTGATGACCCCGAAGCAGGCGAGGGAGCCTTTCTTGCAGGCTATGTGAAGCGCCGTGTTGCCGTTGTCGTCGGCCAGTCGTGGGTCACAGCCTGCCTTGAGGAGCCTTTCCACCAGCTGCGGCTGTTCGGTGATCACGGCTATGTGCAGAGCTGTCTGCAGGGACATTTTTTGCCGTTATTACCCGCATTCAATTCCAAAAGATGTTTTTGTTATACCTGTCTTTGGTGGTTCTGTACGTTGAGGAACGGGTGATTGTGGGACAGTTGGATCATCTGCTGGGCTTGTTCGGTGCCTTCATGAATGACGGCCAAGTGCAGAAGCCTGTCAGACCGAGGGAGAAGTTAGTAAAACACGCACAGAGGAAGTCTCTCCAAGGAGCAACGCCTGTGCAAGAGGAGCGTTTCGCAAGAGTGGAGTTTTGCGGGTTGTTTCCACCAGTTGACAAGTCTGATGCTTTATCAGTTACTGGCGCTGGGCCAGGGACTTTCCTATGCTCCGCCCATACTGTGCACCGAGACGCACACTAACTTTAAAAGATCTTTCATGCAACCTCCTATTTTCATGCATTTCGCTTTTGCATTGTTCAAAAAACTCTCAGTATGTGGCGTTTTTTGCACGAGTGCGCCCTTTTCAAGCCTTATGCAATTGAGCGGATGTCCACATTTATTTTTAAAAAAAATGCACTTACGTGTCACCGTCCTCGGTCACGACGCTTCTCCACGGCTCGTATTCGTGTACGCGCTCCTCGCTGACGTGCACGGTCAAATGCTCCATGTAGCTGACCAGCTCGTCCTCTTTTAGGGAGTCCAGGCCGCTGTCAAAGCGCTCGTCCTGGCAGGGTACCATTTTTCCCTGCTTGGCCTCCATATTGTTATAATCCGTAAGATCGTGGTGAGATACTCCGTGGACGTCCATGTTGGCTGTTAGAAGACACGCACACACACACATCCGAAGGTCAGTGGCGCAGAGGAGGCAGGCGCACTGGGTTTTTGTGCGCCTGGCTGGGAGGAGCCTCTGCGGGGATTTCCAATTGACTTATCTAAAGACAGGAGCAGGGAAATCACACACAGCAGGGCTGGGTTTTTGTGAGAAAAAAATCCCCCCCCATCCTCCACCCTTCAAAAGTCAACATGAAAACTTGTAGTTTCCTTTTAGACACCCACAAGAGATGTTTGTGAATGGTGGCCATTAGCGAGAGTGGGGCATCCTTGAAGAGTTGATCTTTGTTTGGGGAAATTATAGTGCAATTTTCCATAAAATGACTTATTTCCATCCATCCATCTTCGATGCCGCTTATTTCATTTGAGTCACGGGGGTATGCTGGAGCCTGAAATATTTCCAGTTTTCAATATTATATATAAATTATATATTATATATATATGAATCAATATAAATTTGTAACCCAGAAAATGATCATCTTGGGTGAAAACTGTATCCCACTATAGTGTTTTTGGGTGAGAAAATGTGTTGGTTTACTTTTTAATGCAGTGTCCTTTGCAGCGTGATAACTCATCTGTCATAGTTTTCCACTGAGGAAAAATACAATTCAACAAAAAAATGCATCTGCAATGTAAAGTAGATTATAGTAGATTATTCCAAATGACATTTTCCATCCGTCCAGCATTTTCTCCCTTGCCCTCCCTTGCTCGTTGAATTTGACCACTTCACTCATCGTGTTTTTTCAAAAAATATATTAGTACAGCCTATTGGTAAAAAAAAAATAATTCAGATTTAAGCGTATTTTTTGCCTAAAAGAAGGCATAAAAACGTCTAAATGAACTAAAATACAAATATAAGGCATTTAGAAGACGCATTCAAAGACGTGATGATATAGAATATTCTACACTTGTCACTTGGTGTCAGTAATGTTACTGTAATGTTGGAACAACAGGCTTTTATTGCAGGTTTGCATTTGAACCCCTCACGTCACTTCCTGTCCATCCCCCTGTGAGTGTAAAGGTGACTATAGGGGTGTTATTTTATGTCTGGAGGGCTCTAATAATGGTAAAAAAACATTTAGAAGGCCGTAAACTGGTTTTCTATGCTCTAACTACAAAAATATTCCCTTTATTAATATTGAATCCGATTTTGCGGAAATTCACTTATCATGGTCAGGTCTGGAACCAATTAATCGCGATAAGCAAGGGGTTACTGTACATTGTGACAGCTAATGTTAGTAGCTAAACTTTGTCAAGTCACTAAAATTAGCTGACAACAAACATAACTAATGCACATACAGGAACTTCTTGGTTTGTCTTAGGAAGTCCAACCTCTGCTGGGCCTTTTTCCATGCAGTGTCTCTGTGGGAGGACCACTTCAGGTCCCGAGAGACCTTCAAACCGGAAGGTGTCCACGTTAGACACGGTGCTGTTGAGAATTGTGAGGGGGGAGTGCAGGGGGGTTTCTCCTAAAATCCGCTGTCACCTCCGCAGTCTTGACCGTGTCCAGCTCCAGATAGTTCTGACCAGACCAGAGGACCAGTTGCCCCCCCCCCACCTGGTGCAGTCATTACTGTAGATGCTGGTGCTGCCGGTGCTGTATGTGATAACCTTTAACCTTATAGCTTTACATTATAATAGCGATGCAGACAGTCTGCAGACAGTGCAGGTGTACTCACTGAACTACCCACTCAGTGCATGCATGTTGTTATTCTTTTAACATCAGCCAATATTTAGGCATCCATAAGCAGTGTGCATTAAAAAAACTGTATTGTGAAACCAGAACATCATGTGCCGCAAGAGGATGTTCTGGACTTGCCTGTCTTTGCAAATGCTTAACACTGAAGGAAGCAGGAAAGTACTGTTTTGTTTTTTTGTTGTTGTTTTGCTTCTTTGCACTACTTGTGCTGGAATTTTCATGCTGAATTATCAGAAAGTTTCCATGTGTTTTTTGGTTTTTTTTCCCCCCTCACATTTTGTCACATACTGTATGTTCCAAGACGGAAATATGATGTCGCACAACGGCCGCTATGGCGTTACACCGGGACTTCACTTTGCGAAACGTTTATTTCGAGCGACATAGCAACAAGAGTTGCCACCTTTTTCGAGGGAGATCACATTGTGTGCAAGAGACACAAATGGCGTCCAAACACACCCAATGGGGTGTTGTGCGTCTTTGTCTGAGTGTGAGTCACATGCCACTCATACTGTATGTGTGCACGCAACCTCCTCCTCGTAATTCCAAGCAATCTTTCATCTCTGCCGAGTGGCACAACAAAGAAACCGAGGACAAACTGTCCTCGCGGAGTTCTCACAGTGAAAATATATTGTACAATACTTGGCGAGACATTGACACCACACAGGAAACGCCGGGACTTCCACTTACAGCGTTGTAGATTTTTTTGGTTTGCTGCAAAGACTGTGCAAGCAGGTACTTTTGCTTTGTGTTTATCTGGTTGCTATGGACACCGGCGCTGCCAGTCGAGTGTCAAGTGCAATACTTGGCTTTCTGTGCGTCAGCGAAACACCGTAGTGTGTTGGTAGGGTTCACCTTCTGCTGATGTCATAACTCATCAAGCTAACCGTTGGAAAAGGGGTGTTGTTGTTTTTTGAATCTGAAAAATAACACGAAGGTGTCAAGTATGTAAATACACTTGCATGACCACAAAAATATGGAAAATTAAAAACTTAGATCGACAGAATTTCTTGTTTGGTCTAGGGTAGCTAGGCTAGTCCCCCCCTCACCCAGTAGAGGTGCTTATTTTACCTTGATTTTTGGGAAAATGTCCCTTATTTTCACATGCAAATGTGGACAGGAAGTCGGACAGACGTACAGTGTTTGCACCCTTTCTGATTTTTTTTCTTGCGTGTTTGTCACACTTAAATGTTTCAGATCATCAAACAAATTGAAATGTTAGTCAATGACAACACAAGATGCAGTTTTTAAATGAAACTTTAAAAAGCGATTGCCCCCTAAAGCTAATAACTGGTTGGGCCACCATGAGCGGCAACAACCGCAATCAAGGGTTTGCGATTAGAGGAATTTTGGCCCACTCATCTTTGCAGCATTGTTGTAATTCAGCCACGTTGGAGGGTTTTCCAGCATGAAGCGCCTTTTTAAGGTCATGCCACAGCATCTCAATATGATTCAGTTCAGGTCTTTGACTAGGCCACTCCAAAGTCTTCATTTTGTTTTTCTTCAGCCATTCAGAGGTGGACTTGCTGGTGTGTTTTGGATCATTGGGCCTCATTCACGAAACGTTCTTACGCACAAATCTGTTCTTAAAGCCTTCTTACGAAGATTTTTGGCATTCATGAAACGTGTTCTCAACTCACAGTTCTTAGATCGAAGAACAAATTCTACGAACGCTCAGGAGGACTCTTACGCACAAGCAAAGCTTGCACTTTCAATGCGCAATCGCCCTCATGATGGATTTTGCAACCTGATCCCAAACAATGTAGTGCAAATAAAATATCCCAACAATTATTTATCATCAAAACAACTAAAATATACTCCATGGATAAATATATATTCAAATCCCAATTCATCAAAAAAAAAAAGGCTGGCTGGACGTGCACTGCGCAGAGAGAGAATGTAAAGGGACCATTAGATTTATTTGCTGAAAGCCACGAATATTTGATGTCCCACTTCAGGCTTCCCTCTCTGTTCTTGCAGGTGTTCAGGATCATCAGAATAACATCGCAATGAAACGCGGTGTGTCTATTGCGCACGTAGCACCCCCAGATAACGACATGCGCCCCCAGCCACGTCTTGAGCCAGAGCACGGGGCTGCTGTATTAATTAGGCAGCGTCTAATCAAATGTAACCACAGAAAAAATAAATTGTCACACACAAACTATGTATTTTGACATCATGATTGTGTAAATATTTTCTAGAGTTTCCGAAATGGTTTGGTTTCTGATTGATGGCCCGCCTCCCGTTTCCTCCAGATCCCTCCGGTGCAGTCCAATCTTTTTTTGGACTCTATTTTAAGTCAAAACACTTCTTTTTAACCTCTGCGGTGGCGCGTTTCTCCGTGGAAACGGCATTTATGTTTCCTGCAATGGTGCTCCATGCCGACTCTTTTTGGATGGCCTGATGACCGGTGGATACACGTGAAAATAAGGTGGTCTTGTGTTCGCTCACTCCTTGTAAAAACACCTCTATTTCAGTAGAATTGAAGTTTTTCTTTCGTTTGTTGTCCAGCTGCTTCTCAGTCTCCCCCTTGCGCGTTGCCATCTCCGCCTCCAGCTGCCTGTTGCGCACGGCACATTTTTACCTTATATAGGAAATAATAGGCGGTGACCTATGCAAATTAGGGCTCACATGCACGGGCATCGCAGTTGGCATTCATCAACGTAAGAACACCGGTGCGAACGATTATCGTTACTTAAGAACGTGTCGTGAATGCGGCGCAGTTTCCAACCCGCGCCTTCTTAAGTACACTTCTTAAGAAGACTTTTAAGAAGATTTTCGTGAATGAGGCCCATTGTCCTGCTGCAGAACCCGAGTTGGTTTCAGCTTGAGGTCACCAACAGATGGCCGGACATTCTCCTTTAGCAGAATTCATGGTTCCATTTATCACAGCAAGTCTTCCAGGTCCTGCAGCAGCAAAACAGCCCCAGACCATCACACTACCACCACCATATTTTACTGTTGGTATGATGTTCTTTTTCTGAAATGCGGTGTTTCTATTACACACACCGTCCAAAGAGTTCAACTTTTGTCTCGTCAGGCCACAGAGTATTTTCCCAAAGGTCTTGGGGATCATCAAGATGCTTTATGGCTAAATTGTGATGTGCCTTAATGTTTTTTTTGTTCAGGGGTGGTTTTCGTCTTGAAACTCATCTTGGCCGTTTTTGCCCAGTGTCTTTCTTCTTGTTTCGTTCTCAATGAACCGATATCGTCCTTGAATCGTATCGGCAACTGTGAATCATGATACAAGTCGTATTGATATTAAAACAAATTGTTAAACCCCTAATATTTTTTCAGTGTGCAGCCGGAGTACCTGGAGACAGTGGCGGAGCCAGAAATATTTTTATCGGGGTGGCCAATGTGAGACCATTACTCACATTGGGGTGGCAATAAGTTGATACCTGAAATGTCTGGATGGCCAGAGGGGTAGCTCCGCCACTGCCCGGAGAAAACCCACACACGCATAAGGAGAACATGCAAACTCCCCACAGAGATGTCCAACAGACATTATTGGCCCATGGAACACTGAAACATATAATTTAACAAGAAAACTAAGAAAAAAAAAACAATTCAATCAAGAGAAAAAATCAACAATAAAGTCAAAATATAAAAACAAAAAAGTAATTTAACAAGAAAACACTTTTTGAGAGTAACGTTGTGACCTCATGAGGAAAAATAACATCATTTTAGTAGCATGAAAGATACCAAAAATATGTTTTTTTTAAATCATAATATTATGAAAAACAAACAAAACAACAAATAAAGTTATAATTTTGGGAAAATTTGGTTGCGGAAAATGTTATAATGTTACATTTTATATACGTTACAAATATCACAAGAAAAAAACTGAATTCTAACAAGAAAAAAAAGGAGCAATTTTATGAGGATAAAAAAATAATGTAGTTTTAGTAGCATAGAAATGAAACATTAAAGAAACTTTTTTTTTTTTAAAGTTGTAATATTATGAGAAACAAAACAAAATAAAGTTATAATTTTTTGGAAAATTAGGTTGGGAAAGAAGTTTGAATGTTATGAGAATATTACGAGAAGAACATTTATGAAGATTATTTAAGATGAAAGTTCAAATATTTCCAACAAAATGGGGGGAAAAGTTATTATATTCGAATAAAATCAAAATACTATGAGTATCAAGTTATAATATTACGAGAAACAAACTTACGACGATTATTGAAGAAGAAAGTTGGAGAAACAAAAAAACAAGAACAGCAAAATTGGGGAAAAAAAAAGAGCAAAGAGCGAAGTTGATGCTAATAACAGGCTTTTTCACTGATATCACAAAGCTGAGATGCGTTTTTTTTTTTTGAAATATGTATAACTTCCTCACATATTTACACGTGTTGCTTTACAAAAATGACAAAGTGGCCCTTGCATCCTTTCATTTTTCACTACGTGGCCCTCGCTGGAAAAAGGTTTGGACACCCCTGCTCTAGTTTCAGACACATTCACATTAATTTGTGTGAAAATCTGTCATAAAATCAACAGCATTTGCAATAAAAAAAACAGTTCATTGTCCACCGGTCATAACAGACTCATTCACCCTACTGAAAATATCAATCATGACACATTCCCTCCTGTTTTCTGAAGGGAGGCGTCCCTCACATATTACAGTAATCCTCCAGTGGACCCTTGTTCACTGACAGAACAGTTCCACACCCACTGAAACTACGCCTCCCTTGAGCATAGATGTGATTAATTACAGTATTTACTGTAAGTGTGATAGCACCATAAAATATCAGCACTTTATATATCCTGATGCATTGCATAAGGCGTGGTTTGGATCGAACTGCTCGTAGAGGAAATTATGATCAGCCTTCTGAAACAGTGACTGACACCGTGCGAGACAAAGACTGCTGACTGAAAGTTTCAAAAAGGAGTTGAAAAGGTCGGTGAGCGTCCCCCCCTCTCAAGACCCGCTATTGCGATGAATGTGCAGGGTGGCGTGGGTGTTTTTCGCAGAAGAGGTAATACCTCTATTTCCATCCTCAGGCATTCCCACTGTGTTGTGCGTACGCACCTACACTACTTTATTGCAGGGAATACGAGCTTCTGACCTCCTGCCACCACCAGCCATCTCTCACGGTCATCACGGCCGCCGTTGCGTTCATTTTCTTAGGCCCCAAAATGCATCATAGAGCTTGTTAACGAAATTCATTCTATAGCGTCCATCTCTTAGATGACATGAGTGGAAACCAAGGGAAGTGTTAAAACAGAAGCCGGAAGTTACCGGTGATTCAAAAATGACTATGAAATGTTTTTGTGCAGGTGCAGTGTTTTCCCACACGAGACACAGCAGCACCCACTGCTCGTTGAGAAGAGCGATACATGCTTTCTTACTGTATCTCCAATAAGACCACAAAAAGGTGCTAGATTTGTTGAGGGGGCTCTGAATACGCGTAAAATATAGTGACGAAGTCCCTAAGTTGGCAACACTGATCCCTCCTGCTACGTCTTTTTATTTTATGGCAGACCAAGTGTGCACACCGCAAATTATTTGCCACTTGCCAAGATTTAAAATCATATTTCTAGACATGTTAGATCATTTCCCTGGTTTTAAGAGCTATTAACTCATTGACTTCATGGTATTGCCTTAATTTTAGAATGAGGGATTACTTTTGTCTAGTTTAGTTTAGGTCAGAAATTAAAATTGAGCAAATAACTCTCAAAATAAGTTATTTTGGTTTTCCCAACGATTCCACAACATAGGATTTTTTATCAAGTAAAATGAACTAGCTGCATACACAGGTACTTTCACTAGTTTTAAGTATTTTTTTCTAATATCTAGTCTGTTTATCTTATATTTGGCAAGCCCTTTTTTGCATTTAAGATGGATTGAAGCTTATTTCAAGAGCAGCTTTATTACTTTACACTAGTGTTAGGTGGTACCTCGGGGCGACCGCGGCTCAGGCGGTAGAGGAGGTCGTCCAGAAAATGGAAGGCTGGTGGTTTGATCCTTGCTCCCTCCACCCAGTCACCGTCATTGTGTCCTCCTGCCATGTCTGTCTCTCGAGACAGAAGGATGCTGAAGGAGAATATACATCCGAGAGTTTAAATACATCATGCGGCGTACCCCAGGGGTCAATCTTAGAACCAAAACTGTTCAATCTATATATAAACGACATCTGTAAAGTCCCTTAAGCTAGTATTATTTGCAGACGATACAACCGCATTCTGTTCTGGAGACAGCACACGAGCGCTAGTCAAAAAAAAAAAATCACTAAAATGATGGTTTGATAAAAACAGACTATCCCTGAACCTAAGTAAAACTAAAGTAATGCTATTTGGTAAGTGCAAAAAGTTCACTGATATCACCATATATAACTTATGGTGCGGACTTATGGGGTAATAATTCTAAAAGTGCACTTCACTCACTAAGTGTGCTCCAAAAAAGCTCACTTAGGATAATCCATAATGCCGCTTACGGAGAACACACAAACCCTTTATTTATAAATCACAACTATTCAAATTTAGGGGGAAAAAAGTCAACCTAAAACACTTACATGCACGGACAACACTAAAAACCTTCAGCATTTCTTTATGTGGAATCAAGTTGTGTAACGGATCGAGTAAGGAACTCAAACAATGCAGTATACTGTATCTAACCACTACTACACAGACTACTAACTCTTCATTCTGGTGAGTACATGGTCTGTACTCACTCATGATCACTCACGATTCCGTCAAGCATTTTATCAGTTATTATCATTAGGTCTGTAGTTTCCTGTCAGGAAGTACAAACCTGGTTTTTCAAATATATATTAATTAATAAATCATGCTGTTTCGTGGTTGAGTACAGCCTATTGGTCAAAAATGATGCATATCTAAGCAAATGCTACATATTTTTTGCCTAAAAGAAAGCATAAAAAATGGTTAAATGTACTAAAATACAAATATAAGGCATTCAGAAGGTGCATTCAAAGATGTTGTGATGTTATGTAGTATTCTACACTGGTCACTAGGTGTCAGTAATGTTACATTAACGTCCGGTAAGACACACAAGCACCAGACTTGAACGCTGGAACGACAGGCTTTTATTGCAGGTTTGAAGTATCTCACAGCAACCTTGGTTAATGTCATTAATCCGTTCCAGATGGTCCGACTCAAACCAAAACCGACTCTAACCAAAGCAAATTTTCCCAAAGAAAATAATGTAAATCCAATTAATCTGTTCCGGACACCCAAACATTTGAACACAAAACACATTTTATAGACAATAATTATAGTTTTACATGCAGAAAATAATGCAAAAATAATTACAAATGACAAATGAATGGACAACTGAACATTAACATCACTTTTACCTAGTTTTGCAACGTGGGGGAGGAGGAGAGGAGATTATGCTTGAAGGGTAATCCCTTTTTTTGACAATGAATGCACTCATGGGGCAGCAAAAGGCTTTTAAAAAAAATAAAAAAAGAAGTACCTCACAACAGGCACAATAATCCCTAACAGGGGCTACTGTTGCGCCCGTAACCCACACTAAGCTAAAACTCAACTCCCTCGACGTCACTTCCTGTCCGCCCGCCACTCAAGTCCCCGAACACCGGAAAACATTTACAGCACAAGTCTTATTTATGTCTTATTTTCTGTTATTCTGTCCACTATATTGGGCAATACGAGTGTAAAGGTTACTATAGGGGTGTTATTTCATGTCAAGAGGGCTCTAATGTTAAAAAAAAAATGTTCTATGCTCTAAGTATTTGATTTATAAATAAATAATCCTACTTTACGGAAATTCACGTATCACGGTCGGGTCTGGAACCAATTAACCGCAATGAAAGAGGGATAACACAATTCCACAATATACAGTAGGTCTTTTGGGGGTTATTTTTTCTACCAACAGTAGCATCAGTATCGGAATGATGTTTTTATTTATTTTGAGAAATATCTCTCTTTTTTGTTGTGTTGTTCATTGTGTTACATTGATGGTATTGTTTTGTTTTTTTTTACCTACTCAGGGAATAAATTATTGGACACAGGAGGGCTTTGGGGGCAAAAAGTCAAAGGTTCTGAATGAGAAACAATAGTAGTTTTTGCTTTTGTTTACTTATTTTGCAGTGTGTACTCTCAAACAATTGTATGTAATAAAAGGAAACATTTGATGCTTATTATTACATTGTCTTATTTTGTTGTGTTTATATATTCATAAATAAGCTTGTTGATTTGTTTGCCTAAAACGTGTATATCTTGAAAAACATCAAGTAAAAAGTATCAGTTTCTGTATCAGCAATACTGACGCTGTGTTTACTCGGTATCGGATCAATACCTAAATTTGCAGAATCGGCCACGCCTTTAATCCACACAGGGTCAAAATTCTACTTACAGACTCAAATTTACACATAAACCCACAACTCAACCAGACGCCTTTTCAACAAAGTTCTGCCATAATTTGGAGGACAGTGTTTGACTTTTCTTCATTCTTTTGCTTGCCGCTACAACAGCCGTCTGCATTTTGTACACATGCAATCACAACCCTACCGGTTTGAGACTAAACAACCTCGAAGTTGTGCAAACTCTTCTGCCTGCGCACTGCAGCGCTACACAAATTAGACAGCAAAGTTCCCTGACCCACATGCACTGAAAACCGACCACGCTGGCAGACAGCACGGAAATAGTGGACTAGCATGATAAACCGCAACCAAATGACTACATTGTATCCCTGTTTGCAGTCGATTCATTTCTACTTTTTGTGTCTGTCAGCATAGCAGCTTGCGCCAAATTTAATTATTGATGACATCACAGGTGTCAAATACCTCCAATCATTTTTTTTTAGTCACAGTTAAACTGTTTTTTTTTTGCTTCAGTTTTTTGTCTTTTCTAATTCTAAGTACGGCGTAACTGGTCGACCTACATTTTTTTTTAAATAACAAAAAGAAAAATCGTGCAGTAAACAATGGACATTATTAATTAATCCATGCCAAGGTCAAGCGGTCGCCAACATAAAGCATTTTTTAATGTATGGACAATTTTCAACTACTTATACTTACTACTAGTATTTATTCTGTATTCTTTTTAGTACTTTAAATGTATATCTTATTTATTACTGCATAATGTTTCTGTCAACTTCTAGGTCTTTATGCATTATTTATTTATTTAATTATTTATCTTTCTATTTTGCGTTTTAGTTATTTTATTTATTTTTTCTTAATATTCAGCATCTTCAAGCCCTAACAACTACAGTGCATTTTTTTAAAAATCGTTTTATTTTGCTACTAAACTGTGACGTCGTTTACAGAACGATTATTTAGAATGGAGGAATTTAATGTTCGATAATACGAGTAAATCATCTCACGAATGTCTACAAATAAAACATTGTGGGGTTTGACTTCGGTGTAGCACCGATAAAACTACAAATCCCACAACACTTCCCGGCGCCACTAGTTGTACAAATCAACATTTGATTGCATAGCCTGAGTAAAACCTCTTCTAATTGGTCCACAGGGGCCATGTTTGCATTCCCAGCTGTCTTGATGCGGTGTCGCTAACCGGTTAGCTGCCTCTTAGCTACAACACCGTCTTCTCCCGGTGTTAAAACTAACGAAAAGATCCACCACGGCGTGAACGGTGCGTGGTTTGTAGGTCGTTATGCCGGTTCATTCCCGGGAGAAGAAAGAAAATAACCACGAAGAAATGGAGGTGGATTTTCCGGAGCAAGAGGCTAGCAGCACGGACGAGGAGGACACGGTTAGCACGTCCGTGTCTGAAGATGGAGACAGCTCTGGTAGGAAAAACGGGCCTTAAACATCACCACACTGTTACATGCACATTACATCATTGCCTGTCAGTTATAGACTCACTGGGACATGTGGCTGCTTGACTCTAATTATGTAAATATTATGTTTAGGCACTGTGGGCACGCTATTCTTACTATAGTGTTTTGCTACTAAGGCGATAATAAATCTGCCATGTCTTCACATGTGGACAGAGATGGATGATGAAGACTGTGAGAGGAGGAGGATGGAGTGCCTGGATGAGATGACTACTCTGGAGAAACAGTTCACAGATTTGAAGGAACAGTAAGTTATCTTCTGTAGATGTCAGAAATGCGAAGCGGCAGTGTTGACACAGGTTCTCCGCTGCTGAGTTGAACCATTTTCTTTTTCTCCATGCTGTTATCTGCAGTCATTCAGTCATTTTTTTTTTAAAAGTAACGTGTTCTCCTGCTGTGTTTTTATTTTTAAAGGTTGTATAAGGAACGTCTGAGCCAGGTAGACATCAAACTGCAGGAGGTGATGGCTGGATGTGCCCAGGAATACCTGGAACCTTTGGCCAACCTGCAGGAGAACATGCAGATCAGAACCAAAGTGGCAGGTATGCATGAGATTTTTATCAGTGTTTTCAAAAATGGTCTCAACCTGGGACCCGTATTTTCTAATAATCATTAGTCACTGCCCTCTTCTATTAAAGTTATTTTTTATTATGTTTTACACTTTTATTAAAGCGGGAGTTACATCCCGACGTACGTGTGAGTGTGGCGTGCGACTCGTGCGTGCTAGGTGTGCTTTATGTAAGGCTGTCGCACGTTTCACTCACCTGGGACGTACCGTGTGTGGGCATCGTACGAGGCTCACTCACTTCCATTGCAAGGTGAACGTACTGGCACCTACGACTATTGTGACCGGATAGCGGGTGTACAGCGAGAAGAGCCGCCCGCCGTGGCCGGGTAAGGTGCATTAATGTCGGATGCACTATGTGAGCAGCCGCCATGCGTCCACAGAGGTCAGCAGGAGCCGCTGCCAGGCAATGTAAACAATGTACTTTCAAACATGCGTCACACGCACTCCTCCTCTGCCTTGCTCTTGCGACCTGGCTGCGTGCAAGGTTTTCTGCGTACGCGCAGAAAATAATTTGCATCCTAATTTTCTTCCTTCGGGCTTTGCGTGCTGTCATTTATTTATTTACATATATATTTGTATATTTTTATGTAAGTCAAACCAAGCCAATGCATGCGTTAAAATGGTCAGTCATCTTTTGAAACATTAATAGATATTTTGTCAAGGAAATGAGGAAGCACTGCATGTATGCAAATAACGCATAAATGGAAGATGATTAAAATATTGCTCAATTTTACTTTAAAATAAGTCAGACATTGTTTTATATTGCATATTTTAATGTAATCTTTGACTTGCTGTCTGCGACCCACTTTGAGGCCCTGACCCACCAGTTGAGAACCACTGAGTTACCGTATATGGAGGCAAAAACAGACCAAAAATTTGAAAAGCAAGACAAATATGTTCACTACAAATTAAATTTCTTCTGTCGCTTCCTCTTGTCGTTTTTTTTGGTTTTTTTTTAATGTCACAAACAAGACGGAGCTGCCTGTGAGTGCTTTGGGATTGGGGGAAGGGCTCACAGCAGCACCCGCTGCTCGTTGAGAAGAGCAATACGTGCTTTGGTGTGAGTCTCCGTTAAAAAAGCTCGCAATTTTTACATGATTGTCGAACGATAGTGTTTTTTTTGTCAAGCGTTAAGATTTTGCACTTGGTTCGTCGGTTCTCGAACGCACCACAGCTATGTGCTATGAGATTAATAAAGTTTGACTGAATGTGTTGCAGGCGTCTACAAGGAGCTGTGCTTGGAGTCGGTGAAGAACAAGTACGACTGTGAGATCCAGGCAGCCTGCCAGCACTGGGAGGTGATAATGAAATAGAATGGAGAGCAAGTTCTAGCATTTCACAATCCAGGATTGAATTTCTGTGGCAACAGACGAGCTGCTTCCCCATCTACTGTATGTTGACCCATGTGTGTTTTCCCAGAGTGAAAAGCTGCTTCTCTTTGACACCGTGCAAAGTGAGCTGGAGGAGAAGATAAGACGACTGGAGGAAGACCGACACAGTATTGACATCACCTCAGGTACCAAGGACATAGGTGGCCGGAAAGGACACTGAACTATTATTGTGTGAATGCTGAGTTATTCCTCTACTCTTATTCCGCCTCAATTTTTGTCCGCTGACTCTTTCCACATTTCTCAACCGATTCAAACCAATCCAATGTCAAAATGTTCAGTTCATTCAGGACACATTGGCTTTCTATCAGGACTTCCACCATTTACTGTAATTTCATGTGGTTTTTGACAATTTTCCCACTGAGGCGACCAGTCCAGGGTGTGCCCTGGCTCTCGCCCGAAAAGACAGCTGGGATAGGCTCCAGCATACCCGTGACCCCCGTGAGGACAAGCGGTGCACAAAATGGATGGATGGATGGAATTTTCCCATTTGAAAATGAAAGGTTGTATCCCAGCCCAATGGTTGCTGGTTCGATCCTCATCATTCAACGTATTTATCCATTTCAGGATTCAGTGTGCATTTTTCCTTTTCAACATTTTAAATTCCAAGGTTTTTAGTCTTGTAAAAATGAACGGACACGTTAAATGGTGCCCCCTACTGGTTAAAAATCATTAGACATGTTCCACCACTGTAACAGTCCACGTATTCTACTCGGATGACACGGCTCAGGTGGTAGATTGGTCACCTCCAAACCTGACGGGTGCTGGTTCGATCCTCAGTTGAAAAGATTTCAACACATTTTAAAGATATTTCAACATTCATCATTATAAATGTTACTTAATAGCTGATATTACTTAATAATGGACAGTTATCATTGGAAAAAACACACAATCCACCATTCTCATTCACTTTATGGTCATATTGAAAATTTTCAGGCACTTCCTTACTTCTGTCTTCAAAGATTTCAAAAGTATTGGGACATATTCACCTACAAGAGCTGAATGTAGTCTGGAACGAAGGACTGAATCAAGATGAGGTGGCATTTTTGATTGCTGTGACGCGGATTTTCATTTCTAATCCATCCCTTTTTGACTTTCCAGAGTTGTGGAATGATGGATTGCATTCCAGGAAAAATAAGAAGAAAGACCCGTTCTGTCCCATTAAGAAGAAGAAGCCAGTTGTTGTTTCTGATATCCTTTGTGTCATCGCGCCACAGCCTTGTTTTTTACCATGTCACCTGACTTGCTTTCTTTAACCGTTCTTCTACGGCCTTATATTGTTTATATGCTGCAAGATCTGGATATTCTTGAAGACTGGACTGCAATACGGAAGGTAATATTTTAGGGAAGTGAGTAACAGGGTGGGGTTTGAGTGTTTGTGATTTCTTTTTTTTGTGTGTGTGTCATCTTCTCAGGCGATGGCGTCTCTTGGACCACCCAGGGTGAAAGTTGATGGTGAGAATCTCACTTTTTGTCCTTTGCTATCAGTATTCGCCAGGAATACAGGGATCAGCGCAACATGGCATTAGAGTTAGGGATGCACTGAGCCACACTTTTTCACATCCTATTCGATACCTGAATTTGCACATCTGCCGATACCGATACTATTCCCACACCAGAGCTCTGCTTGCTTCAATATTATCATTATTTTAGTGTCTACAGACTTAATAAGAATGATGAGGAGGTTATTGATCAACAGTCGCTTTAAGAAAACAGGTTACGTTAAAAGAATATCAGCAAATGCAGCGTGAAGAATATCAGCAAACAGCTATCGCCACACATGCACCAACGCGCACACACACACACACAAGCTCTCAGCCTGATGCATTCACGTCTTCACAGACAGTTTTTGATGTCCGACTGTTTTGTGTGCCCGTGAACGCGTCCACACACGTGTGTGTGTGTGTGTGTGTGCGGTGTGATTGAGGAAGACGTGTTCGCGGATACTCTTGGCTAAATTTGTTGGTATTCTTCTAGCTACGTTTGCCAACAACACTAAAGCACAGATGTGACTCATGGACTGGAAGTCTCCGCAGGTGGCATTGGCAATTCCCAGTATGTGAATTAGGCTGGTATTGGAACCCGATACCGATACTGGATCGCATTGGCCTCATCACTAAGTAGAGTAGATACAGCTTTTAAGTCAGGGGTGTCAAAAGTGCAGCCCGGGGGCCAAACAATAGTACAAGTGGAAAAATCAGCAGTAATTTTACAAGAATAAAGTCAAAACATTCAGAGAAAAAAGTTATCTCATGAGAAAAAGTTTGAATTTTACGAGAATCACGTGGTCATATTATGAGGAAAAATAACGTAATTTTAGTAGCATATTAAAGAAAAAAGGTGTTTTTAAAAAAAAGTTGGAATATTATGAGAAAGCAACTAATAATGTTGTAATTATCTGGAAAATTAGGTTGTGGGAAAAAGTTAGAATGTTACGACAATAAAGTCATAATATTATAGGAAAATTTCCAAGAAGAAAGTAGAAGTAGTTGTAAATTTAAAAAAAACAACAGAAATAGAAAAAAAAAATAATTTTACAAGAATAATGTCAAAATATTCAGACAAAAAAGTTGTCATGAGAAAAAAAGGCACAATTTTACAAGAATAAACTCGTAATATCATGAGAGAAAAACAGCTGAGATGGAGTTTTTTCTTGAAGTATATTTCACTTCTTAGCTTATCGACATCTGTGGGTTTACAAAATGTCAAAGGGGCCCTTGCATCCTTTCTATTTTTCAGTATGTGGCCCTTGGTGGAGACAGTTTGGACGCCCCTGGTTGAAGTACTCAAGCTAATCTGAGGTCTTTCCTTTTCATCTCGTCACCTTCTAGCTTCATCAGCCAAAACAGACCGACACCACCACGTGGCACGCTCTGAAGACGGTCGACTTTTCTATGACAACCAGTGGTACTGCAGGGGACAGACCATCTGTATCAATAGGAAAGATGAGTTCCCCGCAAGGTTTGTGTGCAGGAACGTGGGTTTTCTTAATTAATTCCGCCTTATTCTTGCATTATAGTATGCACTAATGCAAGCGTTAGGGGACATGGTTGTCTGGACCACAAAAGTAATTACTGAACAGTGTAACGGACAAAGTTGGTATCCAGCTGCTTGAATGTTTTCTACATGTGCATGGCCCCGTTTTTACCTCCATCTCATCAGAAAACCAGGCAGGCAGGCGGCACAAAGCACCGTCAAGTCTTGGTATTTGCACCAGGGATCGCGGAATTAAACTACCGGTATGGTGAATTTGGGGCCAAAAAAAGCACAAGAAGTGACAGTTATGCGCTGCCAGTGATGTTCAACAACACAACTCCAGCACCTGCCTTCGCGCTCGCCTCTGGCTATTTGTAGTGTCTGTGTCACATGCAAATGTGTTATCAGCAGTCACAGCCTGTCCCTGTTACCACCAAGTGTCAGAACACTAGAAGATCACAGTTCCGACAACTAGCGTATATCACATCCGTGTTACAGAACAGTACATTACTGCAGAAACATAAAGTACCAATGAAAGTTGTTCTAACTCTAGTCTCTGCATAATAACTGGGCTCAGTCCATAATTCGTAAAGGTTTTCTCTCCGGGTCCGAGCTGCTGTACATGTATGTACAGTATATCATTGAATTTGGGCATTTCTATTAAGTCTGGGTTGTAGAGCCCCCTAAGGGTGGTCACAATAGGGTTGGTGGTGTTATTATGGCCCGGCATGGCTGGTGAACCACCGTCCTGCATAACAATCGGTTGTTTGCCTGCTCTTTAATGGGCACTCATCCTGTTGAATGATGTCATTCCATTGTTGGAAGCAGACGATAGGTGTGGGGTGTCCAATGTGCAGCTTGGGAGCCACCTGCGGCTGTTTGTTTATTGGCCCAAGGCACATTCTGAAAATATAATTTAACAAGAAAACTTAAAAAACGGGAAAAATCTGCAGTAATTTTACAAGAATAGTCAAAATATTAAGACAAAATTGTAATATAACAAATAAAAGTTGCAAGTCTACAAGAAGAATAATGTTATGAGGCAAAATAATGTCATTTTCGTGGCATGAAGGTTTTCTTGAAGTTATAATATGAGAAGCAAAACAAAATAACGTAATTTTTGAAAAATTAGGTTGGGGAAAAAGTTATAATATGGAAATAAAGTCAATAGTATGGAAATAAAGTTATAATATTACAAGAAGAAAGTTGAAATAGTTGGGGGGGGAGCGAAATGGAAAAGACTAAAGAAATGGGAAAAATACGCTGTAATTTTACGAAAAACAATTTTACTTTGCAAATAACAAAATGAAGTTGTAATTTTTGGAAAGTTTGGTTGGAGAAAAAGTTCTTATATGGGAAGAAAGTCAAAACATTATGAGAAGAAAATTTACAAAAATTAGTTAAGAAGAAAGGTGAAATATGTGGGGAAAAAAATAGCAACCATTGGGGAAAAAATAGCAAAGACCTAACTTCATATAAAAAAATATGCGTTTTCACGTACAGTCATGGCCAAAAATATTGACATGCCAAAGATGCCAATGTTTTTGGCTGTGACTGTATGGAATACAACCATAACTACGGTACCTAATTTATACAGCCATGGCCAAAAACATTGGTAACTTTGGCATGCCAATATTTTTGGCCATGACTGTTTGTCACAAAGCTATTATTTTTCTTGAAATACATATAACTTGTTAGCATATCTACATGTGTTGGTTTACAAAATATCAAAGTGGATTTTTCAGTATATGGCCGTTGGTCATCGCACTCCTCACTATGCTGCGCTGAGTGCAGTGACCTCTACAGTGGAGAGACCAAGCAACCCATAGTGGGTTATGGATAGTGCAGTTATATTTTGTAGGGTTGGCCTATCAACAGCGTGAGTGGAGACAGGGAGACGTATTGTTTTCCTAAAGCTGTTTTGTCTTTCTCCACAGCGCCGTCATCACCACCATCAACAACGATGAAGTGTGGTTCAAACGACTGGACGGCACCAAGTCCAAGCTGTACATATCCCAGCTGCAGAAAGGCAAATACACCATCAAACACTCATGAAACAACAACCACAGTAAACCGTCCTGAGACTTTCATGCGAAACCTTTTAAGTGCTCGATCTCACACACACACAGTACATCCTTAAAATACACCTCACCTTTATTTGTCTGCAATGGGACAACCATCAAAGGGTCTTCTCCTCTGTAAATATGTACTTATGTTGATATTAAGGACAAAGTCACAAAGTGTCATTTCTCCATAAAAGGAGATCAGTGCAAAGCGCTGCTAAGAACAAAGGCGGGTAAAGCGGAGCAGTGATCCCTGGAGCTCAGTCGTGTGCCTTTCTGAGACAAGACCTTGGCTGAATTAAAAAAACAAAAAAAAAAACATCCACGTGTGCAGAAGGCCTTACTGTGTAGTGTGGCAGCAATCAAAAGACTGGAAGTGGGTTAAAACGGGTCAGTTAGTGGTTCTGCTGCTAGCATTGTTTGATAGTCACCACAGTCCTGTCCAATATGTATGGAGATGCATGGTTTGAGTGTGTGTGTGTGGTCATATATTGCACAAGGTGACGAGGGAAGCGACTGGAGATGAATTCAGAATGATGACCCTGAGCGTCATGCAATGGATACTTTGATTTGGGGATCCTCTAGAAGTCTTGACCATATTTTTGCAGCACTGAAATCAAAGTTGAAATCAAGCACTGGGCAGAGCAAGTGGGGAAAGACAAGTTTCAGGAGGTTCCCTGTACATAGAAGACGTAACATTGTCTGTATGTGTGATACTCTCTTCATGTGCCTGATGGTGTGGCGGCATCCAGGCGGCTGCATTAAATGAATTGTGCCATTTATTTCTCCTTTTGTCTCTGTATGTACTGTATCTGTATCTGTATGTTGTACTTTCTCTCCTTTCTGTCAGTAGAAGCAGACTTGACCTGCAAAAGCAAGTAATGAAGTGTCATCTCCCTGCAATCCATCATGGTGTTTTGTAAAAGCATATTTACATTGTTTTTGTTGTAAAAAAGCAACAATGTCAGTATTTTTGAATTTGTACTTTCACATCTTTATGCTTTGTGAGTTTTTTTTTTTTTTTTTTTACGTCACAGGTCGACAGAAACATGTGACATACGGTGCCAATGCATGTGCAGCTAATCAAACATTTTGTTGCTACCATCTGAAGAGAGTTGACACTGTCGTGGCTGCAATGCAAGCCCAGTGTTTCTCATACAAGGCCCGCCACAAATAAATTTGCCCTCGCTCATAAACGCATTATAATGGGACGGTCTGTGAATGCAGCTTGTCGTTCCAAGTCTGTACAGTAGATGGCATTGTAACACATACAGGTACATTAAGCAGCTTAAGTGGAATGGTTCCTTTGAGTTAACGTGATAAAACAGGTGTGAGATTGATCACAACTTATTTTTAACTTATTTTTTTGAAGTAGATTTGTACAATATATGATGCAGTACTGCTGTAGTTATGAGGACATTGGTGTGTATGATTGAGTCTCAGCTTTTTAATTTGTTAACCACAGAGCTTGTGTTTTAGTAATAATGCAGTTCATTTATAACAAGCTTTACATCACAAACACGTCTCAAAGTCCTTAAACAAAAACAGAAATATGAAGCCTAACTTAACCCTAAAACATCTTTATGCTTGGCGTGAGCTCATTCAGTCGGTTAAGTGAGGGACTGTTCGTGATGTGCGGATCGATACTGAAATATCGATGCTTACGATCCTAGCTCTTTGTGCTCTGAAACCGACTGTCAAATTAAAATATTGATGCTTTTGATACTTCAGTCATTTGAGGTAATGTTTGCCTGAAATGTTTGTCCGATTGTAAACAGCCATGTATGAAATTGTGAATAAAGTTTTCATTCTTATAGTAGTTCTTAATCATTTATTTACATTATTTTAGTTGACTTTTTTTTTTAAGCACTTTTTACATATTTTATATGATTTTGACCTGTTTTTTCTGTTGTATATTAGCTGGACTGAATGTAAATCACCCTGCTACCTCAATATACTTTAAAATAAGTGAATAAATTATTAAAGTATTAATATCTTGTATTCTTTATGCCACTATATGAAATACGCAACTTTTGAAAGTTGACGAGACCACATTAGGTGAATTTTCTCCAAGTATCGTTATCGGATCGGTATCGCCCACACCGGCCTGAATTTCATTCATTATCGATGTGGAAACAAAATCAGTGGTATCGCTCATCACTAGGTACCGTACAATAAGAAACTTGTCGACGTGTTTGTCATGTGACAGTCACGTGACTATCTCCGCTCCCCAAAATGGTGGTGTGTCAGGTAAGCTAGGTCATTTCCAAACGCTTACTTTTTTGCCACAGAAGGTAATTTTAAACCAGTTTAACAGTTGTAATGCTTTAGTCGAGGGTCAAATATTACAATTAAACTATTCTTACTTTATTTTGTGAATGAAGTCATAAAAAGCAAGCTACCAAAATATCGCGCTTTTTGCCTTTAAAATTGTTACGAACAGCCTGACGTGACATTGTAGAATAGCAAAAATGCTAATAAGCCACTCAATAAATGAAAATGATATATACTATTTAGTTCCATTCGAAGTAAGTATGTCATAGTTGTCAGAATGTTTTTCGGGAAAAGCAGTCGTAGTGTGAATGTATGGCTTTTTAAACAATCTATAGCTCTATTTTCCCTGCTTCTGGTGCACTACAACGTCTGTCCACAAGGTGTCGGTAAGGCTCCACCTTGGAAATGCTGCAGGTCTTTGCAAGCGATGGGAGGAGGGGGTGGGTTTTGAATCTGGGGCACCCTGCTGTTGAAGCCTTCCAGCTGATGAGAAAGAGAGAGAGAGAAGGGAGGGATTGAAGGCACAGCTTGATCACAGCTTGCTGGCCTTGTCTGCATCTGCTGCTGCTGCAAGAGAGAGCGAGAGGGAGAGAGAGATAGCTAGCTAGCTAGCTAGCTAGTGAGAGAGAAAGGAAAATCCCCATCATGCCGTCAAAAGCAGCATGCAACAAAGCTGTCTCTTTCCACGTTGTGCAGCATCCCTCCAGAGCATTCCTTCAGTCTGCTTGTCGTCAATGTGCACATACAAAAAAAAACACCCCAAAACCATGCATCCCTCCCCCAGCCAGAGAAAAAGGCTTTCCTTGTTTGAACTGTGTCTGATCCTATCTCCGTTGACTGCTCGGAACATTTTGGATGGATGTCGGGGACTTCTTCCTGTGACGAGTCGGGTCCTGATGGATGAGCGAAGCCGGGCCGTGGGCGTCATCCATACTTAATGACAAACCAGAACTGGAGGGTCACCGGGACGTGTTTACTGCAACAGTGGGGCTAATTAGACCGTGAAAGTGTCACACTCCACTGAATTACTTATATCTCAGCCCCACTGTGTGTGTGCTGTGCATCTATATCTATCTATATATATATATCTCTCTATATATATATATATGTATGTATGTATGTGTGTTGTCGCCGTGTGTTTTCAAGGGAGTATGTGGTTGTCTTTGTGCATGCATGAAATGTGCCGCGCTGCAGGCCTGAGCGTGGGCGTGTACCTTTGATGCTGATTGTGTAAGAGAACGCTAAATGCATGCATCCATAAGTTAACATCGAAAAGGATGAGGCAAACGGCTCACGATGAGGTTACATGCACAGAAAACGAGTGAGCGGAGCGGAGTCATTCACCAATGTGGTTCGAGAACACGGGATCCCCTTGTCTTCCCGGGGTTCTGGTTCCACTGTTTGCACTGCTTCCTCCTCCATATTCACCAAGCAGCTTTCGCTAACTGCATACTGAAGGATTCTCTGATCCTTGTGGGTGTCGAAGTCGGAGGAAAAACGTTACATGAGACTATATTCAAGTGAGTAAATTTATTCCTGACAAACAAACCTAATACAACGGAGCTCCGGGCCTAGCGTCTTTCCCTATAGGCCTACACCTAGGTTGGTCTTAATACAGGGTCAGACAGAAAGAGCACAGCTAGCTATCCCTGCCCGGCCCTTATACATTTTTAGATGCAAATGCAGGTTGATCCTCAGCCAATGGGAGAAGACAGCGCCCATTACTGCTGGAGTTGGAGAGCCTATCAGATGCCGCTGAAGGTGTGGTGTTGTAGTCCCCGAGGACCAATCAGCAAAGTGGGGTGGCACCCTCCGATGAGAGAAGTGGGCCTTTGTTCGTTGTGCAGGTCAACCAGCGGCCATAGGTAGGGGGTTGCTGTGGTTCGAGTAATCCCTCCTTGAGCTCCTTATCAGTTGTGAGGAATGTGTAGATAAGGTAATGAGCACAGGCCATGAGAACACCACATGCTCTGTGTGACCACCCGCACAAAATGGACGCAAGCGGTTCAGCAGATCAATATGCACATAATAAGAACACAAATGAGATATAAAACCCTTCAATACTTGGTATATATCATCTATAGCAAGGGTGTCCATAGTGCGGCCCAGGGGCTGTGATTTTATCGTCACGCAGCACAGTCTAAAAATTTTATTTGACAAGGAAACTTAAAAAAACACCAACAACAGCAGCAAAAATGGGGAAAATCAATCAAAAGTCAAGATATTAAGAGAAGAGTTGTAAACTAGCAAGGAAAAAGAGCCATAATTTCACAAGAATAAAGTCATAATATGAGAGAAAATGTCAGTTGAAATATTATTTTTTTTTTTTTTAAGTCAAAAACAATGAATAAAGTTGTAAATTTTGGAAACCTTAGGTTAGGGGAAAATTTATAACATGAGAATAAAGTGAAAATATTAGGAGAAGAAAATATGCAAAAAGAAAGTTTAAATATTTTGAAAATTATACAAAAAAACAACAACAGCAGAAATGGAAAAGAGCAGAAATTTTTACCAGAGTAAAGTCAAAATATTAAGAGGAAAAAAAAATGTTTTCTAATGGGGAAAAAAGTTGCAATTTTACGAGAATAAACTTGTAATATGAGGAAAAATGCCATTTTTAGTAACAACGTTGAAATAAAGAAAAAATAAATAATTTTTTAAAAAGATAAAAAATATTATGGCAGTAAAGTTAGAATTACGTGAGGAAAATTTACAAGAGGAAAGCTGAAATGAAATAGTTGGAAAATAATAAAAAAACCCAACAGAAATGGAAAAAACAGCTGTAATTTAACAGAAAAGAACAAAAGTCCCAATTTCACAAGAATAAACTCGTATTATTATGGAAAGAACGTCATTTTTAGTAGCTTTTCACCTATATTACAAAGGTGAAATGCAGTTTTTTCTTGAGCTACATATAGCTTCTTGGCATATCTCTGTGTTTTGGTTTCCAAAATATCCAAGCGGCCCTTGCATCCTTTCATTTTTCAGTATGTTGCACCTCGCTGGAAAAAGTTTGGACACCCCTGATCTATAGCATGCTGTAATACAGAAAGCAAACTGGTACACATTGAACAACATGAAGTTAACTGACCTTCAGAATGAACCTGCCTCCTGTTAGGAATTATGTTGCTATTTAGCTCAGCTTGGGCTGCCGGTTCGTATTGCTCACAAGTGTTTCTTTCTGTGACTCGTTAGGTTTCCTGCGGGCAAACTTCGACGCTCCTTTTTGGACTCCAGCCCTCCTCTTCACGGTAAAGACTTTGTCCCTCTGTGTGAGCTCTGGGAACCGTGGACTGTGGAATCTGTACCCTATTACTGTTGGTTCAAAGGAATAAGAAATAATGGAAGTTGAGTATGACTTTAGTGCTCATTCCAAAAGAGCGAAGATAATGTTGTCCTCGTTGCTCTTCCCCAGATATCGTCTCCATATTGTAAATGTTTGTCAGCTGAGCTTCTCTTTTCGCTAAAGTGGTTCATACTGTGGGCAACTCCAGCTGAGTAGAATCAACCTTTCTTCAACAACCGTGGAAAGATTTTTTTTGTTGTTTTTTTTTTTTGTACCAACGTATTCCAATAATGGTCCACTCAGACGGATGACATTTATGCTGTCTTGAGAAAATCACTGCATTGTTTATTTGTCCAAATGCTTGTCATAGATTATGTAAAGCTTTTAAAACAGTACTAGGCGGCCATAATCGCCCATCAGCACCCTTCCTTCACCTTGTCTTCTCCGTGTAGAGCAGTGGTTCCCAAACACAGGGGTGTCCAAACATTCTTTGCTCTATTCTTTTTTTTTTTTTTTTTTCCCCCATTTTTGCTGGGTTTTAAAAAATTTTACAAAAGTAATCTTTGTACATTTTCTTTTCGGAATATTATGATTTTATTCCCATAATATTTTTACTTTATTTCCGGAATTTCCTAAACTAATTTCCCTAAAAATGACAACTTTATTTGTTGTTTTGTTTGTTTCTCATAATAGAACGACTTAAAAAAAAAAGACACATATTCCCTTTCATTTTTCAACTCTTCAACTAAAGTGACATAATTTTTCCTCATAATACTGCGAGTTTATTCTCGTGAAAACGTTTTTCTCATATGTGACTTTTTTCTCTCGATACTTTGACTTTATTCTCGTAACATTATAGGTGTTTTTTTTTTCATTTCTGCTTCTTTTTTTTATTTTCTATTTCAACTTTCTTGTAAATTTTATTTTCGTATTTAGAACTTTATTCCCATGATATTTTGAATTTATTCTCGTGATATTGCTTATACTGTGTACTTTTTCCGCAACCTAATGTCCCAAAAAGGACATATTTATTTATTTATTGTTTTGTTGGTTTCGCATAATGTTATGACTTGAGTCTTTTTCTTTGATATTTCAACTTTATGCTGCTAAAATGCTGTTATTTTTCCTCATAATATTACATTATTCTTTTTCTTGTTAGATTAGATCATTTGTGGTGGCTCGCCACAGATACATTTGGATAAATTAAATGATTTAGCAACTAGCAATAAATGTAGCGAAGGGACTTTTGACAAGAAAGCACGTAATCGCTCTCCCCAATGAGCGGCGGGTGCTGCTGTGTGCGTACCCCCCCATTCAAAGGCGGCTCCATCTCGGCTGTGTCATTGAAAACAACAAAAAGAATGTTTATTTTACTTTTCATGTTTTGTTTTGTTTTCAGACGATGACATTAGTCCGTGCTGTGGTCCAGATGAGCGCTACTCACCCACTTATAGAAAACAAAGAGGGATGACTCATCTATTTTCCGTAATTCTTCATATTAGTGCGTACATTGTGCTTGTGTTTGTTTAGCATAGCAACGTGTAGCTGACTGTCTGGACACTCTGAGTCAGCAATGAAAGAGATGCACCGTTGTGGTCTCCCCAGATTTTGATTAATACATAAAAAGTCATCAGTGCATTTCCAGTTCTCCTTAAATTTGCTTAAACCTGCATGACAGGAAAAGGATGGTGCACCGTGATGGCTATCCGTTCGGTAATTTGATGCGTTCAACCTATTTCTGATCCACGGAAGACAATACGACATGTTCTCCTCACCGTGTTTATCTTTCCTTCCATGGAAAGTTGCTGCCATTAGTATTTTCCTCATGGAAGCTCACAGACAACCTGCCCTCCCCCCCCCCAAAAAAGCTTGAGTCTGATGACGGCTATGATGACATTTAAAATAACATTATCACAGCAGGTGTATTATCACTTGTTCATCCACAGACTGCAATAAGGCACTGGAGCATCACATAATGTCCCGATAATACCTGGAAAGAGAAAGCTGAATTTAATTAGTGGCAGCATATAACATTTACAAGGAGGACCCAAATGAACACGAGCGTTAGTTCCCATTGTAAAACGTTGCGTTGTGGCGCAAAATGGTAATTCTAGTTATTTTCAGCAAACTATGAATAATCAGACAGTTTGAAAATATAGTTTGTTGATTTTATTGAATGGTTTTCTCATGAGTGAACAGTAAGTATCAGTGGGAGCTTTGTATGGCAATTGGCATACACATTATAAGGCAGATTACTGCCACCTATAGGACAGGCGTCGAACAGCATTACCCAATTTTGCAACACAGCAGGCTTTACAGAGTGCTTAGCTCTTTTCGCATGGGTTCCACGTTAGCAAGACAATGGCAGGCGTGGGCAGCGTTTCGGGTTTGAATGCTGGAAAGACGTGTATGTTGTAATGCAGGTGTGTCCAAAGTGCAGCCTGGGGGCCATTTGGAGCCCGCGGCTGTTTTTTTTTACACCAACGTCCTTTTCACATTTTAAAAATATGATTTTAAAATAAAGCTAAGAAAACAACAGCAAAAATAGAAAGATCGGCAGTAATTTTTCAAGAATGAAGTCAAATGTGAAGAGAAAGTTGTACTCTAACGAGAAAAAGACATAATTTCACAAGAATAACGCTGTAATATTATGAGGAACTAGACAAGCACTCAAAGAGCGCAGACCTCCGCCAAGCGCCGTAGTTTTCTAAACAAAGTTAATATATTTTGGAAAATAAAAAAAAAAAACTGTAAAAATTGGGGGGGGCGAAAAGAGCAAAGACCGAACTTCATACTAATAATAGGCTTTGTCACCTATAAGCTGAGAGGCAGTTATCTCTTAAAATATACATACCTTCTTAGCATATCTACAAAATATCAAGTCGGCCCTTGCATCCTTTCATTTTTCAGTATGTGGCCCTCGTTGGAAAAAGTTTGGACACATGTTTTGATTATGGTCGGGTTTCAAGTCACAGACCAACACACCTTCACTTATTCCCTCCAGGCTCAGCTTTATGTATGCAAATGTAGTCAAATGACCAACTGGCACGTTTGACTGACATTTAATACACAGTACATGAATGTGGACTTATATTTCTGGCGTGTCTTGTTTGTTGCAGACAATCAGTGGAGTGAGAAAGAAAAGCTCATCCAGCCATTTGGCTCCAGTCCTAATTAGCTGGGCCATGCTGACAGGATGCTGACAGAGTACATCACACACACAGGTACCACATTTCTCTTGGTTTTGTCTGCTTTTTTTGTTGTTGTTAATTTATCCTCCAAGGAAGCCCCTCCTCTCCTAAAATGGTATAAAAAAAAAACAACAGCAACCCTGCAGTGCCCTTTGACAACTTACAGCACTTGTTGTTTTTGCAGTGTTTTGATACAAAGAAGGAATGGCAAGACTTAATGAGGCTGTTCTCTGCCCCTTTATCGGCTTCTGGCTGACTGTTCAGCGACCCGTGTGTTTGTGTGTGTGTGTGTGTGTGTTCACATGCTTTCTATAATTATGTGGACACACGAATAATCACACATACAAAGACTGGGTTTTATTTACAGGGTCAAAAATAGAAATATGCGGGCACTTATCTCACTTACTTAGCACAAGCATGTACAACTTCTGAAATGTTGACATTCCTAGAGTTCAGAAGTCAAATTAAAAGCTCTCCAGCAACCAACCAATCATTTTGAACTTCCATTAGTTTGGAACAATATTTGAGGTTCGGGGCGGATGATGTCATTGTCTCATTTGCATTTTTACGGACGCTGTGGGAGGCAAAACGTAAGGAGAAAAACAAAATAAATGTTTAGAAATGCATAGTCACTTTTTTCTGTCCCTTCTTGTTGGGGGGGGGTGTTTAAGTGACGGAGCCACCTGTGAGTGCTTTCAGATGGGAGGGGCACAGCAGCACCCACTGCTTGTTGAGAAGAGCGATACATGCTTTCATGTTAAGTCTCCGACAGTGTCCAAAAACACCAGAAAAAGTCGCTAGCTTTGTCGCCAGTTCCTTATGTGTTTTATGAGCAACAAATGAATTCACATTGCATATTAAAGCCAGATGGTCGCCTCCACTGAAGTCCTATTACACTTTGAAACGGTTGTTCTAAATATTACCTTCCATTTCTTGGCTAATATGGTCAAAACATTAAAGCTAAACATAGGGGTATGAGTAATGAAGTGTACCGTTCCCTTTTAGACACATACTTGCACACTGTGCTGTTACTGGACAGCACAGGCGTCTGTGAGTAAAAGGTGGGGGAAGGGACGCATGCAATATTGGAAATGAGGCATGTCTTAAGATGGGAAGGAACCTCCCCCCAGGGTGCTTTTACTTGACGCTTCACTTTGATGGGTCACAATGATATCGCTTAATGCACTTCTCTCTCTCGCCCCGTTTCATACACAAACACATGAACGCAAAGGCACATGCCTTCAGGTGATTTTTTTTTTTGTTGTTGTTTACTTTAACTTATTTCGTACACAGTCGGGTTTTTTTTTAGATGTGTCAGTGCTGAAGCCGGTTTGTACATTCCATGAAAATAACACAGAAATCTTTCACTACTCTTATTTGCCACAACTCTAGGTACGCATTACGTTATGGGGTGCCGAATGTAAAAATTCAGTCACACTTTTTTAATATTTATATTTGCAGTAATCCCTTGCCACTTTGCGCTTTGATTTTTGTGGCTTTACTCTGTCAAAGTTTTTCAAAAATATATTAGTTCATAAATCATGCTGTTTTGTGTTTGAATACAGATTATTCTTTTTAAAAAAGCAGATTTTTTTCCCCTAAATTAAGCATTTTCAAGCATAAAACATAAAAATACAAATATAAGGCATTCAGTAGACTCATTCAAAGACATTGTAATGATATAGTTTTCTACACTGGTCACAAGGTGTCAGTAATACTGTCATGTTCGGTGAGACACACAAGCACCAGACTTGAATTATCTCCCAAGAGGCACAATAAAACCTTTAATATGAGCTACTGTTGTGGCTGTAACCCACGCCAAGCTAAAAACTTTATTCTTGCTGAAGAATTACTGTATATTCAACATTTTATATTCATATATAACATTTAGATTTATATTTAACATGTAGATTTAGAAATTCGATTTAGATGTAACATTTATAATCAGATTTAACATTTTTATTTAGATGTTACATTTAAGATTTAACATTATATTTAACATTTAGATTTAGAATTTAAATTTAAACTTAACATTTATATTCAGATTCAATATTTATATTTAGATTTAACATTATATTTAACATTTAGATTTAGAAATTAGATTAAAACTTAACATTTATATTCAGATTTAACATCAGATGTTACATTTAGATTTAACATTATATTTAACGTTTAGATTTAGAAATTGCTTTTTAACTTACTGTAACATTTACATTCCTATTTAACATTTATATTTACATGTTATATTTAGAGTTACATTTAACATTTAGATTTAGCAATTAGATGTAAATTTAACAGTTATATTTTGGAGGATTTAGATTTAGCATTTAGATTTATCACTCCAATTCAAAATGTGTTGCTGCAAACCCTTTAACAAGAAATGGTGTGCCTGCTTGATAATCAAGACCCTTTTTAGGCCCCAGTCGTAACCCTGTATTAGTACAAAGCAGAAATCTCTGATAGTGTCAATTGAATCATTATTTTTACATAGGAAGAACTTTTGCTAAAGCGTTTACATTCAGCCTTATATAATTATTATCATTATCATTATTATGTAGTATTGGGCCCACTGACTTCTGGTAATGGTCAGTTCCTTTGTACTCCTTTAACTTGGCATTGTTCTTGGCATTTTGGTCTGTAAATTATGAATCACTGGTGAAGATAGTGTATCATTATTTTGTGTGTCAGATCGGAGCAGATGTCTCTTTTCTTTGAAGGAATATTGGCTAAGGAGACAAACTGGAAGACAGACAAAGAAAGAGGAAAGACATAATGATGTGTAGTATGGGTAGCAGCCAGCAGTGTGCCATCTCATCATAATGAACACATAATTGTTGATTAATCTCTTCTATTGATTTTAAGTCCACCTCATGTTGTGGCTGGTGGTGTACAGTATATACAGTATGATTTAGCTCGGGGGTGTCCAAACCTTTTCCACCGAGGACCACACATTGAAAAATTACATAATGCAAGGGCCACTTCGCTATTTTGTAAACCAACCATGTTAGATATGCTTAGAAGTTATACAGTATATACTTCAGGAAAACACTGCATACTGTAGCTCTTTGAAAAAGGATATTATTAGTATGAACTTCGGTCTTTGCTTTTTTTTCCTCAATTTTTGCTGCTGTTGCTTAGTTTTTTGTTTTTGCATTTTCCAAATATTTCAACTTTCTTTTAGCGAATTTTCTTCTTCTAATTATGACTTTATTCGCATAAAATTATGACTTTTTTTTCCCACAAATTACAACTTTTATTCTTTGTTTTTTTTGTTCCTAATAATATTATGACGTTTAAAAAAAATGACGTACTTTTTCTTTAATATTTCAACCGTTTTTAATATTTTTTAAATATTTTTTTTCTTCAACTTTCTTCTTGTAAATGTTCTTGTAATTTTGATTTTATTCCCATAATATTTTGTCTTTCTTCTCGTAATATTTACTTTTTTCCCGAAAAACAAATTTTTGAAAAATTTCAACTTTATTCTTTGTTTGTTTCTCATAATACAACATTAACAAAAATAATGTATTTTTTTTCTTAAATATTTCATCTCTATGCAACTAAAATTAAATTCCTCATAATATTACGAGTTTATTCTCGTAAAATTACATCTTTTTTTCCCCCATTTCTGCCGTTTTTTTTTTTTTTTTTTCATTTTTCAACTATTTCAGCTTTCTTCTTGTAAATTTTCTTCTAATTATGACTTTATTCCCAAGATATTTTGATTTTATTCTGCTAACGTTATAACATTTTTCCTGCAACCCAAGTTTCTAAAAATGACAACTTTATTTGTTGCTTTGTATGTTTCTCATACTATCACGACTTTTTTCTTGTTAAATTACAGCTTTTTTGTCTTTATTATTTTGACTTCATTCTTGATTTTTTTTTCCATTTTTGTTTTAGTTTTCTTGTTAAATTATATTTTTAGAATGTGCCACGGCCGGATAAAAAAAAAAAAAAAACGGCTGCGGGCTGCACTGCACTTTGGACACCCGGTGTCATCACAGACCGTTCTTTTATTCCAGGAACACATGAGCTTGACCACACTATCATCAAGTCATTCATCATCTCATATAGCTGTCACCTCAATGGGCTATACCACAATCAATGTGCTGCCAGCAAAATGGAGTAGAAGTAAATAATGTATGTTATCATTTTGCATATTGACCAGTGACATCACATGGCTTCATTCGTTGTGACGAGTTGTCATTTCTGATAATCTCGCTGAGTTGGTGTACAAATCCATATGAATATCATACATACATCAAGTTGCAGCACGGTGAGGTAAGGCTTTACCTTTTGTCAGGCTTTACCTGACTTTTCCTCAGGCCGTGGAAGCGTTATAAATAGCTGCAGATTAATCAACTAATAGTTTCTGCTCTATTGTGTTGATTTGTGCATACAGTATATGAGGTGTGATTTGTTTCCCTCATTAAGCTGCATGAGAAGGTCAAAGTGTTAGAGACAGGCCTCAGAATGATGTTGTGCATCACTACCAACACATTCCTTATTTGATAGCTCTCTGATAGTGCCAGTCAAAACAGCATTATTATCTTTGTAAAGGCAGAATTTCTGAGACATACGCCATCATTAGATGTTCAGATCCCCCTGAAGTATGAGTGTTCCATTTTTTTTCGAGCCGGGAGCCACTTTGATACATTTAGTACATTATACAGGTTGTCCTCGGGTTACGGACAAGTTCCGTTGCTACGATTTATGATGTAAGTTGAATTTTACTGTCGGAACTTACATCTTAATTAACGCTTAAGTCACTCACATGGTACACAGAACACATCAAGAACGTAAAATACAGTCATAAAACCACTAAATACAAGAATTAAATGAAACGGTAATAAAAAGAGAGCACAATTCCTTACCTTTTTATCCCTTTTCTAATCTCAGCCAACGCATCAGGAAACTCGCTGCTGCTTTATCATCCCACCAGCAGCTTCACCTTGAACCTTATGCAAATTAGCACAAGCCTTAAACCGCATAAACCACCCCTTTCTAGCCATAAACACTTGCCTTTCACTCCCTTCCCCTTTACTTTTCAAGGTTTCAATCACAATCCTTTAGCTGTCTGCTGAATCAACATAAGGCTCATTAGGATAGAGTGTTGATTCTGTTCTTCCAGCCAAAGCGCTAGCAACCTTTCCTTTCATAAGTTTTAATGTCGCTTTCGTAGGAGCACATCCTTTAACATGCTCAAGGATACGATCTTCATCCTTCATGATGGTCGCGAGTGGCCAATATTGGTGGGTGTTTCTCCTCTCTCTGGGCTTTTTCTGATTTTCATTTTCACTTCCATGGTGAATTGACGACTCTAAATTGTCCATAGGTATGAATGTGAGTGTGAATGTTTGTTTGTCTATATGTGCCCTGCGATTGACTGGCGACCAGTCCAGGGCATACCCCGCTGGATAGGCTCCAGCATACCCACGACCCGAGTGAGGACAAGCGGAATAGAAAGTGGATGGATGGATATGGATGGACTTCCATGGTAATGGCTTTCTTTTTCTCTGGCGCACTGCCACCAGAAGATCGTGCCTTACGCTTTCGAGACACAACAAAGTGCAAAAAGTTAAATAAGTGGAGCTGGGAAATGTTTACAAGCATTAATCAAAATGTGTGTGGGGGGGCGGCAAACACTTTTTCACACAGGGCCATGTAGGTTTGGATTTTTTTAAAACTACATTTTGTGTTCAGTTGTGTTGTCATTGACTAATATTTAAATTTGTTTGATCTGAAACATTTAAGTATGACAAACATGCAAAAAAAAAAAAGAAATCAGGAAGGGGGCAAACTCTTTTTCAAGTTAAACTCAAGCTAATAGATACCACACACACGTCTGAAAATCAATTAGCCCGACAATCATCTCTTTAACATTTGAATCACACGTTAACCATGTTATTGTGAGCAATGAGGGATCGTGTTCAAAGACATCACGTAATTTTAAGTTGAATTCACATGTTTTGAGTGTATTTTCTGGGATACTTTTACTTCCGCATTGAGAGTTACGTAGTGCGCTTGAACACACCGTCAGGCGATATGTAATAATGTATCTTCTTACTCATTAATTCATTTTATATTTGTGCTTTGAGCACCCCAGCCATCAAGGGTGTATCTGTAAGTGTCACATCTGTATAGAGGAAGCAAATCAGTGAAAGTCAACCTCGTCATTGCTTCATTGATTTCTACATCTGTGTCCCACTTGTGTGGTGTCAAAAGGCCCAGCTGTCAGCTGAACAACACCGCCAGGGGATCACGCGGTAAGACGAGGGGGCTTGTCAGTGTCACGGCCCCGTCGGCTCGGCCCTCGTCAGCGCTCTCCAAAGCTAGCATCAGAGAGGCTGTCGTTCCAGCTTATGATCAAGAGCCTGCCTCGGCGGACTCCAAGTTACTGTGGCAACCCAGGCGCGGAGAGCTGAAAGTGCAGGTGCTGAGCACGTGGTTCCGAGCCATCCGAGGACGTGGTGAGAAGCACTGACTCATGAACACAAGAGGGAACACGGTGTGAACGTGTCAAAATTTTGCCGAGGCTTTCCACATCGTTTTTTTTATGAGGTTGCACCTAGGTCGCCACCAACACTGTCCTGGAGGAGAGGGGCTCTTAATGTCAGAAAGCGCCAGCTGTCCAGATGTGGTCAAACCGGTTCCGGAGACCCGATTGTTGAACAAGCATTCATCGGCCAGACCGCGTGAAAAAACGAGAAAGCGTGTAGGTGGCTTCGAGTTCTTGTGTGCGTCCGTGCATGCGTTTCAACATTTGGGTGTGCGTGGGCGTGCGGGATGTCGGAGGAAGAAGAGTAAAAAAGAAAGAGAGCGTGGTCGAGAGAGCACCGGCGTGCATGGAAAGCGTACAGCAAGTGTACTAGTGTGTTTTCACACAATGGGGATTTCTCAGAGCTGATCTCAGCGAATTCTCGCAGAGTTGGCCACATGAATATTCATGAAGTCCTCTTGTCTTCGGTAAAAGCTTCGTGTTGTTCCACACCGCGGGTAGGGGTAGCGGAGTGCTACTTGTGCACAATCAATGTTTCATTGCAACTTCCTGCATCAGGGTGTCCCTGCATCAAAGCTTTTGCTGCATGTCATTATTGTTGTTTATGTACCCAATTGACTTGATGTGATTTATCTGGCATGCATGTGTCATTATCGCTACTTTACATTTGAAAATGTGCTCGCACATGCAAAATCTGGCCCGGAGCGCTCTCTGTTTATGAATAAGTAAATAGAATTTCCCGTCCAGCAGACGCTCCATTTGCCTCAGCCTTGCCCACCACTTGGGGCTATGTTTTCCCCACTCTCTCTTTCTTTCTCTCTCACATGTTCCCCCACAACGTAACACACACATCTACATATACACACACCTATTACCCCTTCGGCTTAACGGGCCTACTTTCACCTCCGGCTTTTGCAGCGCCCTGTATGCCTGCATCTCCCGCTCTTATGTAACTGTAAGAAGGAGGGCAAGCAGAGGAGCAGGCTGTCTTTATGTGCTGGCTTCATTGAGCCTCACTCATGCCCAGGGGTGCGTGTTAAACCCTGCAAACTGCACACTGGAACATACATAAAGACAAGCGCGAACCCTCAGAGCAAAACCACAGCCTCCTTCTTACAGTACCTGACCCATCCAACCACATGCATGTTTAAAGCGCAAATGAATAGGCTTAATGCGCCTGCACCTCTTTATGAGGAGACATTCTGTTCCCTTTATCTGTCAGTAAACTAATGCGGAGGGGCAGGGGGGAGCTGGCGAAAAGGGCTTTTATTGTGAAATGGATGCATCCTAATGGGTACGAGTGAGAAAGCGAGGGAGGAAGCACATGAATGTGAGAGAGAGAAAGAGGTGGCACTAATGGAATGCAACATCATCCAATCATTTTCAAGTCCAAATAAATCCAAAAGGCTTTTTATGGCAACAAATTTGCAGTCCTTGTGAGGTGATCAGAAGTGTACACAGTGTGATGTAACCATGCCTTGTTATGGCTTGATAATAATAGGACTCCACACTTCCGTCAAAGGTTGAGTGCTGGATTTTCCATTGGGGTTATTAAGAGCACATCAGCGCTCATTAATGTTTCATGGAGAAGTGGCACTAGAACATTGTAGCTGGTAAATACCTGCAATCAGCACCGGCTTGGCTTACTTCAAGGCTCACGAGGAGCATTGCCGCATGGAGCTTGCTTGCATAGAATTTGCATGTTCCCTTCAGGTGTCGGGTTTCTTTGCACAGCATACAGACCAACAGGTTCACTGAATCGGGAGCTAATTGGTGTGAGTGTGAATGTGCACTGAGCTGACAGGCTCAGATGATTGTAATCTACAGTTTGCAGCATACGGAACCTGGTTCTTCCAACAGGCCACCACTTTGACAAGAGAAAGAAGGTGATGCTATAATCTTTATTAAAAACCAGTGAACTAAAAAATAGAATGACAGTTGATCCCCACCTTTTACAGGGGCGACTTTGCGGGACCACTCGCAAATGGCCAAAAAATGCGAGTAATCGATACACCCGTGACAATTATTTTTGACACACGGCTCTCTCCTCCCCCTTAAAACCCTCTTGCTAGCTTGACGTTACTCACCGTTATTCAGCACGCATGAAGGGATCTACTGTACAACATGTTCACTGGAACCTCTAAGGTTAAAAATTATTCGAATTTTGAGATACCACAGTAGAAATAATCCATTCCAGGGAAAAACTCCTGGTGCTGAAGATGGCTTCCACTGTCTGGAACTCATGTCCACTTTCATAAACTTCCCTTGCCATCCATCCGCAAATGTTCTCTGTTGGATTTAGATCAAAGGAACACACAGGATGGTCCAAAAGAGTAAGGTTATTCCTCTGGAAGAAGTCCTTTGATAGGCGGGCATTGTGAACTGCAGAATTGTCTTGTTGAAAAGGCCTGTCACCACACAGACGAGGGCCTTCAGTCATGAGGGATGCGCCCTGCAACATCTCCACATAGCTATCTGCTGTTTGACGCTCCTGCACAACATGAAGCTCCATTGTTCCATTGAAGAAAAAAGCAGCCCAGATCATGATGGCGCCCCCTCCACTGTGCCGTGTGGAAAACATCTCAGGTGGGATCTCCTTGTCATGCCAGTAATGCTGGAAGCCATCAGTACCGTTCAAGGTTACATTTTTTTCTTACCAGAGAATAAAATCTTCTTCCACCATTCAATGTCCCATGTTTGGTGCTCTTGTGCAAATTCCAAACGGGCAATTTTGTGGAGTTGAAGGAGACGAGGCCTTTGAAGATATATGTTCTTAAAAGCCTTCTCTGGCAGATGCCATATAATGGTAATTAGACTGCACTCAGCACCACTAACAACCTTCCTTTGGGCCGAGGATCGTTCTGTGTCTTGTCGGATCCTCCGGCTCTTCTCGACTCTGGAGTCTACCACTTGGCTTTTTTTGTTCCATAACCCTCAGGGTGTTTGAAGAAGTTTAAAATGAATGTCTTATTGCATCCAACCTCAGCAGCAATGTCGCGCTGTGAGAGGCCTTGCTTATGCAGCTCAACAATCAAACCGCGTTCACAGAAAGAAAGCTTTTTTGCCTTTGAGATCATGACAGTGTGAATACCTAACAGAAAATGACATCGAATCCACATTTTTGTCTTTTAAAGGCTGTTGTCGTAAACATTTGATCAGCTGATGAACCGTGTATTTCACTTTAACACTCGTTTGCAATAAATTGCTTATGCAAAAAACAATTTTTTTTTGTCTCACTCCCATTTCTTCTTTTTGCAATTTGAAGCTCTACTTAAAACCTCTTTAAGATCCAACAGTGCAAAATGTAATTCTCGCAATTTTTCAACTGGTCTTAACGTTTTGATAAGAAATCCATATTTGCCATGTAAACTTTTCCCCAAACATAGGTGGTACGAAAACATGTCCATTGTATACTGGTCTAGGCTTAGTAAATTAATCTTAGATGGCAGCTTCCCTACCTGGTGCTTTGTGTTGGCCTTGGCCACTTGACCTGATGGCCTTTGTTTGCCTCTCACCTGTTGCCCCTATCAAATCTAAGTCTAAATGTCAACGCTAGCATCACTGAACTGAGCTCTAACCACCAACCTCACCAGGCCACAGCCTGTCTATTATTCAACAGCCATCTCAGGTGACCTCTCATAAACACCCTGTTATCATTTAGGATCCAGTGTCTCATTAGCAGCCCATTCAGAGTCCTCAAATATTGCTTTTGTGGCTTTAGCGGGTCGCCACCTGCTGCCGTCATTCGGCCGATTGATCACCAGCTGGCTGTCAATCACCGGCCGCCTTTCTGATCGGTCCAGGCGGAGTTCAGGTGCTCCGAGGGAAACCGAAGACGCCACAGCAGGCCACTGGCGCCGTCTCAGGTTTTCATCTTCCAAGATCCCCCGCAGGTCTCCGTGGCAACCGTGGAGAAAGCGCATGTACATGGGCGGCATCAAGCGAACAGTCATGCTGGGATCAGGGCGGGCTGGAGAGACGTGTGCGCTGTGTACTTACAATTCAACTCTGCATATCCCAGAGGAATGTAGCATAAAGGGATATTTTTAGATGAGCAAACTGTGCTCATGTGTGTGTGTTTGTCCTTTGACCTTCCATTAGCACTAGACTAGCTTCACTGAGCCAGACCTTGATGTGCTCAGATTGGGAGCACCACACTGTAAATGCAGCAGTCCCAATACCACCCAGTTTCCCTTCAGCACTCCACTACGACATGTTTGGAGGTCTTTGTGTTGGTTTTTGTGCGCATTTGCATTAGTCCAGTGTGACTTAGTGCCAGACCATTTTGGTTTGTGTGAAGTAGAGCGAGCGCCACACTAAAAACAAGAAACAAATGATACTTCAAGAATAAACGACACGTAAATTGTTAAAAAAAAACACGCCAGTGTACCTGCTAAAAGAGCCACAATGCTTTTGTATTTATTAAGCAACTCCTCGTCGCATTTCTGAGTAGTAATTAAAGAGAAAGCATCGCAAACATGCATGAGAAATAAAATGGAGTGATAATGTGAGTGATTGCTCAGAATAATGTCAGTTTTGGATTAAAAGCCTTGGTTGGCATTAAAAATGTTAAATGTACGACATTTACCTCACATTATTACTACTGATCTTGTTGTGATTCACTCAAGTAAATACATTATTATTCAGACAGACGCATTTGCAACCCACAAATTTGCAGATTTTTGGTCAAAAACTAATTCATTCATTCATTAATAATTTCTAAATATTTGATAGTACAACCAAAAATGTACAGCATATAGGTGCAATTGTTAAAAAAAAAAATACAGTGATTTTCTGCTTCACTATTAATGTTTTTTTTTTTCGTCAACCATTGAGATTTCACACTTTGTTTGGCAGTTCTTGAATGCTCCATAGTTGCTGTGAGACGCAGAAGTGAAAGTGAAACTTTCAGGACTGAAACTGAAGGAGAGCATAAAAGGCAAGCTAGCAGGAGGGTTTGGAGGGGAGCGATCTGTGTGTTGAAATTAGACATTTTTACGGGTCTATCAGTTTTTGCCATTTGTGGGTCGTCTTGGACGTAAGCTCCGCAAATCGCTGGGATCGACAGTCCTTGTTTGCCAAATGTTTTTTATTAAATAGTGCTGCTTGTTGGTATAAATTAAACTATTTGCTTCAGTGTTGTACTATAAACGTTGGCGCCGACCACCAAGCATGACTTTTTTTCACTACAGCTCCATCTGTTGGTTCTGTTGGGTCACTGCCGCCGTTGGCCCCAATGCAAGCAGACTACAATGCTGACTACATTTCTCCATCTCTGCCTTTTATCCAAATAGCTTCTTCCTTGACTCATATTATATATTCGTGGAAATCGGTTATGATGTTTTTGCGTAACCAAAACAAACCAACATACAAAACCTGGAGTTAAAGGATGTAAAAATGACAAACTTGTAAACTGGATGGGAATGCCTGTGCAGAAGGTTGTTTTTTTTTAAATGTGACTGGTTGTTTTATAACCATGAAGTCAAAGTTGCTCTTCTTGTTTTTGTCATAGTTTTTTAAGGGAACATCTAGTGAATCACTTGCCTTCCAGACATATACTGTACAACACAATATAAACACTAGCTTGTGTGATTTTGTTTCTTTTTTCTTTTTCTTTTTTAACCACTAGTGACGTTTAAGAGTGAGCCCAGGTCAGACACACGTCTCCCAATCCCACCTCTCACTTTCAGCGTGATCAAGGCCATAATGATAGTGGGACTATTTATGTCCGAGTGATTCTCCGGTCTGATTCATAACGGAAGCAAGGCTATGTTTGAGATAAATGGATGAGAAGATGGAAGTCATCGTGTTCTTTTGATTGGGAGAAAGAAGAGCATCCTCTTGCTGTTTCCAGTAGACAGGCGGCCTCAGCTGGCCAATGAGTGTGTGCTGCCAGCCGCCCACCTGGTGACTAGGCCCATGTGTGGGCGCATACGGCGGACAGACTCCCGTTCTGCTTCCAGCCTCGTCCCAGCATATAGCATGCTTTAATACATGGAGCACAAACTTTTCCGGAATTTTTATGGTCTGATTGTTGTCCACTCGTGCATTTTCATGCCAAAAGACATTAAGTTGCGAAACATGTGGCCAGGATGATGATGTTTCTTCTAATACACACTAATGAAGAAAGTTCTCACTTCCGATGGCGACACAGCTAACACAAAACATTTGTCCAAAAAGCCTTTTAGCCAGAGGGGGTCTGTGTAGGCTCTCAGTCGTACAGGAGTTGTCCATCGAGGAAAAGGCTTCTTGAGACGTCATCTGTACTTCTGTGAAGAAGGTGTCGGACGTTTTGCTCCTCATCCAAAGAGCTTCGTCAGCGAACTAATAAGTGCTGGTAGCCTCGGCCTTAAATACAGTAAGAGTGGGCGGAATTGGTGTGCCAACACCCTCCTACTATTGGTTCCTTACACTAAGCCTGGGCGGAGTAGTGGTATAATTCTATCCTGCTATTAACACTTCCGATAAAAGGGAAGTGTCGCTCCCTGAATTGGGTATGAACGACTCTGATACTGGCTCGTTAGCATCTATTGTTCTGGCTCGGCCCTGGCTTCACCTCATTTGCAAGACTAAGAGCTGAGGGTTTTGGTCTCAGTAACCTGCTGAACACAGGGTCCAAATTAAACCCCTTTTAGCCAGAGGGAAAGTACAGGAGTGTGTGAACAAAACGAGATCTTAAGCGTGTTGCTGCATAACCGTATGCCTGACTGACAGAGCCTGGAAAAAGAGGCACATCCTACTTTTTTACTCCTCAAGGTGTGTTCCTAATCTCCTGACCCATTTGTGACTTTGTTCGTAAATAACGTCACCATGATTACACGGAATGTTTCCAAATATAAATGCAGCTCTGATCGCCAGCGATATAACGTGTGTGGGGGTTTTTCTCGCACGGTTTGTTCTGAATTAATCGCAACAAAAAATATATTATCGTAATTTGAGGAATATTAAGATAGCCACTCATTGCTCCTGCAGGCCCATAATATTTTTTTTTCCCACATTAACCCTTTTGTAACCCCTTTACACATAAAACATTTATTTCCAGAATATTTTTAAATGTCGTAACTATTTTGGTTACAAGACATTTTTATTTATATATATATATATATATATATATATATATATATATTTAATATTTTTTATATTATATTGTTGTCAGTATTATATACCATAAATTCCGGTGTGTAAGCCTCTACTTTTTTTCTTAAATTTTTATACCTTCGGCTTATACAGCGGTGCAGCTAAATTCTAATCTCGTGACATCTCCTTTACTTCAGAACTATGACTAATTGTTTAAATACTGTGCCGATCGCGAGTCGGTGAGGAAACGGTAGCTCCTTCTTTGGCAGGAACCAATCACAAGCTATCAGTGCACTCACAACGAGCTTGTCAACCCATTGGAAATTGGAGGAGGTCATTATATATAACTGTATAACAACATAACAGTCTGACTCACATTGTCATTTTACTAAGAACACTAAACTCAACAGACAGCAACTTAACACTCAAAAGGTATACCTGACAAATATACAAACATGTACTAAAGAGTTTCAAATTTAAAAACTCTCTTAAAGTTTTCCCATAATGCATTGTGTCTGAGTAATGCTGCATTTACGTCAGCCTCCCTCTGGGCTCCTCTGGCTCCCTCTGGTGGTCAGAGGCAGTATTGAAGTGCCATCCATCCATTTTCTTTGCTGCTTCTCCTCCAATGAAATGCTTTGCTCAAACTAAATGTATTATGGGAAAACTTAAAAATGTTTGGTTTTCATTTTTAAACTCCTGTTGGTACATGTTTGTATATTTATTGGGTATACATTTTGGGTGTTAAGTTGCTGTGTGATGAGTTTAGTGTTCTATGTAAGATGACTCTGTGAGTCAGGCTGTTATATTAAGTAATGGCTTCCTGCAAATATCCAATGGGTTGACAAGCTCGTCGTGAGTTTTTTCATAGCTCAGAATTGGCTCCTGTCAAAGAGCTGCCTGGTTCTGCACGCCACAATATGCCATTTTATGACATGGACATGTGTGGCTTATACACCAGTGGGTCTTATGTTGTACAGATCTGTTTTTTCCTATAAATTTAGTGGGTGTGGCTTATACAGTGTAATTGATGGTACTGTTCTTACCTTATATTTACTGTTAGTGGCATGACCTTTCTTCACAGTGAGGTATACTTCATGGTGTCACATTTTCATTGCCGAAGTCTACAAAAGAAAAAAGGAAACACAAGTTAATTTTTCTTCCCAAGAGCACAGTGACCTCTAGACTTGCCAAATGACACATTTGAGACAACGATGACTCTGTCTTTAGAGCAGTCAGCCTGAGCAATTTTAACAAGACTGAGCACACTTCGGTGGCCTCGTGGAGATGAAATATTAGACCTGTATACTATAGTTTAAATGTGTCAGAATATGTGCTGGATGAGTCAGTCGGCATCTGTTTGCTGGCATCGCAACAACATCACTCATGCTTGTACTCGGGATACCATGAGTATCTTTTTTAGCATCTTTGAAGCAGATAAGCTGCAAGGATAGTGTGATGTGTCTCTGTAACCTTTAGAACAATTTGACATTGTCCCCAGTATAGTACTACATTAGCGCTATTTGCATACATATTGAAGTCTGGGTGTACTTTGTATAAGTCACTTTGGTCTTTCTTTCTTAACTTTGTCAAAGCTTTGATTTAAAATATCTTGCGTTAACATGCACTGGAATGTCAAAAGTATTCAGATTTCAGTCTTGCTAGAAGAGTAGAAGCTGCTTGTGATGGGAACTGAGGCTCTTCTAAGGGAACCGGTTCTTTTGGCTTGGTTCCAAAAAAAAGAGCTTCCATTTTTCGGCTCCCAAACAGCTCCTGAGAATTTTTTTCTAAAAATGAAATTCTTACCAAAATATGTGTAAAATGGATTTTGAATGTAAAACCATAAACAGGAATTTCACGTGCGGCTTTAACAGGAAAAAAAGACGAGAAAAAAAACGTCTTGTTCACCTCAAAGTGCCGGACGATCACCAACGACCCATCGCTAGAACCTCCTTTAGTAGCTGCAAAGGAGTGACCAACTCCATATTTTACTAAGTTTTCCCTTCCTGTGGGTGGAATAACCACGTATTCAAACACTTTTGTCCATATTATGCTGTTAATAATTCCCACATTTTTTAATACAATTGTCCCTCTCCACTTCAGTTCGAATTTCGCGGCTTCACTCTCATTTTTCAAAATAAATTATCGCTGTTTTGTGGTTGACTACAGCCTATTATAAGTTGTTTTTTTTAATGCATATTTAAGCAAATTTTATGTATTCTTGGCCTAAATTCTTGCTTAAATTCTACTTTTAGAATGTGACCGTGGGCCACAAATGGCCCCAGGGCTGCACTTTGGACACCCCTGGCCAATACAGATCATAACCAGGGATTATTGTGTAGCAGTTGTTAGATACCACATCTGTGATTTTATCATCAGTTTATCTCCATTTTTTTCTCCAGTTGCAAACTGTAAATGACTTGAATGGGGGAAAAAAAGGGGCCTGCTAACATACGGACGGAACTTTGAAGCGAGCTACATTCTGAGTGTCGATGCGATGTGTACTTTGCAGTGGTGTGGTGGTGGTGAGCGGTCTCAGAAGCTCACAATGGTGATAATAATGATGTATAGTCATATAGTCAACCAAGACATCATGACCTGCAAGTAGTCTCTTCCAATTACTGCCTTCGGCCCCCACTTTCACACATGCAGCATGTTCTGTGTAGAAACGCCACGTGTGGCATGGAAGCAACTGTTTTGTTTTTGTTTTTTTTCTGCCGCCTGCTGACACTTGGCCCTCTGTCAATCACCACAGCTGTGGATTAGTGTACGCTGACGGTTGGCTCTCCCTGGGACCGAATGCCCTGTCCTTCCTGTCAGCACCTTTCAAATTGAATATTATATAATTGCGCAACCTTTCCCACTCCCATCACTTTTTTTTTGCTTTCATTGTCTCTTCCAACTACCCGTTGACAGCATTTTTTTTTTTTTTTTTTTTTTTTACCCCCCGTAGCACAAATTGTGGTTCATCACAGCAGAACACAAAAGGTCTGAGTCGGCGAGTTGCATCAGCTTTTCTTGGCCTTCAAATGCAGCCTGGATGCAGGGAAAGTGACAGCTGGAGTCGGAATATGACGACATAGTACAGTGACGTTTCCGAAAGTACAGCGACGTTTCGGACAAAAAATGTGCAAACGCCAAATCGTTTTTTCCCATAAGAAATAATCCATTTCACACACAAAAATATGAACAATCCCACTCCATTCTCACATCTTCCATCATGTGATCTCAGTTTAAATAAATGAGAGGGTTGCATCAGGATTGGCATCCGGCTAAGCCATACAAATCATGCGACTGACCCACTGCGACAAAAGAAAGGTCGAAAGACAGTAACACTCAGTAGAGCGCACACTTCTGTGACCATAATTTGATGCAATCATCTGCACTCTGACAATATTGAGGCACTGAATAGTGGCCTTTATAGTGATGCTTGCTAGACAGCTAGTTAGCAACGTTAAAGCTTGTCAATAAAAGGGAGGCCTTGCACATCAACGGAATCAGGCAAGGCTCAGGAAGTAGGGTGGTCGTCACCCCACCTGACGGTTGCTGGTTCGATCCTCTGTCCTCCCGTGACCATGTCGAAGATACCCACCCTCAGTTTCTCCTGATGCTGCGTCATCGGTACGTAAAATGTGGTAACTGTATCTCGCGATACACCATAAATTTGATGTACGGAAGATGACATTTTGGCTTCTTGCATGTAAGACGGGCAGGGCTGTATAATATAAATCTAATATACGTTCCTCTAGCCACATTTTTATCAAGATATGGACTAAGATTTTATAAGTTCTTGTATGGAAATTGGTTGTTATTGCCTAATCCTGCTCACAGCAAACAAACATTAATTAAATCAATACCTCCCATGCTCTCTTTGCGCTTGGCTTAGGTAATGCAAATAAAAGATACTGTAATCCCTCGTTTATCACGGTTCATTGGTTTGAGTCCCGGCCGTGATAAGTGAATTTCCGCAAAGTAGAATTCCTTATTTCTAAATGGAGTATTTTTGTAGTTGGAGCACAGAAAACCTATTTAAAACTTCTTAATGTTTTTGTAACATTTTCATGACATGAAATAACAACCATAAAGTCACCTTTACGCTCGTAAGACATGATAAGAGTAAATAAGCCATATAAGACATAAATAAGACTTGCGCTCTTGGGTGTTGCTTTAAATGTGTTCCTTAGGGGGGCAGAGTGATTGGCCGACAGGAAGTGACGTTGAGGGTTCAGAGTTGAGTTTCTTGCAGTGGCTTACGGCGAAATCTGACCCGCAAAATGGCGAGGGTTGACTGTAAAAGAATAAACCAAGATGCCGAAACAAGAATTTGATCTGAGTGAATTGTTCCTGGCTACCCTGAGAGTGCAAATACTGCTTTTAAATTTAGCTTTATTGAATTATTAAATAAGGAAAAGAGGACATTAACATTATGGGAAGGGACACGACTACTTTGTGAGTTACATAACTCCGAACAACGGCCCCTTCTACTGTGCATAATGCTGTGGACCTGCATAGTAAATATACGAAGGACATCTTCTGTGTATGGACTCGATTCAAACCAATCTCTTGCCTTGACAATGTCTGGCCTTCCCCTCCTTTCATTTGCAGCCACTATTGTGCTACTATTCCATCACATGACATGTCATCTGGCTGATATGTAATTCCTAGTTTACGTCCATCAAGGTCAGCGGTGCATTTCAAACCCATCACTCATGCCAAGGGAGGGCTTGTGCAGAAGCAGCCTATACCGCCTTTGCCTTGTCACATCTGCAGTGCCTCAGTCAGCTACCACTGCATTATGTTGCATTTGCATCGGCCTCTGCAGGAATTCCCCCCCACCCCTGTTTCTTCCCTTGCACCTGCCTCTCATATACGTTTTTCTTCACTTACCTTTCTCTCCAGTGTCAGGTTGAGAGGCCACTATTAATTACAACAATGAATGTGCAATTACCATGAATGGTTGTTTTTCAAAAAAAAAAAAAAATCTGGGAAACCCCTTGCTGGAGGACCCCAGCTCAGCACTTTCCTCCCTTTCTTCCCACCTCTTTTGCCCACTGTAGCACTTTCCTGTCTCTTTGCATCATTCTCTCCGCATTGATATCCCTCACTGGGGGGGGGGTTAGCATTGTTAGATTTGCTGATGCTGACACAACGCATCGCCACCAAGTCAACCCTCACATGCACAACCCATGCCCTGCTTGTGTGTGTGTGTGTGTGTGTGTGTGTGTGTGTGTGTAGTTTGTGCATGCATGGCAGTGGGTATGTCTGAATGACAATGCATTCCTTGCATCACATGACAAAGTGACATGTTCTTGAATGTAACTTGTTAAGCATGTTTAGTACAAATAATCCATCACCAAAACGACAAATAAAGTTGTCATTTTTTGAAAATGAGGTTGCGGAAAAAGATAATTTTACGAGAATAAAGTCAAAATATTACAGTAATAAAGTCATGATTACCAGAAGAAAATTTACATGGGGAAAATAGTTGGAAAAAAGTTGGAAAAATACTTAGGAAAAAAGTTGCAGTTTTATGAGAATAAATTGCGCTATCATGCTAGGTGTTAGCATTGCTAGCATGCTAACATTACCATACTAGCATTTTTACCTATTTTCATGGGTAGATGTCACTAAGCAATTCGTACCCGTAATGCAATCGGTGCCGCGCATGCGTGAGGACTACGTCACATGTTAGCATTGCTAGCATGTTAACATTAGCATAGTAGCATTTTTAGCCGTATTCATAGGTAGACTATTATATAAACACTTAGCACTATCATGCTAGGTGTTAGCATGCTAACATTAGCATGTATGGTGCTTGGCGGAGGTCTGTGCTCTCCCAGTGCTTTTCTAGTTTTAGTATGTAGCCCTCGCTGGACAAGGTTTGGACACCCTTCATATATAGGATGTACTACGCAGGTACAAACTATGTAAGTGTACCTAATAGTGTGTTTGGTGTGTGTGCTGATGACATTGGCTTTTACACAGGGTGCAGTGTTGACATGCTCGCTCCCTGCGTGGCCTCTAGTTACCAGCTGACTGTTCTGAAGCTGAACAGGGACCAAGCTGTTATTAAAGAGCTGTTTGTATTGCCTGCTGTTTTTTTTTTTCATTAGCAGTAATCTTATATCGCAGCCTCTGAATATTGCACGAGGTTTGGGGAGGCTCAGTTGTCGTGACACCTCCGTAATATTTTACAATCAAAGATGGATGAGCCTATTGTTCTTGGGAAATAGAGGGAGGCCTGGCATGGATGCCTAATGACTGCGACAGTGACGGACAGTAAAGAAAGAAAAAAAATACGCATCATGCCAGTGCATGGATGAGAGAGCACAGAAAATTGGGGATGAAGGGACAAAAAAATGAACATAGAAGCAACTACAAAATTGAAGAAAAGAACCCCCAAGACTGATTTAGAGCTTCGCTGCATGCCTGGTGATTGAGGGCGTTGCATTAGCACAACACAGAGAAAACGACCCTCCAAGGCCCATAATAGGCAGTGAAGCTGCAAGAGCATTATGGCTGTATCCATACAGCCTAATTACGATAGGTGTCTCTGCAGAGGGAACTTTAAAAGGGAAACATAGCTAGCATAACTACAAAATGCAATTCCCACAAGAAATTGTGTGACTGCTGAGCAGAGCACCACTATATACATCCTTGTCTCTTCGCATTTACTTTGTGTGCACATCAATATTGTGCAGAAATGCCAACGTGTACATTTTAACCCTTAATTATGCTTCGTTGCCAGGTACTTATCTAATTTTGTTGCGTTTAGTTTGGGTCTGAAAGCCTATTGGCTGAACACTCACAGTTAAGCCTGAATTATGTAGTGCGCCTGAACGCATTATCACTGGAACAAAACAATGTGGGAGTCCAAGATGAGTGGATTCTCAAGGCATCGGATCAATTGCAGCTGGACTGTTCAGGTTGTCTTAGAAGACATTTCTGCCTCTCATCCGAGCAGGCTTCATCAGTTCATGCTCAAAGACTAGATGGGACAAACACTAGTCAGACTAGATAGGACAGCTCTAGTCTGATAACTTGGTGCAAGATCCAGTGTATTTATAATCCAAAGAAGGAGGCATGTCCAGGCAGGAATGGTTTCCCTCTTTTGTGGTGTCAAATGACGGTTGTTAGGATACAATGGAGTGGAGCCTCTGCCCACCAGCTATGGTCGTTTGGGTGCTATCGCCTTCGTGAGCATTCCATTCAGATGTAATGATGGTCATGGACCCACCTGTTCCTTGTTTACCTGTATTTGTTTGAGGCTAAAGGATTGAATCTTTTAGGAAGGGATGAATGGACAGCATTGTATGTGGGAGAAAGGTGGTGTCGCAGCCCCCCCGCCCACTTGTTCAGAGATAGCTTCTCAACCTTAACGTCTTTCAAACCATCCATCCTCTCTGTCCAGAATGTGTACATCCTTCACAGATAACTACACTGGGTCTTGCGCCAAGTTCTCAGACTACAGCTGTCCTATCTAGTCTGACTCGTGTTTGTCCCACTTAGTCTTTGGGCATGAACCGATGAAGCCTGCTCTGATGAGAGGCGAAACGTCTTCTAAGACAAACTGGACCGTCCAGTTGCGGTAGAGTCAATGCCCTGAGAATGCAATGAACTGGATGAATGAGAACATTCACAGGCAGGATGAGTGTATGTTAACTGTATCAACTCAACTCGGGGTTTGTCCTCATATCTGTAGAGATCCTTTCAGGATGGGTGTACACACACATACACACCCCTGAGCACACACACTCTCATACATGATATGCATAATCCTGCCTTTTTGTCAGACATCTTGTCAGTGGGGTCCGTTCTTTCCAACGTGGGGGTAGTTGAGGGGTGACACATGATATTTGGACCCGGGAACTTGTTCTCACATTACGGCCTCCGTAGTGTGCTGCTTCATTTACACGTGAAATATTTATGTTCTTAATTTAACCGCCAGGGTGCTCAGGTGTCTCTTCCTCTCCTCCATAGTTCAAAGACCACACCCCTCGTGTCGTGGGATTGGCTGACAGGACTTGAGGTCGTTTTGATAGCTCAAGTGGATGTGCTTTGATTGGTTGATACATTGTGGGGTTGTACACGTTATGGTTTCGTAACGTGATGTACAAGACGGATTGTTTCCCACATTTGGGAAAGGAGCAGAGAAGAGCTGCTTGGAAAACAGCAGGCCAAAAAATCATGGAGGGTTTTGTCAGTCACATACTCTACACTACAGGCCAATCAGATCAACGAGAAGACAATACTGCATGGCCGGTGTTCCGGTTCATGGCTGAGCTGGAGTCTATCCTAACTGACTTTGGGCGAGAGGCGGGGTTTTTTTTCTCAGGAAATGCAAATGTTGCAATGGTATGAATCAAATCCATACCCTCTGCCATGAAAGGCAGAACTGAGTATCATTACACCACCAGGGATAAAATTTGTTTTTACCAAAAATCCACAAATTTGAATCTCGAATATCTAAATCAAGATAATGAACAATTGCAAGATAAATAAGATAAACCATATAGTGCAAGGAGAAGCAGCCTGGTACCTGGATTCACTGTAATGGCACCTTCCAAAAGTTCTTACTGAGCCTACAGTTCTAGTCCCATAAATGCTTCACTGAAAGAAATTCCCAAAATATTTCCATTAAGAAGTTGTGTGCAGGAAATGTGCTCAATGAAAAACAATGTTTGTCCTCAAAGACTGACTGCGTGGACACTTGACAATGATGGAGTTACAATGACGTTTTAGAGAAAATAAGGAAAATTCTGGTCTTTTCACCAGAATTTCCACCAGCCAATGGCCGGGAAAATTGTTCTTGCAATGGGTTGCTGGTGAAAAATCTACCTAATGTCGTCCAACCTTGATATTTTACATTTTACTGGCGTGTTGGCCTGACTTTGGCGGATACAGGATGTGTTACAGTGAGGTTACCCGAGTATTGCAAAGCGGACCGAAAGCTGTGCTTCTGTGCTGCTTCGGCAGTACTGGAAAGGTTTTTTTTTTTCCCCCCCATGAAAGTTAAAATATGGGAAAGGCACCGGGAAAAACGGAGGGTTCACAAGTATGTTCGACGGTAGGTAAGCAGTACATCCGGTAGCATATGAAAAAAGTACCTGCTGTTTCATAGTGACCACCCTCTCCTGCATCTGCAACTTGAAACATGTCTGCATATATTTCTACATAAAATCATGAGTCAGGCTATATAATGTCAGACACACCTCTTCATTGAATAAATAATCCATCATGGACTGGGCTAAAGGGTTGTGTGCCATCTCCGATGGGATGAGATCCTGCCCCAAATGGAGGAGTTTACGTACCTTGGGGTCTTGGAGTGCGAGATTGACAAGCGGATTGATGTGGCATCTGCAGGGATGCGGACTCTGCATTGGTCTGTTGCGGCGAAGAGGGAGCTGAGCCGAATGGCAAAGCTTTCAGTATACTGGCCGATCAGTGTTCCTTCCCTCACCTATGGTCTTGAGCTTTGGGTAGTGACCGAAAGGACAAGATCCCGGCTGAAGTGAGTTTTCTCCGTAGGGTGGCTGGGCTCTCCCTTCGAGATAAGATGAGAAGCACCGTCATCCGGGAGAAAATTAGAGTAGAACTGCTGCTCCTCCGCATTGAGAGGAGCCAGATGAGGTGGCTCAGGCATATGGTCAGGATGCCACCCTGGCGAGGTGCTCAGTGCACGTCTGACTGGTAGGGGGCCTTGGGGAAGACCCAGGACACACTGGAGAGACTGTCTCTCAACTGGTCTGGGAACGCCATGGGATTTGCCGGGAGGAGCTGGACGAAGTAGCCGGCCAGAGGGAAGCCTGGGCTTCCCTGCTTAGGCTGCTGCCCCCATGATCCGACCTCGGATAAGCGCAAAAAGATGGATGGATGGATGGACTAGGGTAGACCCCTCAGATACACCCTGAATCTTAATACCTTGCCTTGTAAAGACATTGTGGACCACACCTGTCAACATTTTCATTTCTGCCACACTTAGCACTTTGACTTTTGTAGTTTCACGCTATGACGTTTATTTCTGAAAATATACACATTTGAAAATCACATCGCAGTTCCTCGCTGTTTCACAGTTGACTACGGCCTTTTTACAAAAATATGCATATGCTAATTTGACATGTATTTGACCTAAATTAAGCATTTTCAAGCATAAGCATGGCTACATAAACAAAATAGAAGGTATTCGGAAGACATACTGTACTCACCCATTCAAAAACAACGTCCTGATTACACATATCTAACCTAGCATCTTCATTATCATCAAACAAGTTACAGTATTTACCAGGTTAGTGGTCGTGCGTAAAAACTGTGTTTGTGTGTAATTATAATGCACAAGTACATAAGTATTATTACTATATAAGCATACCAAATTAAACAAACTGTAGGCTAGGGGTATGTGTCAGTGTTGCCATGTCTCACGGAAGACACAAGCGATGAGTTCTCTGAAAACAAGCCCAAAACAACAGGGAACTTGGGAATTTTCAAGTGACTTTACAAAAAAAAAACAAGGCTAACGCCGCTTATAGAAGTGGACCTGGCAACACTGACGTGTACGTGTGTGAGTCTATATTGTCTTATACGTCTTATGTCTACTATATTGGGTAATATGAGCGTAAAGATGACTATAGGGGTGTTATTTCATGTTTAGAGGGGTCTAATAATGTTAAAGACCATATTTACAAGGTCGTAAACAGGTTTTCGATGCTCCAAGAGAATATTCGATTTATAAATAAGGAATCCTACTTTGCGGAAAAAACGGTCGGGTCTGGAACTGATTAATCGTGATAAACGAGGGACAACTGTATGGGGAAACGTTCCAGAAAATAAGGGAAATTCAGGTATTCCACCAGAATTTATTATTATATTTTTTTCGGGAAAGGAAAAACTATTTAAACAAGAGAAGGAAGGGCACATATGACAGTTTACTGGTAAAAATGGGACGGTTGACAGTTATGTTGTGGACAATTCAAAGGTCCTTAAAATCAAGGTGGATGAGTTTGATGTGGATGAACTTACATTTTGTAGAAAGCCTTCCCAGAATAGTGGAAGCAGCAAAGGCATGGACCAATGCTACATGTTCTTATAGGTTAATAGATGGTCTTCTAGGTTAATAGATAAGGCTGAAAATGTAACTGTACTACATTGGTAGGGGTACCAAGTTGTGCTATAAATAGCGGCTATGGTTATGAGACGTGTGAGTGGGTGTAGAGCCCCTTCCCAAACATGGTGGAGTGCAGTCCCAATATAGCAGAGCGGTGCAGTTCTTGGTTGACTTCTCAGATGTTGACGTGGGAAGGTGTTAGGAGGCAAAGCAGACACCCTTCAGCTTCTACGTGTTTGTCCTGCTTCGTTTTACCGATTTGCCGAATTAGCATGACAGTCCTTCAACCACCCCACACGCTCCTGTTGCCTAGCAACCATCCAGGTCTTGCAAGAGAAGATGCATCATAGCTTGTGTGGCATGTAATGGGAGCATAGCATGACGTGTTGATAGCCCCGCCCCCAATGGCAGTGCTCGTGCAGATTCTTACAATTGTTTATTATTATTATTATTATTATTAACAACATCAGTCTCATTAGTGGACACAAATACAGATTATCTATTTTTGCAATCAAACATAAAATGATTAAAAAAAGAATGACAAAAGACATTAATAAAGTTCATGGTTTTTATTTGAAAAAAAAAACAAACAAACAAACAAACAAAAAAACAAAACTATAGCATGTACAACTTGGAATGAATGTAAACTGAACTCAAGAGACGAAGAGCGTCGGCGCGCTCCGCAACAGCACGTGCCGTGAACGCAGCACGCCGTTCGCTCCCGTCTCGTCCGAGTCGAGAAAAACAGAAGAAAAAGAAAAGTGAAGGCCAGTGATTCTCTCTTGCAAGAAAACAGGACAGACATGCCATCTCAGCAAAGAAAAAGAAAAGAAAGCTCACTGTAAGACTCTTCAAGTCCCCCCCCTCCTCCTTTTTAAAGGGCAGGACACACTACTAAGATGGTCGTCCATATAACATAAAAAACAAAAGAACATGCCAAAATGTTTTTTTTTTTTTTTTACATCATTTTTTCCCCCGTTTTAACTAGCATACAATTAAGCCCCATTCCACTTTATGAGTTAGAACCTGGAATATTCTCTCATCTTAACATTACAGGGTTCTTCTGCAAATACAAAAAAACTGTACCAAACCATCAAGAGGACAGCGTATAGTGGAATTAGCACGCTCTGATAGGCCGGAGGAGGGATGGGGGGCAGGGAAAGGGTGGGTATGTGTGTGTATGTGCTCCGGTCTCAAGCTGCATGCACAAAGAACAGAAAAAGATATAGAGAAGATGACCAGCCCGGACATTTAGCACAAGCAAATGGAACTGGACACCAAATAGTTTTGCTGTAGTCTGAAAGTAGTCGTTACAGGGTGGATGTTATTTGTTCAGTACTGATGCTAAACTGATCTCCAGGGGAGAGGAGGAGGGGGAGGGAAAAGGAGGGGAAGGATCACTAACCATCTTTTTCATGCAGATATTTTTGTATATATTTTTTTAAATATTTCCCTGTGTGGACAGAAGGATATTTTTATTTCAACATTCAATTATTTTCTATACAGAAACAGTATGAATAAATGAACTTTTTTTTTTCTTCTTGAAGAGGTAAGTAAAACATTTGGGATTTTTTTTTCATATTTTTTTTTCCTTTTTTTCTTCTAAGAGGGGACAGAATGGGACAGGCAAGCTTCACTTTGCAGTCATCATCTGTACAAACTCTGCAGAGACATGGAAAGAAGAAAACAAAAAATAGTTTTGAAGCACAAACGTAGAATTGTTTTTGTTACATCCTTTTATTATTTAATTATATTCAATTTCAGCTTGTTTTCCTTGCACAGTCCTAATTGGTGTCGCCTTTCCTACCAAGAAAGTGCTTGTATTGGGCTTGGAAATACTGTACATCCTCGGAGTTGCCTACTCAGACCACTTGCAAACGGCAAAAAAAAGCTACTTGAGATGACCATAAAAATGTCTATTTTGACACTAATGCAAACCAAAAGGCCAACAGGAGGTCATCAAACAAAATGCCTCCCTCTCTCACGATGCAATCAAATATAACAATAAGTAACACGTGGAACACTGTGACAATATAACGCCCCCACAAAGACGATGCCGATATCAAAATCAACGGTTTCACACTAATATACATATAATATGCAAAACAATACTATGTTATAGTATTATATAACCCACAAGGCATGCTTGGTAACTTCCTGTTGGGGAAGCGTGCTCATGGGCTCCCAGACTGTTACCGAGTTTCTGAAAATGGCTGAATTGCAAAGGTAAACTGAACAAAACGGGACTGCTTTTAATACTTAAGTTAAATGCTTATGGAAGAGACAGGGCCGGAAAAAGCTACTGACAACTGACAGACCGATCATTTCTTTTATATTTTATCAAGTGGCATGTGCTGCTAAAAACGCAAACCAGGGCCTAGAAATTAATTTCTTCACTCATAACTTTGTAATTGGGTTTACCTTCATAGTTGACCTGTCCGTCTCCGTCGATGTCTGCTTCTCTGATCATCTCGTCCACCTCCTCATCCGTTAGCTTCTCTCCCAAGTTCGTCATGACATGACGGAGTTCTGCGGCGCTGATGTAGCCGTTTCCATCCTGGACACACAAGCGTATCAAAAGGTGTTTGAATTGACTGATATCGATGCTGAATCGTAACCCTGCAAATTTGCAAACATTCTTTTTAATTTGTTTGAAAACCCATTGTTTTGCGCTTATAGTCTCCAAAATTAGGCGGTTTATTGGTAGAAAACTCATCTAATTTGCTCTGCGTTGGTACAGCTTGAGTTGCGCAGAAAGTAGGCATAGGCAAATTACCACTTGCCTGAAGACATGTTCTTTATATGCAGCTTGATATTTACACTCCTATATACTGTACACATCATAAACCAACAGCAACTTATCAACTCAAATGCCAACCCCACTCACAATGCAACCAAAAGTTAAGATGTAACACATGTGGAACACACACTGTACCTGTAACACACAAACTATGTGGGTAACGATATAGTTGCTTACACACTAACACACATGCAAACAATACTATTTTATAACCCTCAAGGCATGCGGAAGGCAAACTGGAAGGTACCCGACATGCTTTGCAGATTACAACTTTGTATGAAATAGTACTGTTTTGTGTATATGTTACTCTGTAAGCGGTTATTTTGATTCACACACAGTCCGTGTGCTGCTGTTCCATGTCGTTATTTTTGGTTGCACTGTAAGTGTGGGAGATGTTTGGTTTGCTGAACTCCATATATATATATATATATATATATATATATATATATATATATATATATATATATACAGTATATGACAAAACTTTCTTTTATTATTAGTTAATATCAACAGTTCAGCTTTTTAGTTTGCCTTTATGCTCCATCTTTTCCATTTTTGCTGAGTTTGTTTGGTTTAATTTTATTTCTACAATGTGCCGCGGGCGAGTAAACAAGCTGTGCACTAAAAATGGCCCCCAGGCCTCATATAAACAAATATTCAAGCATGCCTACATGGACCATGCTTTCAGTCACACTGGAACAGCTTCGAAAGAAGGAAGTATAGAAACAAGTTTTTGTCACCACCGACTAAAGAGGTGCATCCCAACAAAGTTTACCTTGTCAAATACCCGGAAAGCCTCACGGATCTCCTCCTCGCTGTCTGTGTCCTTCATTTTCCTGGCCATCATGGTCAAAAACTCTGGGAAGTCAATGGTTCCATTACCTGCAATGATCAACGAGGCACACATTTAATCCACATTGCAATTACATAAAAGCCAACTCAGATAAGTAGATAGCATGACCCAACATTTAGTTGATGAGAAAACACCTTGATAAAAGTATTAATGTGGCAGTTCCTTTCTGAATAATCATATGGGGCGGCAACTTGATGGCGCTGATGCATTGCCTCAAATTATTTTAGCGCACACCTTCCTCACTGTGACAAATGCAGTGACCGCAGGATGGGAGAAGGGAGGAGATGGAGGGGAGGTGGGAGGGCGTGTTGGCGTGAGAGCAACTACGCGTGTGTCTTCCTAAGGGAAGCCCTGTGAAGATGCTGCATATGTTACACACAGCTCAGCAGGATTGCAGGAAGAGGAGGAGGGAGTGGGGTGGGAAGACCCACAGCCACTCATCCATAATGTAGACATGGAGCGTGTGCAGCTTGGCCTTCTAGAAGGCCGTATAAATAAAACGCTCGTGACTCCTGGTGGGAAAACCCGGCTTACAGAAGGACAAAGTGGAGGAAAACCTTTACATTCATTATTCAGTATTGGACCACGTACTGTAGATTTGTCACAAGTTGCTTTTTTGACACACAGAATCTAGAGGGATCTGAATACGAGCTAAATATAGCGACAAAGTTGCTCAGTTGGCATCACTGACCCCTCCTGCTACGTTTTCTTCTACTCCTTGGCAGACCAGGTGCGCATTAGGTGTATTAAGGACTCACAATGCCATCTACTGTGTGGAGTTTGAACAACAAACTACATTCACAGACTGACAAGTGTGTTTATAAGCGCGGGCGAACAGGCAGCGGCACAAATAAATGAATGTAAGAGAAACACCTGTTATGTATGCTGTCCAGGTGGCGCATGCATGCGTGCATCAAGATCAATATCCACGTTGTTCATGTGGAGATGAGATTACCAGGGGATCAGACCCTCTTGACCGGGAAGGGGGGTGTGAGGAGTCGCAAGCTGTTGGGAAGTCTTGCTTTTTACATGATTGGACTTGATGCAAGGGTGTCTTCTGATTCAAAAGACTCAATTAAAAATGTCTGATGGAATTACAGTTGAAGGTCAGGGACACTGAGGGCAAAGCACCGAGATGGATTAGCCTTGTGGTGGGACAGACGGGCGAGGGGATTGTACACAGATTAGACAATGACCGACAACGCCTTGAGATACAGCGAGAGCGCCGGATGGTAAGCTGGCCTGGATGTTGTGTGGTAGGGGGAACAAAAAGGGATGCGGTAATGTGATAGGGCAGATGGTGATCTTGTGGCCCAGGGTAACAATCCAAGGACCTGTTATCTAACACAGAAGAAAGCTGGCAGCACCGAGAGAACTCACTCCGCTCGTGGGGGAGGGGAGGGGGTTAAAGGAAAGGACAGCTTGTGGAAAAAAGAAGGAACAATGAGTGAAGAAACAGGAGCTTCCCAAAAGCACCACAAGAACGCAAGGAGGGATGTGAAGACTAGGAGGAAGAGAGCCCGATCATGGTGAGAGGGAGGCAAAGGGAAAAAAAAAGGACCATAAGGGAGGGAGGGAGTGGGCGTTGGAGAGGGAGATGGAGATGCGAAGAGGAGAGCGTGTAAGAAGTGAACCGAGTGGGAGATGGTGTGATTACACATAAGAGGCGCTGATGCAAACTATAGAAGGCTGAGGCTTCTCAGCACACTTCACTGTGTGCTCATTGTTGTGTTGCTGAAAGTCTTTATAATGCTTTTTAAAAGAGTCATAGTAGGTGTTCGCTTTTATCACACCAGGAAAGGGACACCGTTTTTAAACATCTCACCACCATAAACAGTAAAAACTTGTGTGTACCTAAACGGTTTCTGTTGATACTATTGTACCCATCAATTGCATGAAGCTATTTCTTCTAGCGGCATTCTCTCCTCCTAGTCAGTGAAATTCACTGCGAAAGCCCCCTTGTTTGGTAAATAAAAATGCTTTTCAATGGGCCGGCTTACATCTCATGGCTGCTGATGTGGGTACTGGATGTGCAAAGCACAGAGAGGCCTTATGTAACCACTTTTATTTTCCATTACTAGCTTCATTGCTGTCTGACCTAGATTGCATCAGCCAAGGGAGGCAGAGGCAGAACGAGGGGATGTTGGTGATGGCGTGTGGATGTGTGTGTGTGTAAATGCTCACTCTTGGGTGGAAGTGAAAGAGTGGGGGTGGGCACTGAGGATGGTGAAAGGATGCTTTGATTGCGGGACACACAACCTGCGGTGCAATTGATTCCTCCTGATCGATGTGGTCCCATTTAGGAAATCCTTTAAGCTGACATGGCACTGCTGTGTTCAGTGTGTTCTCACGAGCATTTGTTAGAAAATGGTAGAAAAAGTACTACATCACATTCAAAATACAATATTTTAGATCAACTTCAACGTCACAAACAAAATGGATTTAACTGCTGCAAACCACTCCACAAACTGCTAGAAATACTATATTCTACCATGGAAACTGCAGAATTACTTAGCTGAATGACTGAATGTTAAGAATTCTGTTAATTGCATCTTGGAACAAAAGAGGCAAAATTGGGTACACTACATTCCAGCAGAAGCACTGGCTGAAATTACAGGAAGTTTACCCAGGCTTGGGAATAGACCATATCAGTATCTTTGCATGACATGACCTCAACAGTGTTTACATTTGCTTGACTGACTGCCTGTCTACATTGCATTCATGTTGATGCTCCTATTTATGAACAAGAACCAGTTACCTGTTAGTACCTTATCTTGTTCTACGGTTCACATTGAAAGGGGCGTTGCAAGGGAGGGAGAGAGAGTAGGGTTTAATGCGGAATCTCATGGAAAGTGACATAACGTGAATGAAATTATGTCACCATGACGAGAAGGAGAAGTATTTCCCCAGCGGACCGCTGAATCGTGGCGGAATCTCATCACAAAGAGTAACCCGCCCCCTCCTAAACTAAACATACCAAAACGGCGGCGAAAAAAACTCTTACGGAGCGTGAAAGGAGCTAGCGGGGTTAGCTTCATTTAGCAGAGCATGCTAGTTCTGCTATGTGTGTACGACTCAGGCTGGATGAGTGTTTACACCATGTTGTGTTTTACCGCTTTAATGTAAGCAAGCGTTTTACAATGCCCGCCATCGAAGTGCAGCTTATGAGTGAAAAACGACAAGGGGCACGTTTATTCTTGAACCCAGCTCGCCTTAACCGTCAAGACACATTTTCAACACACACAACACACTTCCGCTTTTCAAAATAAGAGCCCTGTTTGCCACATATTGTCTAATTGTGTCACCAAAATGAGGGTGTCATAAAATCATCTTACATTAGTAATGCGATTGGAATTGCCTCGGTGACTACATCTACTTTAATCACAAGCACAAGCAGTTTGTTGAAGATTTTGTGTGCAGAGGCTGGCATCCCGGTAGAAAAGTTAGCCAGGCTACATCCATCCATCCATCCATCCATTTTCTATGCCGTTTCTCCTCATTAGGGTGGCGGGGGTATGCTGGAGCCTATCCCATCTGACTTCGGGCAAGAGGCGGGATGCACCCTGGACTGGTCGCCAGTCAATCACAGGGCAAAATTGGCCAGTGATGTTATTGCATCAAAAAAATGTAAGGACTTTTGCATTTAATTCATGGACATTTTATTCACTAACCCAAAAAGACACTCTATGCTGGTAAAATAAGTGTAAAAAGTGTAAAACGAAATTCTAAAAAATTTAAACGGAATTTGGAAGAAAGAAAACAGATTTTGTAGGGCCCTCAGAGAGGCTTGATAACGAGACCACTCCACTGTCTGTTTCACAGGAGCACATCCTTACATGTTCAAAAATAGCATCTTTATTCTTCATGATGGTCACTGCGTTTTAAGCAGCCAATGCTTGATCAGTATTTCTCCACTTTCTGAGCGATGTCTAATTTCCCTTTCCTTTTCTGTGATGCAATCAAGAGTCTGTCCCATGCTTCAGAGACATAATTTAAGGGAAAAAAAGTTAAGTAAAAAGAACAAAAATGACATTGTCCTTACTCAGAGTAGCGACGCATATAACATATTCTTCAGCCGCATGCGCGGACCTAGTTTTTTCATTTCGTACAGTATAAAAAATTTATTGGAATACGAAAAGTTCAACTTCAGAAAACATGAAACGTCAATAACATGAAGACTGCCTGTAATGCCTTAAGGCAGGGACCACTATACAGTAGGTACACATGGCGAGATACTGTATTGTCTCTAAGTTCACTTCACTTTTTACTTTACTTTTAGTCTCACCGCCATCAGAAGAGTCTGCTTCATGCTTGGCAGACATAATGAAGGAAAAAAAGTTAACTAAAAAGAAACTGTGATCTTCTTTTTGTACAATATCGATAAATCGTGGAAGAGCGTATGGAACCACAAAACATCGTTACGTGTGGTATAGTGTGGTTATAAATGCGTTTGTTCATTTTGAACTTTCCCTTTTGAATTCAGTGTATTACTCATTATATGGATGGCTATTAAATTCTTATGAGAACGGTTTCTGAGGTAATGGCTATGCTGACAGCCTTCTCTTTCTCTCTTTAGTTGTGTAACAGCAATGACAGAGAATGAAGTCAGTGTAGACTGAAGAGTAACCTTTAGACCCTGGCCTTTATGTCATTCTATTTTATGACTCATATGACTTAGACTCTGATCAACTCTCACATAAGTGTTTTGTCAATATCTTCATATCCCCCAACACAGTCAGCTGTGACGGAGCTGGACGCTGTGTGTGACTAAACCGCGCGCACACACTGACAGGACACCGAGTCAGGAAATCAAGCTGGCCACACAGTTGGCTTGGACAGTTAGTAGAAAAGGGAGGGAGGTGGCAAATTAACAACACCACTGCATTAATAATTTTGTAACTAAGTCGTCTAAATTGTTGAGTGCATGAATTCAAAGTCCATTGTTGTGTTGCATTGAACTGAAACTGGTAATTGCTGACCCTTGCTAACTACATACTTTATGGCAAGTGTGAGTGAAATAACTACTTAACCTTGATGATTCTTGAGAGCACTCATCATACACCCACAGGTAAATAGCGCTTACACAAAATGCTAATACCTGCTGCTTTAACACAAGCATTTTATTGTTTCATGCCCTTTCACCATCACGCTGATGATTCAGCACCTTCGAATGCATTGGGAAAAGGCGTACTGACCGTCAGCGTCCACCTCATTGATCATGTCCTGCAGCTCAGCCTCTGTGGGGTTCTGTCCCAGCGACCTCATGACGGTGCCAAGTTCTTTGGTGGTGATGGTGCCATCACCATCCTTGTCAAATAAGGAGAAGGCCTCCTTGAACTCTGGCGAAAGGGGGTGAAATTAAAGTAAGTCAGATAGACAACCACCTAAAGCCGAAAATGTTACATATTCATTTAGAAAAGTAAAAAGCTAAGATAAAAAGCATATTTTTCCCCTGAACAGGCTTCAGTGTGTAAAGGGTGAAAAGCAGGCTTCTTTCCTTGGATACAAAACACAGGGAATATTGAGGATTAACCTTGGAGTCTTTCCACAAGCTAATTAGCCACTGAGGGGGTGTGGTGGTAAACAACAACAACAAAAAACTATGCAGAATCCAGTTTGGGAACATAATCCCTCATTATTTATTTATCAAGGATATCAAGGTGCTGCGGTGAATGAAACTAACTGTAAACCTACCAAAATATGTTTTTCACTTTGGTGGGTCTTAGCACTGGCTCTGTAAATACTTCTATGTAATCCCTGATCACTTTGCAAAGCTAATGCTCTCCCAAGGGGGTAAAAAAGTCCCTGTTTTTTTTTTTTTTTTTTTTTTTTACTGCATTCCGTGTTACTGAGCCATGTTATGTAACGGCTGTGACAGAGAAGCTTCATTGAGTAAAATGAAATGGCGGTGTTCATACCTGCAATCTGCTCCTCTGTTAGTTGGTCAGCCTGCGGATGGAGAAAAAGAAGGGAGGGGTGAGCGGGTGGCAAACAAACAAGTTACTCAGCACGCACATTTTCCAAAATCCCAACTGTACTGGTCATCACATTCCACATCATCCGCACCCACCAACCACCCCGCGTTGCAACACTAGAGACAGTGTTCGGGGTTCTGGTGGCCTCTGAGCTGTGCCTGAAATAGCAAACACTCATGGGGGCCACCAAGATTTACCAATGACGATACTCCAAATTAACTACTGTCCCCATTATTGCTCTGTGGACCAGTCTCAATCAATAATTTAGTTTCTTGCGCTTTCCTTCGACAAATGTGATTTTCTTCCCCAAAGCATGAACAGGCTGTGCTAAATTGATTTGATCCTTATCACAATTTAATGACATGATGAGTCTCATTCCCCCTCGCAGTTTCATTAAGAAAATTCTCACTGATGCGAAAAGATCACAAGCAATCAAACACAATTGGTGGATACCCAAAGCCACTTTGTTACAAGTTATCTATAAAGCCTCTCTGAGAGACAGAGATGGGAAAACTTGATTCCTTTTACTGACGTGAGTTCTTATGAGTCACTCACTGAAGTGACGGCAATCACGCGAGTAATCCGTAACAGCGCATCCGCAGAAACTCGCACGCGTGCTAGTTCGGCAGCTGAACTGTAATTCTGCAAATGTAAACTCGAGTCTTCATCGTATACTTGTGAGTCAGTCAAACGATTTGTCGCACAACCAGTGAAACTCGAGTCTTCGTCCAGCACCCCTGAGTGAAAACTCTTCGTCGAGGGCCTGTGCCAATGAAACTCAAGTCTTCAAGGACCTGTGAGTCTATGAAACTCCAGTCTTCGTCAAACACACGTGAGGAGGCCTGTCGCGATAGTCAATAAATCAATTAATCGCACGATAAACAAACTCAATAATTTTGCCGGCCTACATACTGTATTGATATATTGACATATGCATGCGTGTTAGTTTTCCTCCTCTCTACCAAACAGGCTGGATGACAAGAGGGTTCACTCCGTGTATCTGTCTCAAAACCTGGGTGCGTATCTATAGTGGAATGAACGGAGTGAGTGAACCCTCCTGTCAGTCATTCAGTCTCTTTGTCCCAGTCGAGCTCCCGTGAGTCAGTGAAACTTGAATCTCTGTTGAGCATTAATGAGTCAGTGAAACTCGAGTGTTTGTCGAACACCTGTGAGTAAGTCACACCTGTGAGTCAGTGAGGCTCTAGTTTTTGTTGGGTATCTGTGAGTCCATGAAACTCTGAGTCTCTGTTGAGCACCCGTGAGTCAGTGAAACGCAAGTGTCCTTCTATTGTCCGTGAGTCAGTGAAGCTCAAGTCACTGTCAAGCACTCGTGAGTCAATGGATCTCCAAAACATTGCTGAGCATCCGTGAGTCAGTGAAACTCCACTCTTCGGCAACCACCCATGAGTCAATGAAAATCGAGTCTTCGTCAAGTACCAGTGAGTCAGTGTAATGCAAGTCTTTGTCGAGCACCCATGATGCAGCTTGGGCAGGAAGGGGAAAGGAGAGTTGATTTCAAGCATGGGCCAGATCTGTTGCTGTCTGTTCACGACTCGCACATCTCTACTGTGAGATGGGATCTCAGCTTTGAAAAAGCAGACCACAGCCACAAACGAGAAAACACAGTATGGTACTAAAATGGCAATGTTGTCTAGAGAGCAACACACACATACACACAGGGTTGTTTCAGGACATAATCAGCATGGGAGTGTTTTCTATCTTCCGATCATCAGGGACCAGCAAGGCCTGCTGGTAGGCTTGATAACTCACTGCATTAGAAAACAATTGCTGTTGAAACACCAGACTGACATAACTTTGTGTGCCAGCAAAAAAGGAACACATACAGACTATCGTGAAAGTCGCAGACGCACACACACAAACACACCTTTGAATGACATTATTCCTCAACACCAAAACTTTCCATTCCCATGGTTCCAGTGAATTAGTCACATTTGCCAGCTCTGCCTCCGAGCCAATTCCCACCGCCGATTGGTGCACTTAAATGTTTGCACCTGCAAATTAGCTCCGGATATAGCCACACATTGAGGTCATCACTGAATCCCAGGGTGGTGGAAAAACAACCGTGTTTGGAGCTATCTTGCCAGTAATTTAAATCTGTTAAGATGCAAGGAAATAACTGTGGAGAATAACGCTTGAACTGGGGATAATTATTTGATAACAGATTATGTGATAAAATGGGGTGCACTACTTGGCTGCAACCAGCAGAGGTGCTGTTGCTTCAGCTAGTTCGTGTTCTGCACAATAAAATGACTTCAGCTGTGGGGTGTTGCGCTATATTTGGGCAGAGGCAACACCAGGAAACACTGGTACGGAAAAAGGAGTTCAGAACTTTGGAATCTCCAATCCCATTAAAAGTATTTCAATAGATCATTTCCCATACATTCATTTACAGTACCTGTGCCCTTGCTCATGAATACATTATAATGGGACTGCCAACTCCGTACGTCATTCGCACTTGGTCTGCCAGAGAATAAGAAGATGTAGCAGGAGGGATCAGTGTTGCCAACTTAGCAACTTTGTCGCTATATTTATCGAGTATTCAGACTCCTTTAGATGGTGTTTCAAAAAGCAACATTTTCTGATCTTACTAGACACTTTTGGAGACTAACATGAAAACACGTAGCACTCTTCTGAACCGGAGGTCGGTGCTGCTGTGGGACTTATCTATCCCAAATGAGCTGTACATTGTTTCAATCCAGAATGGTTTAAGTTTATGGTTTAAACAAGAGGTGGAATACTAACAAGACTGTGGTTGAACAATGCTGTTCGTCTCTTTCTCACGTCTGCCTCATAATGAGGAGATTCAGTTCAATTTGATGTAATTCAGCCACTCTCCACATGACACACTCCTCCAAGCTGACCTTTTAACTCAGCTATGCAGAAAACAAAATGCCTCTCCTCATGACTTGAGTAGCAAACGCGGATGAATCGATAGCGCCAGCCAGGGAATGGTGAATAACCTCAGCAGCACTCATAAGATTAGCGGACATGATTCAATAACCTCTCTGGCAAACAACATGGCTCGCTTTTCTGCTTCCTTCCTGCCGCTATTTGTAGTGTGACAAAGGAAATGTCAGTGTGCTCATCTAAGCTAATGATCTTGGTCTTTCTGGCATATCTTGTATGTATTAATGAGCTGCCTTTTAATGTTGTTATGGAAGCTCGAAGGCCACACAATCCATTCGAGAGTCGTTCAACTCAACATTACCGTTAACTAAAAAACTAATTGGCGTACTCGACATTAACTTTGATGATGTATTACAAATGCGCAGCAGGCAGATTGCTACATATGCCTGGGAAGTCAGCCTTTTCACATTAACACTAAATGCAGCTGTTACCATGTAACTATTAACTATTTTACTATTGATGTCCGCACACACACACACACATATATATATATATATATATATATATATATATATATATATCGTATATTGTTATTGGCTTATTAACTTTGTTTCAGGCAAAACAAGATATTCACACATGTAAGCTTTGTGATTGATATTTTTGCCTCTTTTCTGATATGTTGCAGACCAAACCACTAACTGTTTGTGTTTGTTTCATATTGATTTGGTCCGCCTAGCGCCTAACTGAATAATCAAAACAACAATCTGTAGCTTAATCGGTCAAAATAATCCGTGTATAATACTTAGTGGCAGCTCTATTACTATGTAAATTCTATTCTTTTACTGTTGACATGAACTCATAGAATATTGTGCAATATAGCCATATTGTAGTGAGCAACCAGGACGTTCTGTTCTGTTCTATGGTCGGCATTACACTTTTATATTAGCGAACACTCAAACCCTTCTGTGGTGGTATTGTAAACACAAAGAAAAAGCAAATCACTTGACGCTCACTGAGCGGAAGCTATCGATGCGAGTCTTTGTTGAGCACTCCTGGGTCAGTGAACCCAATTGAATTGAAATGAAATGGAAAAACATGCAAGTCGGAATTTTTGGATTATAAACGATATTATCCCATACTGGTGTCAAATCTGTACTTTTAAAACAGAGCCCGAACCAGTATACTGGTACACACACGTCCAAAAACAATGCATTTTGAGTTTTACCGACTTCTGTGACATGCGAGTTGCACAGAATACTAAGTTAAATACTTAAATAACATCAATAAAATAACTAAGTCGTACATTCACAACAAACTGTGTGCAATTATGTGCAAAAATCAGTTGCCAGATTTTACCGTCCTTTAAGTGCATACATTCCCCACAATTGGAGCACAAATTGATACAAAATTGTGGTTATGCTCCAATAAATAGTAACTATTAATTTAGCACTGAAACGAGGCATCATTCGCTCCATAGTTTTTTGGTCCGGTGACTACGGTTGAGTTAGCACTCATTCCATTTCAATAACACGTTTTGGTACCAATCCCTATTTCTGTCCCACAAAACAACACAAAAATACATTTTTTACAGCAACAATATGCTTAAGTCTTGTCCAATATCCAACCCTCCTGGGGGATTTACAAAGTTGTGTGATCCCCCCCAACACACACACACACACAAATTGTACGGCCGAAGGAGATGTTCGCATTTGAAGGTATTGCTGCTCCTGCGTCTCTGGCCACCCACTGTCTCCCTGAGTGGACTGGGTGTGGGGTTTGGTGAGTCACTGCTATGGATCTCCTCCCTTGGATTAGGTCCAAGCTGTCAGGGACTCACAAGTGCTGCAGCAGCAGGCCAACAACTAGTCTGTTCCTTTTTTTTTCTGCTTCTTTCCTCTGGACCTCAGCCCACAGCAACTCCTCTTTTGGCCACTTCCCGTCTTTTTCCCATCCACATACTGCTCTGAGGAAACTCCCCGTGATTCACAATCCATAAGGGCTGATTGCAGTTTGTGTTCTTGGTGATTGATTCTTTGCTGGCACGAGTGGGTCAGCCACACCCACTGTTGCCTGGGCAGCCAGCCCCACAGCACTGCAGTCCAAAGAGGGACTGCAGCAGGCTGGAGGTAGTTCACTGGGCCAGGGGAGCCACTCGTGTTTCACACTTTACTCCTTGCACTCTCACATGATCCGGCCAGGTTCAGTTGGTTAGGTCAAATGGTATAAATGAATATTTTTTTTTATGAACACTAATGCCTGATGTAGAGTCACATTATTCACCAACTGAAATGTGCAAAACCAGCTGTCACTCCGGCAGATGGGCGTGACACACAAACACACACTCCATTCACCCGGACACTAACTCACACACAGTCAGCGTGACCCACACACTCTCTCTTTGTATGCGCTCAACAATACACAGTAAGGCAGCGTCTAGAGGGGAGGTGGCGAGAGAATGGTTGCAAACAACACCAACTTCCCGACACCCTGCGGACAAGGCTGGTCCACCATATGGCCTCGGTGGCCGTAGGTGGCCGGGCACTCCTCCGCACCACTCGCTCCAAGTAACTGGGAACAAGGTGTTGTCCGCCAAGCTTGTAAATTATTCACTGCAGATCAGATGTCCTTCAAGTTACAAAACATGCATCGGGAAACAAGAGCAGAGCAGAAATGAGATCGGGGCTTCGAGTGGTCAATACTTGCACCGCATTGAGGTGGAGGGTGGGGGCTGTTTACACTCCAGTGGGCGCATTGATGCAGACAAGGGGCTTAAACTTTTTAAAGGGAGGCAGGAAATAACAATTTGCGCGTCAACTACTGTGCTGCATTGCAACATGAAGCTGCATCGCAGCCAATACCTTCAACAGGACATCTGATCGCAACAGCAGAGGGACGCCTGCATCTCTTGGGTCATTATTGAGCGTCCAAGCATGATGCATTGAGTTACAAGGCTTTAATAACACTGCTTTACATGTATAATAACACAGCAGTAAATACTATTTTAGAATATTAATTCAAGACTTTATTAATTACCATTACTTTTTTTCTGCTGATTGGCAGGGAGGCGTTGTAAAGCACTATGTTGATCATTTATTCACTACTTGCAGATGTTAGCACGTGCCTTCGTCATCTTTTACAATGCATCTTTCTCGCTATAACAAAGTAAACATGCAGGTTGGTGTTTTTAAGCAGCGAACATTTATGTTGGGAGAGTAAGAATGCAAAATAAGAGCCTTTTCGCAATCACCCAATCAAATATTTACACAGAGGCTACCCCAATAAACATGAGTAATTGAGAAAATATCAGCAAATAAAAGCCCCAACAGGCTGCAATGCAGTTCCCATCTTGCATATTTCTTCTGATTAAATAGTGCCACCCCCATGATGGCCTGGCATGGCATGGCATGGCACAGATAGGCCCCAGAAGGAAATAGAACAACAACAAAAAAAGGCTCTGTGGGCAAAGATTCACGGAATAAGAGGACCATCTCCCACACTTCCTGCATGTCCTAATAGAGAAGAATGTCAGCGTGTGCCTGTAATAGCGGCAAGGTAGGCGTCCCAACGCGCCTGCGCTCCTTAGGCGGATTGGGAAATGGAATCTTATGCACATGTGGCGGTAGAATTATACCGTAATAAGACAATTGAACAATTATAGTTATCTAAGGCGGGAAGTGCAGCAGTAAACCGGCGGCTTACATCCTATTAAGGCGCGTAATATGCATTGTTCAATTGCGCAGTTGTGGGAAAATGCGGTTCGTGTCTCAAACGGTAAATTTCTTCTCATACAACAATAAAACTTGAGATTAATTCATTATGGAGGGTTTTCACATGAATAAATCCACCCAACATATTAAACGCACTTCGCGGGCGTTTTCCTCTCCGCATAGGAATAATAATAGCCCGGGTGGCGCGAAAATTAATCTTGTACACTATGATTTAGCGACAAACTGCTGTATTATGTTTGTTTTTTAACTAAATAAAAAGAGAATGAATGACAATACATACCATGTCGGATGGATTGTGTGCTTGTCGGTGTGTGGAGGCTGACCAGGAATGTGCTCGTCCGTTAGATGGAGCTCCACTGGCGGGTGAACGCCGTGTATATTGCCGCTACCAGAAGGGGGGGATTGTCCGTGTATCCCTCCGCCTAGCCCTTCATCACTTCACTTCCTGGTTTTACTTCAGTACAGTTTTCCTGCCCAAATGTTCTACTACTTCTTTTACTACAGAACATTGTGCAAAGTTCTTTCTTTATTTTTTTTAATGCATAGTCAGAAGATGATGCGTGCAAAACCTGTCATCACCAGTCACCATGTGACAGTTCAATAATAAATTATGTCATTATTACACATTTTCCTGCTTTTGTTACAATGCACACCTAAAAAAGTTACTTGTCTTTATCATAAAAGTACAATCATTTGCATTCGAAATGCATACAACCTGTTGCTTTGTCGGGAAACAATCTTCATAAAGAAAACACACTGGCATTTATTCAGTCAAATGTGTCATTCCCGCAAAAAACTAATGTTGGAAAGAAAAGGATAACTCTTTAAAGAGCCACTTTAAATTATAGAACGTAACACAAAACCCCCACAACTCTTTATCACAAATTTACATAAACATGAAAAAACACAGAATCAAAATTCGCTTTTTATTGCTTTTAAAAGACACGCGAGCAGACACTTGCAAAAGCACTAGTTTGCTTCTGCGGAAGGATTCCGCGTGTATAGGGAAGCATTACGGTGGACACTGGCGAGATGGTTGTGTGAAGTCGTTTCTGATTGGCTACATTAGACCCGCAATATTGTACTCCATGTGTCGGCTTCTCTGATTGGATACATAGGACCTGCATTGCACCAGGCAGTGGCGCTTGATGGGAATATAATAAACATAAATTTAGGAAATTTGAAAAGTAATGTACCGTTCAGCAACGGGCTGCAAGAGCTTTATTTTCTCATCGTCTGACATTATGAGGACGGATATAAAACCTAACATTTTTTTCACTGATTTGGGAAGAAGGCAGATTTACGATTGGCTACCACCAGTGTGTCAGGCCCATATGAAATGTACACTTTATTAAGGCATTGCAGGGTTGCCTCTTATTTTAACCTCGTGCCAGTGTGATGACTTCAACGACCTTGCTTCTTATGTACTTGTTCACTTATAAGTGAAAAGGCAAAAAAAAAAAAGTATGAATGACGAAGCAAAATGTGCAATGTAGTAAGAGAGTGTTGACATATTACTCTCAACACTAACTGTTGGAGTGGGAATTCAGAAGCAAGGACCTTGTTCAGAAGCGCCATCCAGTGGTCAGAAAGCAGAATGAGTCTTGAGCCTTTTTAATAGGGATGGGCGATACTGCAAATTTTGATATCGATCCGACACAAAGTACATGTGCTAGTATTGCCTATTGTGGTACTTTGTGATACTTTTTACTTGAAACAGTCAATCTCATTACGCTAGTATTGATCCTACCCTTCGTGTCGATTTTTTAATCCGCCCACCTCTACTTTTCAAGCAGGCAGTCAACAGCGGGGGAATGTAGTGATGGGCAACTTCATTCCTTTTACTGCCTCGAATTCTTACCCGCGAGTCAGTGAAACTTGATCGCCATCGAGCCCCCGTGAGTCAGTGAAATTCGAGTTTCAGCTAAGTATCAGTGAGTCAGTGAAACTTGAGTTTTTGTCTAGCACACTTGAATCGGTGAAACTTGAGTCTTCGTCTCGCACTCGGGAGCCAGCAAAACTTATCTCCGTCTGGCACCCGTGAGTCAGTGAAAGTTGGGTCTCTGCCGAGCACATGTGAATCATTGAATTGAGTCTTTGTCGAGCATCCATGAGTCAGTGAAACTCGATTGCCACCCAAGAGTCAGTGAAACTCGATCGCCATCGAGCACCCGTGAGTCAGTGAAACTCGATCGCCATCGAGCACCCGTGAGTCAGTGAAACTTGGGTCTCGGCCAAGCACACGTGAATCATTGAATTGAGTCTTCGTCGAGCATCCATGAGTCAGTTAATCGATCGCCATTGAGCACCCGTGAGTCAGTGAAGCTCGAGTTTCAGCTAAGTATCAGTGAGGCAGTGAAACTTGAGTCTTTGTCTAGCACACTAGAATCGGTGAAACTTGAGTCTTTGTCTCGCACTCGGGAGTAGGCAAAACTTGTCTCCGTTTAGCACCCGTGAGTCAGTGAGACTCGAGCCTTCGTCGAGTACTCGTGAATCAATGAAACTCTCGTCTCAAAGTACCCGTGAGTCTGTGAAAATCGAGTCTTCATCGGCCACCTGTGAGTCAATGAAACTCTTTAGTCTTTGTGGAGCACCTGTGATGCAGCTTGGGTAGGAAGAGGAGAGGTGATTTGATGCAAGGACCAGATCTTTTGCTGGACATTTCTACAAATGCAGTTACTTCAACAGTTGCACAAATAATGACACGTGACCTTGTTTCCTTTTTTAAATTTAGCTTGCAGTAGCAGCAGGTGAGTAAGTGAACTGGTTAACGGAGATGAAACAATGAAAAAAAGTATTAATATTCATTATGTGGTGTGCCTATTCCCTTGTGTTGGCTTCTTAAATAACACATATTTCAAGTTAACAAGTGGAGCACAATGTGTATGCATCATGAATGAATGAGCATGCGGATGTGACATTTCAGAGCAAGTCAACACCACAGGTCGTCCGTCCTGCGTCTGGAAGAATCCAACCCAGAGTTGCCTGGGGTTGACAGGGTGGACGCTTCATTACAAGACATCCATCCTCGCCGTGCTCCTTTTTCTCTTGGGTTTGCTGAATGTGCTGCGAGGTGCAGTTGAAATGAAGGACTGATTTAATAGTGTTTCTGGAGGAGATGCTTGATGCATGGAGGCTGTTTTTGCTGAGCACGGTGATACACACGTGGCTCCACATCAAGAGGAATTAAATCAGCGCTGCTGTTTTGTTGCACCGTGTGTCAGACGGCAGCTTAGCTGGATTTACTTATCCGTGCTGTAATAATTTAACTGCTGATTAAAGTACGACAGCAGATTCCAGCTAGGAGTGCACTCTTGCATTTGATGTAATGGGATTGGAGCTTAGTAAAACTCAATTTCATTTACTTTGAACACGGATGGAATGTCCAAAAGAAGCTGTTATTTCTGTGAGCACAGGATTTTTCTCTATGCATCTATGTAGGTGTCACATGTGTGGGAGTTGTAGGAATAAGTGAAGCACGTTGCTATTTACAGTATTTATATACCATCATGCTATTTAATTACTTAAATACACTAGATTGACTTTAGAGATATTCAATCATTTTTATTCATATCTTCAACATGGGACCTAAAGAGAGTGGGATAAGCCTGACATGACATGCACAAAATATATCAAAAAGCACTGTCAGGGAGACAAAACAACTCAGCCCCCGCCCCCTCTTTTTTTTTTTTTACACTGTGATGGATGTAGAAAGGCGAGATGGGGGGGGGGGACGCAAACATTTGAAGGGTTAGAGGTAAAGCCCCTCTGGTGTGCCTTCCTGCTTCTTGTACAAGACGTTTTCCTTGGACTTCTTGAAGTCCTCATTGGTGACTTTCATGCGGCGTTCCCGCAAAGCCATGAGGCCTGCCTCTGTGCAGATGGCCTGCAGGGCGCAAGGAGAGAAGAACACATAAGTGCTACAGTAAGTGTAGTAGAAAAAATAACTTGTGGTTGCTCAATAGCTGCTAACTAAATGGATGTGCTATCCCTGGCCACTAGAGGGCAGTACAAACAACTGGAAGTTTGCAAAATACAAGTGCAGTTAAACAGTCTCTCAGAACTGAGTAATATTAGTTAAACCAGGGGTGTCCAAAGTGAAGCCCACAGCTGGGTTTTTTTTTTTTTTGACCGACCCGTTGCACTTTCTAAATATTGGTAATATTTCAAAATATTACTAAAGAAAAAATAAGTTCTTTTTTTTTAAACTTGTACTATTATGGGAAACAAAATAAAATAAAGTTGTAATTTTTGGAAAAATAGGTTAAGGAAAAAGTTATATTATGGGAATAAAATCAAAATATTACAGGAATAAAGTCATAATATTACGAGAAGAACATTTACAAAAATGATTTAAGAAGAAAAAGTTTAAATATTTGGAAAATTAACAAGTAAAACAGCAAAAATGGGAAAACAAGATCAAAGACCGAAGTTCATCCAAATCATAGGCTTTTATCACAAAGCTGAGATGCCTTCTTTTCTTTGAAATATACAGAATATAACTTCTTAGCATATCTATGCATTGCTTACAAAAACATCAAAGTGGCCCTTGCATCCTGTCATTTTTCACTATGTGGCCCTCGGTGGAATAAATTTGGACAACCCTGCTCAAATTAATCCCAAATGATACGCTTCCCTCTCACCTTAATGTCTGCTCCTGATAGGTCGTCCTTGGCCAGAATGAGGTCATCGAGGGTGACATCATCAGCTACTGTCATGCGGCTCGTGTGAATCTGAAAGATCCTCCTTTTGGTCTTCTCGTCCGGTAAGGGAAACTCAATCTTACGGTCAATTCTCCCTGTTTAGGGGAATGATTTTCATTTGAGTAGAGCGGTGGGAATATCACGTAATAAAGTACAAGTTGAGTCAAACCGACCGGGTCTGATGAGGGCAGGATCCAAAGTTTCTATCCGATTGGTGGCCATGATAACTTTGACGTCACCCCGCGAGTCGAAGCCGTCCAGCTGGTTGAGGAGCTCCAACATGGTTCTCTGGATCTCCCGCTCGCCACCGGAGTTGGAGTCATACCTGAGTGAGAAGAACACGAGGTAGATCGCCACACCTTGTGTTCCGAAGCGGAGGCTGCGATAAGAACGTCCCCGTACCTCTTAGTCCCGATGGCGTCGATCTCGTCGATGAAGACGATGGAGGGTGCGTGTTCCTCTGCCACTCGGAATAGCTCTCGGACCAGCTTGGGCCCGTCTCCGAGGTACTTCTGAATGAGCTCTGAGCCCACCACGCGCAGGAAGGTGGCAGATGTCTGATTGGCTACGGCCTTGGCCAGCAGTGTCTTACCTGGTGCAACGTAGAAGCACAGTGTTTTTACACCAACTGTCGTATTTATGTATTTTCACATTGGTGCACTCTATCATATACACACATCAAACAGACATGCTCACCTGTGCCAGGTGGTCCATAGAGAATGACACCTTTGGGTGGCTTTATGCCCATCTCTTCATAATACTCTGGATGTGTGAGAGGCAGCTCCACTGACTCCTAACGCAAACCAGACCACCACACAACAATTAAGGGATTAATATCTCTCGTTAGATTGTGCAGTTTTGGTCTGTCAATTGGGTTCGGAACGATACTACCGTATTTTCTAGACCATAAGGCGCACTAAAAAGTGTTAAAGTTTCTCCAAAATGGACGGGGCGCCTTATGTGTGCACCGAGTCCCAAAATCTGTAAATGTTGTTGTGTGACTTTGATGAGCGCTCCACTATGTAAAAAGATCGAATGTTTTTTTTCCACGTCCGTGTTGATCTGTGACTCCATGCGCGCCCGTCTCACAGCCGCTGTGATAAACCAAGTGCAGCAAATTAGCTCGGAGCTTGACATCCTTTGTTGACGAAGGAACTCCAACCGCTGGACATCGGTGTAAACAGGGCGTTGAAGTTGAAGTTGCGAGCGGCGTGGGAGCGATGGATGACAGATGGCGAACACCGCTTTACTGAGACCGGGAGGCAGCGCCGTGCGAATTACGCCACAATTTGTGAATGGATTGTGGACGCTTGGGCTAACGTGTCTGATGCACTGTTGGTCGAACTTTCGCAAAAGCCGGCGTCATTTCTGAGGACACTGACTGACACTGACGAGAGGGAACCTGGCATGTTTGATGGAGAACTTGCCCAGCTGTTCATTTCGGATACAGAAGAAGAGGACTTTGATGGATTTGTGGATGAGGATTGATCAAAAAATAACATGAGTACATTGTCAAATACTTCAATAAAGTACAACCGAACTCAGTTTGGCTCCCGCTGCCTTTTTATAAAAATACGCTAGCATGCACGCTCGCGTATGTTTTAGCGTGCATGCATGCTAGCATACGTTTTGCCATGACTGTGCCCAATAATAAGGTCCACCTTATGTGTGTGTTAAATACAGAAATAGCACCCGTAACTGAGACTGCGCCTTTTAGTCATGAAAATACTGTAATTTACAACAAGCGGTTATAAATGAGTGTAAAATGATACCGTTCTACATGTGTGTAAGTGTCAATTTCGATACCCGCATAGTCCGTGTGCCACAATTACATTGTGTGCTCCTCATGTTTTATTTATGGGTGTCTCCATTTCTCACATTTTGTCGCGGGGCTCTAATGTTCATGTTTTTGACTTGGACCTATTGTTATATACCTTTATCTCCTGGATCTGATTGTCCAGTCCTCCAATGTCAGCATAGGTTTCCTGAGGGGCCTTCTCTACTTTCATCACAGTCACCAAGGGATCAGTATCATCCATTAACACCCCGATAACAGCGTGCACCTGAGGGATAAAACGAGACATTTGGCAGTTATATTCATGTTTTCAGCGAATTTTATTGTGAAGGTAAAGCTGATGGCAGGAGCATACCTTGTGGTTGAGCAGCACTGAGCAGCCTGGCTCCAGCAGATCTTTATCCACAAAGGATAAGATGCTGACATAATGCTCTGATCCAACTGAGGTGGAAACAATAGCGTGGTTGTCATCAATGATCTCTTCCAGAGTGCCCACAGACATGGGGGTCCCTCGCAGGTCGTCCACTTTGGACCTCTCCTCCTGTGAAGGTTAACCAGTGAGGCCGATCACGTGACTCCCCCCCCCCAGCAACTCCAATTTTTTGAGGAGATAGGTTGATGGAATGTGACCTTTGCCAATTCGTTACTGGTAATTTTAGCTATTGGCTATAACACAGGTAAAGGCTGACCTCCTGTTTTTCTTCCAGGGGTTTCATCTGCTCCTGGTTTCGGATAAACTCCTCCTCCATTAGGAGATAGTCTTTAATCCGCTCCTGCTTCAGCAGCTTCAGGCGGCATTGAGTGTGAGGGGTGACTGAAAACATATACATCAGCGATTTAAAGAAAAAAAATATTCAGTGCCAATTTACAAAAAAGGTGAAGGGGTATGTACGGGTGCATCTCAACAAATTACAACATGAGGCAAAAGTTATTGGTCGGCCAATGAAATGCTCTGGAGGTTTTACAGTTCTTTTGCTGATTAGAGCACGAACCGGTAGTTTAAAATATAAGTTAAGAGTTAAGTGCTACAATAAATACAATACAGACTTTGATGGTTTATTGAGATGCACATGCACATCAACTGATCAGTAATGAATTAATTTTAAAGAGCAAAGCTGCTTACCCAAAGGTAGTTTACTGGCAGCGTCTGGTCCTTTTGTCTTCTTCTTTTTCTTGCCAACTCTGGTAGGAATCGGGGGTTCATATTTCTTTTTCTTATCCTAAACAAAATTAGAATATTAGCAGTCTAATCGCGTTAGGAAATATAAACAGTTGATGAATGCCATGAAAACAGAACTGATATGCCACCAAGCTAACTGGACTACGATCCTACAGATGATTTGTATCATACTTACAAACACTACCATGTGAAACCTTTTAGTAAGTATGCCACCTCCAGTGTTCAAAGTAGCAAAATAAACAAGCTAGCATTAGCCATGACAATCTTACCTTGTCATCCTTCTTGCCTCCCCCTGGACCATGACCTCCGCTCTGGCTCTGACCCTAGAAATGTCACACAAATGTTAGTAAAAGTGGCAGCCGTACGTTTGTTCTACATATGTATAATGTTCCAAATACTTTTGAATGGCGTAGCTAGCTACCTTCAAATAGCGGCCAGTCCCGTTAGCTAGTGCGAGTCAAACGCTTCGACACACATGATATACAACTTAATCTCGTAGGACGTTTTTATTTCACCTGTAATTAATGTTGTACAACTGGCATCCATGACAGCAAAGCTAACGCTGCTCACCATGGGCTAAAGGCTACATTGTCTTTTAATGTAGTGCTTTTTGTGCGGATGACCGTTTTTTTCCCCCACGAAACAATTTAGTGAACGTAACGGTACACGTAGAGTGTTTGCCCGATTTAACGCAGTAAAATGTTTTGGTAGCCTTAAGTCCTAAGGACGGAGAGAAAATTGCTTGCTCACTTACCATTGTTTGTCGTCGCTCTGAAATGACGTCACGGTGTACCGCAAGCTGCCTTCATCGCCTTGTATGACGTTGACTGTCATGTTTCAGCTCATTACCGCCCCCTTGTGTTTGGAGGGAGTTTTGCTCTTTTTTTAATAGCAGTCCTAAGAAATAACAGACATGTGCACAGTTTTTAAGTGGTGTTGTTTTTATTTTGACACAGCAATGCTGTGTCCATATTTTAAGAAATATATATAATTTTTTTTTTATTTTATGCAACATTTTTCTCCCTATAACGCTGCCATGACCTTTCATTCACACTCGAATCTTCTAGTTTACTTACCTGCTAACCATTTTGTAAGCATGTCCGTAAATAAATCTTAAAATGAAGTTACTCACCATGAATAAATTTTACACCATGAATACAAATAATGTAAATAATTAATTATGCATATATTCATATATTATCCCATTATTTTTCCGTCCTGTCTTCCATACAGATAACATACAGTATAAAATGCGCATGCAACACTGACAGTGCACACCAGACACCCTAATTGCATGTCGTTACAGCAATTATGCAGGGCTTGGACTGATCACAAAGCATCTGACGACCCACTCTACAAAAGCCCAAATTAAATATGTATAATAAATTATATGTATAGCTGAAACACATCTCAAACTCTTTTCTTTTAAACGGCAAAGCATGCTAAATGCTTAACATGTCAACATCAGAATTTCTGATTATTTTTATTTTATCATTTATTTATTATTATTATTATTATTTTTATATATTTTTTTCTTAAATCGTTGATGTCGTCTTAACTGCTTGTAGCCACTAGGAGGCATAATCGGATGATTTGTGATGTTCTTTACAGTATTTTGTCATTATGCTGCTTGGAAGAAACCATTTTTTTTAAACAAAAGCAGTAGCTTGCGTGGATATATTATTCATTTTAGGTGTTTTTTGGTATTGGAAAAAATACAACACTGCAGCTTCGACACTAATGGCACTGTGCTGTAAATTCTCTTTGAGGGAAAGCATCAATTACGATTTTTTTTTTTTTTTTTTTTACAAACATATTTTTTGAGTTTATAAAGTGCTGGAAATAATTGGGAAAAAAAATAAGCTACAATGTTTAAGACCTCTTGGCTTATAACAGGTGCCCTGAAACCAACCATACTAAAAGAAAACCTTGAAAAAAAATACCATTTCATGAATTACATCTGCCTTTTATTTTCTGCCCTTGTTGCTGTGAATCCACACACTGCAAACACACACACACACACACACACTGTCACACGTACAGCTGAGCCAGTATCAGATAATGAAAGGGTGACAAAATGTCCTTGCGTTGTGCTCCATCACACCATTCACATGTCTCACTCCCATCACTGACTATTCAGGCTGAGGTCCAACACTGCTTATATTATTTTTAGACCAGTCTTTCCTAGCAGTTATTGAGCCAAGGCACATATTTCACATCACGGCACACCACCAAACAAAAATGAGTGGCTGTAGGTTAATTATGTCCCTTCTGCCATCTAGTGGAAGAACATGGAATTGTTCTGCCTCTCATTACACTTGTACGTCACCAGCATAGTTGTTTTCATACACTCTAAAAACGTCATTTAACAAGAACACTACCAAAAAAAACAAACAAACCCCGACAACAGTAAAAATAGAAACACCAGCTGTAATTTTTCACAAGAATAAAGTCAAAATATGAAAAGAAAAAAGAAAAAGTTGCCATTTTACAAGAGTAGTTTTAGAAAAATAACATTTTAGTAGCATAAAGTTGAAATATTAAAGAAAAATGACGTTTTTTTTCAAGTCATAATATTACAAGAAGCAAACAAAATGTATTATATAATGTTTTTTTTTTTTTAGAAAGTTAGGTTGCAGAAAAATTTATAATGTTCGGACAAGACCGTCAAAATATTATAGGAATAAAGTTCGAATTATAGAAGAAAATTTTACAAGAAGAAAGTTGAAGTAGTTGGGCCGCAGCACATTTTAAACATATGATTTAATAACAAAACAGCAAAAAACGGCTGCAATTTCACGAGAATAAAGTCAATATATTAAGAGACATAAGTTGTATTCAAATTAGGGAAAAAAAGTTGCAATTTTAGAAGAACAAAAAGGAAAATGAATGCCATTTTTAGTAGCGTAGAGTTGAAATACTGAAGAAAAAAAATAATTTTCAGTGGTTGGGAATCTCTGGAATGGTTGTTTGTCTACATGTGCCCTGCGATTGGCTGGCGACCAGTCCAGGGTGTACCCCGCCTGTCGCCCGAAGTCAGCTGGGATAGGCTCCAGCATGCCCCCGCGACCCTAATGAGGATGAAGCGGTATAGAAAATGGATGGATGGATGGATGGGAATCTCTGTTTTAGGCAATGGCCAAGTGCGACGTGGAGACCATTTCCACCTGCAGTTCGGATATTGTGGCATACGTTGTCCTACACTGGACTGGTAAAAAAGTATCAAAGTAACACCCAAAGACAGGCACAGGGAAACATTTTTATTGGCGTTATTTTTCTCCCGTGAATATAACACAATGTATCCGGAACTGCATGTGATACTGTGATACGATACAGTGCATGTACTGTCAAGTACTTATTAAGACCAGTGGAAGTCGCCTATGGCACATAAGCCTTTAAAGCTTGGAAACAAGAGAACAAGGCAGGCTTCTTCATCACCATGGCAACTGAATTCCACACGAGAGGAACATGTGAGATTCCAGCACACTTGCCATGCATCATTCATACTGGAAAAATACACTCAAATCCATACATTCAACTCTCCGGGGAAGCACTGGTCTTTGTTTTCTTCTCCTTTGTGTGGTCTTCCTCCTATCTGTCCACGCTGGTCTCTGCCAGCCGGTTGTTCATGATGCCGAGGGCCCCGACGCCCTCAGAGAAGCCGTTCTGACGTGAAGTAGAGCCGGGTTGGCGCGGGTGCCCGATGGCCATCTCGGAGAGCTGCTTCTGCATGATGGCCAAGTTGACCTGCGGCGGAGGGGGAACGAGAACACAGATGAGTCTGGTTTGTGTGTGAAAGTGTGTCGAACATACGGAAGGTCTGATGTCGCCTGTTTGGTTGAGTCAAGTGAACAAAGATGACAAGAAAGTGATGTTTTCGAGTACAGCAAATCTGTTTGGCGCATAATCTGAGCCCACCGGTGCAGACTTATTGGCGGAGGTCTAATTGGGTCTGATTGTTGCTAGGTTACCAAAACCACTTCCACTCTCCCTTCCTGCGAACTTCCATACCTTGGTAGATTGGTGACAACATGATCTCCCATGTCCGATTCCATGCCGGCAAGGTGCTTGTTGCTTAATTCATAGAATACCACAAAAAATGTCCGCAATCCTACAGCGAAATTCTATTTACGTTACCATAAAAAACCAAAAAGATTTCCATTTTAAGGCAGAGATAAAAAATCCACGAATATGCAGAACCGCATATACGGGACCGCACACAGGCAGGGATCTACTATATAGCTTACAGCTAATAGAACCCCCAAATTTCATCCCATTAAATTTATGCGTTAGGTCAAAATTGCTCTCTTCGTCTGAATTGTACTTCTGAAATCAAAGCACTTCTGGGCCGTTTCCCGAGATCCACCTCTATACGCGAATCCCTTGTCACTTTGCGCTTCGCTTTCGAATTTTTTGAAGCAAATTTGAAATATTTTTTCCTAAATGAAGCATTTTCAAGCATAACAAATACTCAACTCACTAAAATCCAAATATAAGTCCTTCAGCAGACACATTCCAAATGCTGGGATGATATGTAGTACTCGACACTGGTCACTAGGTGTCAGTGATGTTACCGTGTTGTTAGGTGGGACACACAAGCGCAAGAGTTGATCGGCCGGACAACTTTTTTTTGCAGATTTCAATGATCTCAGTGGGCGGGGTAATCCCTAACTACTACTACTGTTGTGGCCGCAAGCTAAAACTGAGCTCTGAACCCCCTGACCTCACTTCCTGCCCGCCCGCCACTCAGCTCCTTGAGCAGCGAAACACATTTACAGCAACACACACGAGCATGAGTCCTATTTATGTCTTAAATGTCTTATTATCTCTTATTATGTCTACCATATTGGGTAATGTGAGTGTAAAGGTGACTACAGGGGAGTTATTTAATGTCTAGCGGGCTCTAATTGTATTTAGAAGGTCATAAACAGGTTTTCTAGACACTAATTAGAAAAATATTTATAACTAAGGAATCCTACTTTGTGGAAATTCACTTATCACATTTAGAACCAATTAACCACACACTGTATTTTATATACATATATATAAGTTAGGGCTGTCAAATTAATTAATCACAATGACAAACTATATGACAAACTATATATGTATATACTGTATATATATATATTTTAAAAATGTGATTTAAACATAAAAAAATACCCTCAAAGGCCACCATACTCGGGTGCATTCAGTTGTGGGACCTCAGGCAGCGGACATGTAAGCGAATAGCCGCTAGCAAACTTGCTACGCATCATAAAAAACCCCCCAAAGAAACACAATTTGTTTAAATCACTCATTTGTGTCATAAAACTACCACGTACACTTGATTTCAAACATTTACACGAGTTGACTAGCGAGTTAAACAGACCAGGGTCATCCATCGCTCTCTTGCCGCTCGCAGACGGCTGCATGACACGCTAGCTATTGCAGTGCATTGTGGGACTTGTAGTATTAGCCGTGCATGTGTTAGACCAACTAAATCATTTGGAAGACAATGTTAGAAAATAGCAATAAATACATAATAATACATAATTATAGCACTGTTAATTGTTAATTGACATGAATTTTAGAAGGTATGGGGTATGAATAGGTACAATAAAACAGTGGTCCCCAACCTTTCTTGACCCACGGACCGGCTTGATTTCCCACAAAGCTCCCGCGGACCGGGCGGGGGCGGGGGCGTCGTACATTATAGCGATGTAATGTATCTTATTTATTATGTATTGTGTAAAACTAAGACACGAATAACATCAAATTAAAAGCACAAAATGAATGCCGACCCACTATCCACCAGTTCAAGTTCCAGCCAAGTTTTTCCAGAAAGATGATTACATCGCTGTTTAACGTGTGTGGTAAGAGACAGTGCACTAGCATGAATTAACTTGAGACAAATGTGCACATTAGCACTCAACAAGTCATCAAAACTTACCTTTACGCATTCCCACATTGTATCAGCATTTGAGACCAAATATGAGATGAAAGAAAAATCGTCATAAAAACCAGTAGTAGTCTATCTGTGCGGCATATGAGAGAAAGTTAGCACACGCACAATGGACATGCGTCAAGTGAGACGGATGTAACAGAGAGAATCCGGCCACTTTTCAAAATAAAACATCAAAAAAATGAAATAATGGAAATGATTTTTTCTTTCTGTGCGGCTCGTTACCGGTCCGCGGCCCGGGGGTTGGGGACCACTGCAATAAAAACATGGGGAGCTCTGAAATGCAAATAATTAAATACTACATCTCCTGACTTTTTTTTCAGTTCACACACACACACACACACAAGCTAATTATTCCAATACAGTAGATCATCAAGCATCAGACTGAATCTCTAGTTTCCGTTCCAGTTTCCAGTAATCACCCGGCGACTGATTAGACATCCAGCGGCTTGCGCTGCTCGTTCCTCTTATCCGAGATGTGGTGTATCATTTATGTAAATGTAAAATCAGATGACACCTCTGAGGGTCTGGGAGTGCTGTTGAAAGCCTGAGCACACACCATTGGTATTCCGGGAAATGTCACCGCATCACGCACTATCTAGTCTACTGTGAAATACAACTTGTCTCTCAGACGTATTAATCCGAAATGTGCACGTCTCGATTTCTTCTAGAAAAGACCGAAGTGAACCAGCACCTCGTAATAGTCAAAATGGGTCTGGCGCTACCGTTGTTGTTCAGAGTAGGGTGCACACTAAATACTCAGTTTATGTTAGTGCATAGTGCGTTCATTGGCTTTATTTGGTCATTGCTGGAAAGGAACTAACGCAAGTTTACTGCACTAGTTTCTATTTACGACAGAGGTTTAAAAGTAAATTAAGCTTTACAACTGTAGGGGGTGCCTCAGAGCAAAAAAAGACACTTTCTAAAATTGTTATTGCGGTCGGCACAGGAAGTAATCAGTTCTTCAGCTTGTTTAAGGAAGTGCTTGTTATTTGTAGCCATAAGAATGACCACCTCACCCACAGTGCAAACAAAACTAACACAAATAGTCAACGCACACGATACACAGCATAACCTAAATACATACAAATATCGAACATCTTTGCGCAATACACATGCCAATATTGCATCCATGTCTCCCTGCAGCAAGGCATGCTGGGTGGTTAGCAGCACATGTCGAGGAGGGTGTCCGGGAAGCAAACAAGGAGGGACGTTCAAATACTCTTAACAGTTCAAGTTTTATCGCTTGTAGTTCATATTGTAGCATCAGGGCTGAGGGGGAGTAGCCACTGGACTACCCAGCATGCCTTGTGGGTGCTTGTAAATAAAGCTAATGTTACGTGTCGTTGTTAGCGCCTAGTGGTTGTTTATTACCCATGTTGTGGTAGTATTTATTTCTGTTAGGTGTTAACTTGCTGTGGATGTGTTGTGTTATTTTGTTGCACCGTGAGCAAGGCTGTCGTTCTGTTTGATGACCCTCTGTCCATTTGCATTTGGTCTGTACAGTATACTGTAGCTTTGTGTTGGTCTTCTGTCCTCACTGGAAAAATGTTGCACACCCGTGAGTTAGGCTATCAGCATCCCCAATCAGCGCACTCATAATCCAATCAACTGGCTGGAGTAACGATTGCAGTGAAACTAGATTATGGACTCTGTGTTGGTTATGCCTCGCATGAGAGCAGTTGAATGAAATTAGTCGGGGAAAGGATTGAATATGTTGCTCGTAGAAGCACGTGCGACTGCATTAGACCAGACGCCGTCACCTTATTTGCCGCTAGAAAGTCTCTCATGGAGATCATCTCTCCAGACATCCTGCGCCCGGCGTCAGTCTCGCTCTCATTGACGGCGTCCGTCTCTATGGAAAGTTCCCTGCGGGCTCGCAAGTGGCCTGGGGCCACCACATTCCGACGTGGGTGCCGGCGTGGGTGGAGACCCCTTCTGGGGTAACAACATCTGCAGGGGGCGTCGAGTCTCCTCAGCAGCCAGTTGAGGACCTGCTTGATGACAATGGAGATGACGTTGAAGAGGGAGTAGATGCAGCAGACGCCCGTCAGGATGAACACGAAGTTGCCCAGCTGATACGCCGCCGTGGCGTGGCCCTCATAGACCAGACGCTGGCTGCTCACCATATCTCCAAAGCCAATGGTGCTGAAAGCCACGAAGCAGAAGTAGAGCGAGTCCAGGTATCCCCAGCCCTCGGCTGCAGAGTACATGAAGGAGGCGCAGCAGGACACCAACACGGCTGCTGCGCCGAGGATGAACATGACACAGTACACCGAAGGCTTCCAGCCGGCCAGATCCTCCCCTTTGGACTTTGCACGAACTCCCTGACCGTTTTGGGGGAGAAGAACCTTGTTGTGGCGCCGCTCGTGGCAGGACTTGAGGACAATGGCGATGACCGTGATGACCCGCTCCAGAAAGAGGTTGAAGAAGAGGATGGTGGCCGCGCAGCCGAGAAGGCCGTAGAACATCAGGAAGACTTTCCCTCCGATTGTGGCAGGTGTGGTCATCCCGAACCCTTTGATGCACAAAAAGGCATTTGAAATAAAGTACTTTCTCTCAACACATCACAATACTACACACTTTTCATATTTGACACCTTTCCATAAGTATGGATGTGAGTGGGAATGGCAGTTTGTCTCATAAGAGTCATTCTGGACATCAAGTTGACAGTCTCGGCTTTTAGCTCGACGGCTAGCGCCCTCGATTAGAGATAGTGGAGTACTGACTGCGTAATTCAAAACTATTGGTCTCTGTTAACTCGCTTACTTACTCGAACTGCATTCGTTGAAACGTATTAACCGGATGGAAAGAGCAACACATCAGGTCCTTGCTTGCCTCAGATCAACTCTCCTTTCCACTACCTGTTCCTGTCCGAGCTGCTCACTAAACGGCCAGCGCTCGAAGAAGCTGGATACTTGTAAACGCCAAGCATCAACAGCTTACGGACACTCGACTTGCCCAACTCGACTTGACTCGCCAACACTGAGCATCTACAGCAGGGGTGTCCAAAGTGCAAACCTGCGACACATTCTAATAATCAAACGGCCAAAACTGAAAAATCAGCATTAATTTTTCAAGAACGTCAAAATATGACGGACAAAAGCTGGAAGTGGGGGGGAGAAAAATGCAATTTTATTGAAATTATTCTTGAATTAAGGCCAATATGCTGTATATTATATTATTATTACAGGTATTATTATTTTTTAAATCCATAACCAACATTTTTTTCTCGTAACTTTTTAATAGTTTTTTTTCCACTGTGAACTCAATCATCCTTCAAAATGTTTGACCATTTTTGATAACCAAATGATGTTATTATTCCTCGTAATATCACAAAGTTATTCTCGTGAAATTACGACTTTTACTCGTTCGATTACAACTTTTTTCTCATATTATTTTCACTTTATTTCACTTAATTTTTCAGTTTTTGCTGGTTTTTTTGGTTGTTTTTAGTTTTCTTGTTAAATTATAGTTTTAGAATGTGCCGCGGGCCAATAAAGAACAGCCACCGTCCGAAAATAGCACCCAGGCTGCACTTTGGCAACCACTGGTCTGCTGTCCCTTTGTCTTCCCTCAGTGCACACAAAGCAGGTCAGTGAATTATCTCTACTCTTCTTGCCTTTTCATTCGATTGCTGTTTTAAAATGGCAACAATTACTCTCTACTTTGACATTGTCCTTTATAGCAGCTGTCAACGCGACATACTGTGCAGCACATTGGTAACTGATGAGTGTCGACTAATTGCCAGTCTGCCGCGCCGTCCCAAGCTGCTTCGGGTCTTTCGATTGCTTCCACTTTCACACTCGTTCTCGATGTGATAATTAAAGACGAGTCACGAGAGCAATTCTCACAGAAAATGCACGTATCCTTCTCGTTCAGTAAACATTTTGATGTTACGTGTGCGTGCGTCTGTATGTGTGTATATGCAGTGTATAAAATGTTACAAGTGTCATTTCTGCAGCGATATAAATGACGCACAATTTGAAATCAGCTCTCGGGAGGTAGGCCGAAGTCTTGCGACACATCCTCTGAGATAGCTCCCCAGCTCCCCAGTGCTGGCAGCACTCATGCAGCCCCAGACCGTGCATGACGCTACCACCACCTGCTTCGCTGTTGGTAAGACGCATTTATCTTGCCAGCCATGCAAACAATGTGCTTGTTTTTTTTAATCTATCCATGCAACCCGGCCTGCTGGGGGAGATTCTGCCATTATTCCATTATTGATGAAGTCTATTGTACTCTCCATGAAGCTTATCCAGAGATTTACAATGATAAGACATGGAGATCCCAAGATTACAATTAAGATTAGACGAATTTATCACAGTGATCCAAGATAAAACTGCGGAGATGCATATTAAGAGTGATGAAACATCGATTTCCTATTCAGTAGCCAGGAAACCACAGCTCTATATTTGACCCCCGTATTGCCAATAATCACAATATAGTTCAGCGATAGGTTAAATATGTGCTGGGTTTAAAAATCCACTTGATGCGGTCCCCAACATCCACAAACGTCCTCGCTATAAGGTCCGTGCCAGCCAGCCAGCCAATCACACAGACTGTCTGTGTCATTGACAGCGAGTGATGTTGAACTGATGCGCCGCATCACATACTGACAAAAACACTCATTGCGCAATTCTCCAGTCTCCAGCGTGTTCAGTTGCCCGCACAAGGCCGGTTGTGGAAAAAGTACCATTTTTGGATGTACAAAGAAAAAGAAAGAGAGCATACCATTTTACCATTCCAGGAAATAAACAAAATAAAATCTAATAAAAAATATATTTTTATTTTAGATATATTATTCATGATTATATTTGACTTTCCACATTTTTGTGTTGCATTTCAGGTCATTTTAGAATTTTTTAAAAATATTTTTGTCATCAAATATTCAGAAAGTCAAATAGAATTACAGCAAAATATTTTGTAAATATAATAGAAATATATATATATATATATAATAGAAAAATAAAATTAAAAATATATTTTATATATATCTTTTATTGTGATACTTTTATTATTATTATTATTATTATTATTATTATATGTTTTGTATATATGTGTATTTTAAAATAATTGCGTATTTAATGTATTTACATGTTATAATATACAGTACATGCATGTTCAATGTTTAAAAATGCTAGCTTGAATAAAAATTTGAATAATAATATTATTCAATAATATAAATAATAATATAAATAATATAAATAATAATTCAATAATATATATATATATATATATATATATATATATATACACACACACACACTTATTATTTAATTTTTTATAATAATTAAATTTTTTAAAATTTTATATATATATATACACACACACACACACACACACACACTTATTATTTAATTTTTTATAATAATTAAATTTTTTTAAATTATATATATATTTATATGTGTGTGTATTACATTGTACATATAATATAAAATATATATAATATTTAGATAATATAATGTAGAATAGAAAATATATGTAATATTCGTAATATATTTATATAAAATTCTATAAATTATAAATAAATTTAGTATTTTTAGAAAATTATAAATTGATTAGACAAAAATCCCACCAAATAAAAATGGGTTCTTCCTTGGCTATGACTTGACTTATGCCATTAATGTTAGACAAAGTATAACAATATTGTAAATAAATAAATAAATAAATAAATAAGTGCCTTAAATTGATTGATATTATTTCAGAAACCCACAAACAGTCATTGAAGTTGTTTTATCGTAGTTTTGTGTTTGTTTCTGTCGCTCACCAATTGTGGAAACCACAGTCCCCACGAAGTAAAAAGCTCCGGTGAAGTCCCATCGAGGTCTGATGGTGTCCACTCGAATTCCGGCTACGTTCGCCTCCTCGTAGTTCCTGAGGAAGTTGTTGAGCTCCTTCTTGCTCAGGTTGTAGGTCTGGCTGAAGAGCTCGAACCTCTGCGCCCATCGCTCCTTAGCCTCCCTCTCTTTCGGCTGCTCCAGCGCGGAGAAGACCGCTGCTCCACACAGCAGATAGACGATGATGAACAAGGCCAGCAGCAGGAACCTCGCATTGTCCTCGTTGATTGGACCGGAACTGCAGCAGCAACCGCTCCTAAATGCCATTATGTTGCTGTTGTGGCATGATGGTGTCAAATAAAATGTACACCCACCCACTCTTCAAATGTTTGGTCACGGCACGGAGGAAAAGCCATGCGCACAAGAAGCCAAGAGCGCCCTTTAAAGGTGGTTAGATGTTCACATCTGGCGCGTCCAGAAGCACAGAGGAGGAGGAGAGGATGGAGGCACGCGCGCGTCAACCTGTGGATGCTGTTTGCTGCCGATTTGTGTTGTAGTGCTCCTTTGTCCTGCCTGCTCTAACACGTCCCTCCCCAGAGCGCACGTTTTACGCACGGTGGAAAGACCAAAGCAGACCAGGAGGGAATAACAACAACATCCATAATAATCTCCATAATTACGCAGCGATCCAGCCCGTTTACCTGATTTTTTTAAAAGTTTTTTTTTTACATGTAATAAGAGCAAAAACTATGTCACTATTCCTCAGAGGTCACATGATAGCACGAGTATTCATGTTTACTTTATATTACTAAATAAGCCATAACATTGTCAACCATGTTCAAAATAAAGTAAACTATAAACCAGGGGTGTCCAAAGTGCGGCCCAGGGGCCATTTGTGGCTCATGACTTTTTATTTCATTAGCCTGCAGCACATTTAAAAAATATATAATTTAACAAGAAAACTACAACAAATTTTACAAGAAGAAAGTGAAAATATTCAGAGGAAAAAGTTGTAATCTAACGCGAAATAGTCATTTTCTGAGAATAACACAATATCATTTTAGCAGCATGAAGTTGAAATATAAAAGTTATTTTTTAAAGTTGTAATATGAGAAACAACCAAACAAAGAATAAAGTTGTAATTTTTAGAAAAACTGGGTTTTTCCAATGTTCCAATGTTACGAGAATAAAGTCAAAATATTATGCGAATGAAGTAAAAAGTCCAAGGAGAAAATTTGCAAGAAGAAAGTTAATAGCTGGAAAGTTAAAAACAACAGCAGAAATGGTTTTACAGTTTTACAAGAATAAAGTCAAAACATTCAAAGAACCTTTCAAAGTTATAGCAATCTCAGAAACTTGGATTAATGCTAACAAAGGAATGGACTTCGAGCTGGAAGGATATGAAATGACGTGTGCAAACAGGAACAATGCAAATGGAGGAGGTGTGGCCTTATACGTGGACAAACATTTGAACTACAAAATGGTAAAGAATATGTCATTTGTCATTGATAACATTTTAGAATGTATAACAATTGAAATCTGTAAAGAAAAAAGCAAAAATGTGTTAATAAGTTGTGTGTACAGAACTCCAAAGTCAAAGATTGGAATGTTTGAGGATTGGATTAAGACAACGTTTACAGACATAGGTCAGAAAACTATTTTCATATGTGGAGACTTCAATATTGACCTCTTGAACTCACACAAGTGCAAGGAAACAGATGACTTTATAGATACAATGTATAGCTTGAGTTTATATCCTAAAATCATTAGACCAAGTAGAATAACAGACCACTGTGCCACCCTCATCGATAATATATTCACCAATGACTTTGATAACAACACCATCAGTGGCCTGCTAATTAGTGACATCAGTGATCATCTTCCAGTGTTTACAATCTACAATGAACATTATAAGAAAAAACAGGCGGAGGCAAAAAAGACTTTTCAAAGATTGCGTACAGAGGATAACATCCGTGCCTTCAAGATAGGTCTAGAAGAACAAAGTTGGGAGAGTGTCTACAGTGCAACAGATGTGGACAAGGCATATGACAGCTTCCTTGGTACTTATATGGAGCTCTACGATAAGAACTGCCCCTGGCAAGAAAAGCCCAAGAAGCAAAAGAAAAACCAGCAGCCATGGATGACAAAAGGACTAAAAAACGCCTGTAAGAAGAAGAACACATTATACAGGACATTTATCATTCAACAGACTAAAGAAGCAGAACAAAAGTATAAGACATACAAAAACAAGTTGACAACTATCTTGAGAGTGTGTAAGAGGGAATATTATAGTCACGTACTAAATAAGAACAAAAATAACATGAGAGCAACTTGGGGCATCTTAAATAGTATTATAAAGAACAACGTTAAGAAAGCAGACTATCCTCCCTATTTCATGGTTGGAAACACTTACAGGAATGACATGAATGCGGTAGCTGAAATGTTTAATGAATATTTTGTAAATATTGGACAAAAACTGGAAGAGGAAATTCCAAAACAAGACACAATTGATGAAGGGATTGATATTATCGATAGGAACCTTAATTCTATGTTTCTCACTGCTGTAACCAAAAAGGAGATCACTGACATTGTTAACCATTTTAAGGCAAAAACATCAACTGATTGTCATGGAATCGAAATGGAAACAATTAAAAGGGTCATCAATGAGATCGCAGACCCGTTAACATATATTAGTAACTTATCATTTCAGACTGGAATATTTCCAAGCAAAATGAAAACAGCCAAGGTGGTTCCAATTTTCAAAAAAGGAGACAAACACCAATTTACAAATTATCGACCAGTTTCCTTGTTACCACAATTCTCGAAAATTGTGGAGAAGCTATTTAATAATAGGTTGGACAAATTTATTAATAAGAATGAATTATTGGCAAGTAGTCAATATGGTTACAGAGCCAACATTTCAACTTCTATGGCACTGATGGAAATCACGGAGGAAATCACTACTGCCATAGACAACAGAAGATGCGCAGCTGCAGTATTCATGGATCTGACAAAAGCTTTCGATACAATTAATCACACTATTTTAATTTCAAAATTAGAAAGGTACGGAATTAGAGGTTTAGTCTTAAATTGGGTTAAAAGCTACCTAGCAAAGAGGAAACAATTTGTAAAGCTAGGAGAATATACATCTGGGAGTCTACACAATACGTGTGGAGTACCACAGGGGTCCATACTGGGACCAAAACTGTTTAACTTGTACATTAACGACATTTGCAAAGTAACTAACAACTTAAAATTGGTCTTATTCGCCGATGATACCACCGCTTTCTGTTCTGGTGAAAGCACACAAGAACTCATTAAAAAGGTCAAGGATGAAATGGTCATATTAAAGTCATGGTTTGACAAGAATAGATTATCTCTGAATTTAAGTAAAACTAAAATAATGCTATTTGGTAATAGTAGAAAGGACACGTACGACCAAATACAAATTAATGGAACGGATATTGAAAAAGTGGAAGAATATAAATTCCTTGGGGTTATAATAGATGAAAAAATGAGTTGGAAATCTCATATTAAATATATACAACAAAAGGTGGCGAGAAATATCTCTATATTGAATAAAGCAAAATATCTTCTTGATCAAAAATCACTCCACACTCTGTACTGTTCCTTAGTATTACCATATCTAACGTATTGTGTGGAGATATGGGGAAATAATTACAAAAGCAATCTTCACTCACTCACTGTACTGCAAAAAAGATCTGTGAGGATAATTCATAATGCCAAGTATAGAGAACATACAAACCCTTTATTTTTAAAATCACAGATATTAAAATTCGCAGATTTAGTACACTTTCAAACCGCTAGAATAATGTATAAAGTTAATAATAACTCGTTACCCAAAAATCTAATCAAGTATTTCTCAATCAGAGAGGAGAAATATGATCTTAGAGGAAAATTAAACCTAAAACATTTATATGCGAGAACAACGCTGAAAACCCACAGCATTTCCGTGTGTGGAATTAAATTATGGAACGGATTGAGTAAAGAACTCAAACAATGTACAGAGATGAGCAAATTCAAAAAACAATACAAGCAGTTGATGTTTGCCAAATACAAGGCAGAAGAGTCCTGATTGTTCTGTCAGGTTTGTTATTTTATTTTATTTATTTATTTTTTTATTTTCTATTTTATTTTATTTTATTTTATTTTTTATTTATTTAATTAAATTTTATTTGTTATTTATTTATTTCTATTTATTTATTTATTTTTTTTATAATTTTCTTTGTTGTGTTTAAAAAAAAAAAAAGCTTTGTTCTTATTTATTTATTTATTTATTTAGTATTGTCATCATATTATCATTATTATGAATGTTCTCTCTTTTTTTGGGGGGAGGGTTATCTCACCGTTATCTATTATGTGTTATCCTGACTATCACTGAAAACATGACATGGAATCCAGGAAGTGAACTACATGTACTGTACTAGATGTAGAATGGATGGGGGGTAGGATTAAATAAGCTTTGCTTCTTCCTACTCCTTTTGGACATGTGGAACTGTCAAAAAATGATTCACGAGATGTATTCCATTGTAACCTTCATGTTCAAATAAACTAAACCAAACCAAACCAAAACATTCAGAGAACAAATGTTGTATTCTAACAAGATGAAAAGTCGCAATTTTACAACAATAAACTTGAAATATTATGAGCAAAATAATGTCATTTTAGTAGCATAGACTTGAAATATTAAGAAAAAAATATATATATTTTTAAAATTAGGTCAGGGAAAAAGTTATAATGGGAATAAAGTCAAAATATAAAGCAATAAAGTTAAGTTAGAAAATTTACAATGATTGTTTAAGAAATATTTGGGAAATAAATTTAAAAAACCCCAGCAAAGACTGAAGTTCATACTAATAATTGGCCTTTTCATCTTTATCTAAAAGCTGAGATGCAGTTTTTCTTGAAATATGTCTAACTTCTTAGCATATCTACATGTGTTGCTTTACAAAATACTGCATCAAAGTGACTCTTGCACCCTTTCATTGTTCAGTATGTGGCCCCTGCCATAATTAATACTTGGCATGGGCTGAGCACTTGACTTGCAATACTCTGCCAAAACGCTAGGGGCAATGTTTTCCAGAGAGTTGAATAGCCATTTCGCATCCCGTGTAGTAGTAAGAGCTCACGTCCAGTTCTGTATTTCTTTCTTTTCCCTCCAGGAATTTGAACATCTGGCGATGCTTGCAAAGGGGCAAGGAAGTGTTATATACCGTAAGTGCTCACATGTGCGACTTTTTTTGCTGAGACACTCCGTTGTTTCTTTTGTTTTGGCGGATTTTGCAGGATGGAAAAACAGGAAATGATGTACAGTGGATCAGCGAGCATTTACGATTCAGTATTTGCAAGGCGTGCTGGGAAGCCCACGCACACCCCTCCTTAACCACAAGTTACCCAGCATGCCTTGCGGGTTATGAATTAGTATAAAATAGTTTTTATATTAGTGTGTAAGCATTACGTGTGTTTCTTCTTGGTTTTGTTTGCACCGTGAGCAAGGGAGGCATTGATGACCTCTTGTTGGTTTGTGTGTCTCAATTACTCGCTTTTTTCGCCATTCGCGGGCAGTCTGTGAACGCAACGCCTACAAACAAGCAAGGGTTTTTGTTTTAGGTGCATGTGAAGCTCTGCCAAAGAGTTTGGCGAGGGAGGAGCAACTGCCAGCAGCTTCACTTCCTGGAATTTGTGGTCAATGACAGCGTCACAGATTGGGAATCATACAGTAGTTTTCAACCTTGGAAAATTCACTTCAAGTACATTAATTTTATCTCAACAAAGGGAGGTGTGGCGTACTGATTTCGTTCATGTTTTTAAAGTCACAATATTTATGGGGAGCCAGGTTGAAAATGATCCGATGCTAAATTTAGACTGTGTGCGATATGAAGGGAGATCAATATTACGTGACATTTTCGAGCTTTGCTGAGGGATCCTCGCTCCCGCTCACTTACCTGGGGACGATGTGGGCAAATGTCATGCGAACGTTAGATCGCATCGAATTATTCAGGTCCGAAGCAAGGACACAAAAGCTGAAGTTCTAAAATTGAGGATTTAACCAAAAGATGTCACAGTTGACTCAGCAGGGAAGCTGGAGCTTCGGCGTATTCATCTCCAGCTCTGATATTCCTCGCACGGAGGCTTGCGGCATTCCTTCCTGCGCTATTTCGTCTTGACTATTCCTACTTTAAATTCACCGCTTCTTTTAATTTGAAATGTTGCGACCGAAACAAATCTTTTCACTTGTGGAAAATAGGTAGAGCGTGCCAATTAACTTCATAACATGCAGGATGCATTCTATAAACACGGCCATTCATGTCGGTGCATACACAGCCTTGATTACAGCAAACAGCTGAGATTGGATGTTGACAAGTTCGCGTGTGTGACTACAGATATACCCTAGTAGGTCATTAGCTCATTTATATGACAGCCGTAGCCATATAAAAAGATGAAAATGATTCATACCGTGGACACATTTCGAGTTCAAGTACATTTTTAATTATGGAAATGACACAGGAAAGTTGTAAAAGACTAACATATATTGTATAAAGATGTGTCATTAATTGAATCAATGATCATTTTTGACATTATGACGAAGCGTTCAATGTCCGTCCGTAAAAAGATGATTTCCCGGTGCATGTTTTATGGTGTTTTCGGCTCACCCCAGGCTGTTTACTCTCTCGGCATATGACATTTTGCCTTTGACACAATGAAAGTTAACTTAGCATGTTTAGGGAAAAAAAACCCAAATCTTTATTTTTCTCAAGCTGCTGCACCTCCCTAGTGGAGCCTGCTGTTGATTGTAATAGAAATGACCAGGGTCCTTTAGAATGATTGTTTGCTCACATTTGTCACTTTCTCATGTTGTTTCCAGCCTCATGATAGCAACTGACCTTCACTCAGAAGGTATACATCAACAGCACATCCTTGCTAATGAGCAACCTGGATGATTAGCCACATGTCATTGTGATTTAAATGTAATCCACCCTCTTCATCTCTCGTGATGAGGCTGCCGTTGATCTGCATAATTATGATCTACGGAGACAATGTAGCTGTCAATTAGCCTCTGTGAGTGATTGCTGGGTATGAATTAGCAGTCAGTCACTGCTATTAGAATTTACCCTGACCAGCCCGACAGTGTAGTCCAAAATTTGGGAACACCTAAAATTTGCTACTGTCATATAGAGGATCTTTGACAAGTGTTTTTGCAGTATGTCATTAAAAACAGCAGTCCGCTCCTGTCATGTAGCGTAGGTGTTCTCAACTGGTATCAACCTGGGGTTGCAGGTTTGAATGACCTCGCAACAGGCACAATAATCCCTAACAGAAAGCACGGGCGACTTTTACAGCTGTTCGTTAAAGCTGAAACTCAACTCTGAACCCCCGACGTCACTTCCTGTTGTCCTGTCTTTCAAGTCCCGGAGGGCACACATTTATTTATAGGAACACAAACGAGCAGATGTCTTAATTATGTCTTTAATGGCTGTAAAGGTGACTATGGGGATGTTATTTCATATCTAGAGGGCTCTAATAATGTTAAAAAGTCATATTTAGAAGGTTTATTAGCCAGTTCTATTTTAAAACAGCCATCACAAGCCCACTGTCATTTTTTTTTTAATAACACAACCGCTTCCAGGTGGAATTGACGCACATTATTAAAAAAATGAGGAGGAACATGTAGAAATATATAGAAACTAATCAAGCACAATGAAATAACCGCATAAAACCACAAAATTAGATGTAGATGTGCAAAAATCTGCCCTTTTGCTATCTTTCCTCAGAAAGTCAAGAGTAATATCAACAAATAACTGACAATTTTCTCCTTTTCCAAATAAAGGACGAGTCAAAAATTGGATGCACTTTCTGTCATATGTTCCACGTGGATACGATTTGTCTGTAGTGCAGTGTACTTCATGCGCATTTCGTGCGTAGCTTATTTTCGTGCGCATTCTTGTTTCCACCTCCCACTTGTTAGCCTGAGCAATTCCTCCTTTCCTTCCCATTACTTTGTACTTTCTCTTTTTGATGCCTTGTTTCGCTTTGTGTGAGCTCAATTAAAGAGTATTTATCCACATGTCGCCTCAGTGTCTGCCCATAACCCATCGTGACAAGAACCCATCTTTGGGTCCCCATCCACCAGTTGAGAACCACTGATCTAGAAGGTCTTTGACTAGCGTAAACATATTGCTTCTGTTTTAATTTATGGTTTGTACTGACGAGAGTCATCTAGGGAAGTCAAAGTTTTAAGGTGTAGCACAGCTTTACTTTGAAAGTACATACGAAATAATAACAGTGAAGGGAGACCTCTGGCCCTTTTGGCTTCCTGAAAATGTGACCTCCAGAACAATTTAGTTGAATAGCGCTGATGTGCAGGGTAATAACCAGCACAAGGTTTTTAGTGTATTTATCTGCGATTGTGATTGGATGAACGCTCTTCCTGTCACACTCATTAAAAGCCAATCATTTCAACATAAAGAAACTGCCAAAAAAACCCAGACAAGCATTCATCTCGGAATTTCATAATAGAAACATGCAATGGCCAATATAAAGACGTCATCTTATTAATATGCGCGTGTTGTAATCACTGATGTTGCGTCTGGGTTGCATTTATCGACATACACAGTTGTTTTTCTTTAAGGGGCTCGATAGCAGAGTGCTCGATAATTATCCATTGATTCTGCAGCCTTGAAGCTCGCTAATTACTCCCCATCAGAGTATGAGCTGTACAAAAAAAAGCAATTTGGTGGCTTGATGCCAATTTGTGTGGCCTGGCTCCCCGGGGGGGCGCTTTATGTTGCTGTTCCACACATTAGTCTGACGTGGATATCTGTAACAGCTACCGCACATAAGCCTTTTTCTCAAAATATCAACACAGCAGCGGCGGGCGGTGTATTTCACAGCTGGGCCGTCAGTGGAGACCCAATCCACCTCTTAATACCACCACTATCACGTCATAATTATCCAAACCATCAATAATATACAAAAATGCAATATAACAATGCGTGGCATTATAGACTGGCTTCTGGGTGCCCTGGTCTCGCAAGACAGATTTTCCCCGAACGAGAAATCTCATCATGTTTTAGTCTCGCGAGACCTCGTGTCACAAAATTTCATGACACCCCCATGAATTACGGGTGAGTACCTGTGCATTTTATACTGTGAATGTGTTTAATAAGTGTGTGAGGCATATTTCGGACTTAAACCTGGATTCTGGAGCTGAAGTGTCATAGTGTCGTATCATGAGGTTGGTGTGTTGAAGTTATCCCTGGTTTCGCTTTTTCTTGAAACATTTTTCGGATGTTGCGGGCGGCAGTGGCTCAGAAGGTAGAGCAGGTCGTCCAGAAACCGGAAGGGTGGCGGTTTGATCCTCGCTCCCTCCACCCAGTCACTGTCGTGTCCCTGGGCAAGACACTTCACCCACCTTGCCTCCAGTGCTACCCACATCGGTGTATGAATGTGAATGAATGTTTGGTGGTGGTCGGAGAGGCCGTAGGAGGGAATTGGCAGCCACGTTTCCGTCAGACTACCCCAGGGCAGCTGTAGCTACAGATGTAGATTACCACCAACAACGTGTGACTGAGGAGTGAATGAACAATGGGTTCGCTTCACTGTCAAGTGCTTTGAGTGCCTTGAAACACACGATAAAATTGAATCCAATATTATTATTTGTGTATCTAAACAGGAGTAAAGCAACAATGTGAAGATTTTTTGTTTTTAGGGAGCTGAAGACCTACCTCACGGTCACTGCTTCTCAAAGTATTTTAGTAAAAGAAACTCACGACAGTGAGCAAGATAAGATCCCTGTTAAAGGATATCTTAACAAAGCGGTCTATGGTTAATTTTCCTCATTGCTAATATGTTTTCTCATTAACTACGTTTAAATACCATTTGATAAAAAAACTACTAAACATTATTACAAGACTTTTGAAGCAGCATTTTCCTTCAAGTCTTGGTAAAAGCGAGTGCATCTCAGTGAATTACTATCAGGCGTATGCGGTATTTATGAAGGCGCTACAACTTTGTATTAAATTGAGACGGATACCTCCACTCTTCGCCATAAATCAACTTAATGCTTGTTTCCAAGTAGAAATAATGACTCCTTTCAGAAATGTCACATGTGTTTTTCATTTCTAAATTCAAACATCAAGTGTTACAGTGTACCCACCCCCTCTTATCAAGACATGTTGAGTTCGTTGGAACCTGTGAATTCAGTCCAAAGACCCGAATGATGTTTTGGTGTGTGTGTGGTCCATCTTGCTATCTAATACAGAAACATCCATCTGCAGAGCCGGAGGTAACCATGGTGACCAGAAACTAGGTTAGAAAGTAGTGTATAAAAACATCAATGAGGTTCCCGAGCGTGTAATGTGGTTCAGTAGTCTATTCAATCTTACAAGCTCTTACAAGGCAACGTTTTTTGCTTTTCAACCAGCAACCTTTTCAAAAACGTGCCAGTCCAGCATTACTATTAAGAGACCAGGAATTGCTGTGTAAACAAATGCCAATAGAAAAAAGAACATTTTTCCTGCAACTTGTATTAAAGCATACTTTTAAAGAATGAAGCAATGTTAAATCACTCATTTACATTATGCAATGACCGTTAAAAAATGCATACGTTCGACAGACCATAATGTAATGAGGCACGATTTATTTGACAATGAAATGGCGATGAACATTTCTCTTCCCATGTCTTTATAAATAAAGTCAAATATTGTTTGTTTTAATATTTCATCTTATGTTTATAGTCATTAGAAACGTTTTCAAACATATTATTTTCAAACGTGCGTTAGAGGTGGGTGGATCAATCCAAATATTGATACTGATATCAGAGTATAGATACTCGTGTGATGAGATGAATATTTTTCAGGTTTCTTATTTACTCTCTTCGTTGCTTTTGGTTGTGGTGTTCCTTATTTTGTATTGCTGATTTTATTTTTAACTTCTAATTGTATGTAATAAAGGACACTACAGAAGAGTCTAGATTTTGGGGGGTTGAGGGACCCCCAGCGAATGGTGACAATTTGCAACTTTTAGATACGCCCATAGAATTTTTTTTATTTTTGCAACCCCCCCCCCCCCCCCCCCCCCACACACACACACACACACACACACACACACACACACACACACACCATGAACAGATGGATGTATATACAAGTTTCACTTTATTGTCTCGCAGCAACTACAATGCGTTCAAGGACCGCATCAGTGCTTCACGTTTAATGAACAAACATCCGTGAAGTGGACTTTTTTTTCAAAAAGCGGTACATTTTTCCTGTATTATCACGTATTTCGAAATTATTACCGACTAATGGTGAATGAGCCGTGTGAAAATAAAAAAAATATGTTTTTGACCAATAATTTGCAGGAATAATATTGTTAAATTGTTCACAAGTACGTGTTTTGATACAAATATTTTCTTGTTTGCCTAAAATGTTGTCCTGTTTTTCATTCTGATTATAATCATAATCAACAAATTAAAGAAGAAAATCACAAAATCATTCATGATCTCAAAAAATGTCCAAGTAAAAACTATTGGTATTGGACTCAGCGATACTGGCATTGTATTTACTTGGTATCGTATTGACACCAAAGTTTGTAGTATCGCCCATCCCTGAAGTATAGCTATATTGCTAAAAAGAATTTTTTTTTTTAAAAGAATATTTTTAAAAGTGTGTAGATGTTGTACAATATAATATATCTCAGTTAGGTTATACATGTTCAGTACTTGCTGTTCTCTAATGTAACAGTTGTATATATCCTATTTTTTTTGTGAGTAGTATACTACCACAAAATGAATGCTAGGTGGGAAGCAGGAGACAATTGAGAATCACATTTTGTCTTTTTTCATGCAGCTTATGCATAATGTAACAGCCCTGTGGCATATACAGCACAGTTGCATGCGCGCTTATTTATCTACGGCAGACATGTTTTAGTCCGACTATTTCCTGTATTTATGTCAGATGCAGGTACTGTTGCAGTGTCAAACACCTTGCATGCACCGATGTCAAGTGGGATGCTGGTGATCTTGACAGAAACAAAATGTCATTTAAAAAAAGCACAAATTTTGGATCATGTTGATTTGTGTTGTCCTATGCCATGAAACATGTCAGATCTTAAGAGGATAACAGCTGCTTGATGGAATGTCCGCCTCTGTCATGCTTGTTTACCACAGTTAGGAATACTAAATAAAGAGAAAAGCCAGTCCTGTACCAACAGAATCACCCCCTTTCTGCATTCATTCTGTAACATTCCCTCTACTGACACCCCGATCGACTCGGTGGGGAGCAAGTAATTGTTATTTCCGAGACAGGTCCGCCTGATGCGTCATCACTGGGGCTGTGGAGTTGTTGGAGTCTTGGAAAGTTGCATGCATTTTCTGTCTCAGGCAAAGGCCGAGTACATTTACATTTAGATTGATGCTCTCGGAATTGACATGCTCAAATGAGATGCATGTAAGCGCACGATGCAACATACTGTATAAGGGTTGATTTGGGACTACTGTCTCAGGTCAAAGAGCGATCAAAGCACACACTGATGATCGGAGCGGGCTTATAAATGGTCACTTTACTCTGTCCTGATATTTCAGCATGAAGGTTTACTCTCACGCAGACTATTCCATTGGAAACATGATACCTCTTGCATGTATACACTCGTGTTGGTAAACCTGATTCCTTTTACCAACTCAAGGTCTTATGAGTCACTCACTCACTGAAGTGAATCGGGTGCTCCATTCACTCACAACCTCTGAACACAAGGCTTTGTTTTCTTGCTTTAGTGAAGCTTTCTTTGACGTGTGTGTAGTAACTGGAACATACATAAAACATGCAAATACTGTCTATAAATGTAGATTTGATATGCTAAACACAAGTAGCTAGCCAAAATACATATAATACACAACTGCTAATAGCAGACCATGAGGTTGACAGATACCTTCAAAGTAATATTTCAGAAACATTTGTATTTAAGTGCTTTGTACACATTACAGCGGAGTATTAGGGCCACACTGGAATTTTTTTTTTTTGAGATTTCAATAAAGTTGTAAATTTACGAGAAAAAAGTTGTACATTTAAGAGAAAAAAAAGTTGTAATATTACATTTGCCGAGGCCAAAGGTCACATAAGTCCCCCCTTTTCATAGCTGTCTCAGGCACGATGGCGTATTAAAATAATCTGAGATTTCGAGAATAATGTTGCAAATTCATGAGAATAAAGTCGTAAATTTGCGAGAAAAAACTCGTAATATTAAGACAATAAAGTCGGAAATTTACGAAAATAACGTTGTAAAAAAGCTCATAACTGTATGTCACAGGCATTGCCCGAGACGGCTATGAAAAGATGGAACTTATGTGACCTTTGGCCTTGGGCATGTGGAGGGGGCAGGATAAGGAAGTGAGAAGGGCTGGACATGCTAATCGTTATAAATAAAAGCTTGCCTGAAGCAAGAGGAACGTTTCCTTTCCTTCCTATTTTCCCCCTGACATGTATGACACGATGACACGTCATGTTATGACTTTATTCTCGTAAATTTACGACTTTATTCTTGTAATATTACGACTTTTTTTCTCGTAAATTTACACCTTTGTTCCCATATTACGACTTTCTCGTAAATTAACACGTTATTTTTTCTCGTAAACTTTATTCTCTTAAATTTAAGACTTTTCTTCTCGTAAATTTATGACTTTATTTTATTTTTTTCAATGTGGCCCTAACACTCGATCGTAACACACAGATACTCAAAAGACGAAAGTTTCCCAACGTTTCAGAGTCAGCACAGCGTGTTAATGAGCTTTTTCAGACCCCATTTCTGCCAGAGCTAGCTTGTTTCACCAAGAGAGGAAAAACTGTATTGATGCCATATTTTGTACCTGTTTTAAACAATACATTTTAACTTATTTACCAACTACGAGCTGATTTAAACTTTTTAAACCAACCCACCAATCCTATGAAACCACTGTCTTCAACCCAAAAAACATGACATGCTGTCTTTTTCTAAACTGTACATGTATACAGCCTTGATGTCAAACATCAATATAAATTCAAATTAAATGTAATTATATGAGAAAACTCTAGAGGATTTGATGTCTTCTTCTAATCTCTTTTACTCTTTGAATCAGACATTTAAAAAAACATCCAAAAAGACCTCATGCTGTGTCTTTGCCCTCTGGGGTGACAGAAGTGTGGAGGCAGCATGGTTGCTATGGTTGTTGCTTCTGATGTCTTACTGCATCGTGTTTCTACTTGTGTTGTGCCGCACAATTTGTTCAGCTAATCAGCTCAAGAGTGATAGTCGCACTCCAATGTTCCATCCAGCTATGATACTAAACCGGCAAGGTTTAGTGCATGTATTTTAATGCATTATGTTTGGTCCAGCATTGTTGAAATTTCAGTCATGTTGCCTTCCCCTCAGGTTTTCATAAATAACACCACAGCTTTGTCATATTTGTCCAACGGGTTTTTGGAAAATAGTTTTTGAAAAATATGTAAAATCGCTATTCATCCAGTTGTTTCCAACAATTTATCCCATTCAGAGATCAGTCCACTGACTTGACAGTTGAACAATATTCAATTTACTTACCATCAAAAAGGTTACAATTACAGAAGGTCCTCGGTCTACGTACAAGTTCCGTACCGATAACACTGATGTAAGTTCAGTCGGAAGTCATTCCTAAATCATACAAAATTAACACCTAAGTCACTCATATTGGACACGCAAGAAGGACATATAAAATTCTGTAATAAAATGATTAAATAGAAGAATGAAATGAAAACGAATAAAAACAGAACTCCTTACTTTTATGAGGGTTGGACTCCGCCTTGGCTACTCTTTGTCACCGATTCTGTCCATAACGTTTATGGACAGAATTTCTAGGCACAGCCAGGGCGCTGAGTGGATCTGGTTTGGTGGCTGCAGGATTGGGCCTCTGCTTTTTGAACATGATGTGGTCCTGCTGGCTTCATCAGGCCATGATCATCAGCTCTCACTGGATCGGTGAGAATCAGCACCTCCACCTCCAAGTCCAGGGTTCTCACCCGGAAAAGGGTGGCGTGCCAGTTCCAGGTCAGGGTTGAGATCCTGCCCCAAGTGGAGGAGTTTAAGTACCTCTGGGTCTTGTCTCTCACGAGTCAGCAAAGGATTGGCGGTGAGATCAGTAGGCGGATTAGTACGATGACTGCAGTGATACAGACTCCGCATCAGTCTGTTCTTGTGAAGAGGGAGCTGAGCCAAAAGGCAAAGCCCTTAATTTACCAGTCAATGTACGTTCCTACCCTCATCTATGATCATGGGCTTTGCGTAGTGACTGAAAGGACAAGATCGCAGGTACAAGTGGTCAAAATGAGTTTCCTACATAGCTTGGCTGGGCTCTCCCTTAGAGATAAGGTGAGAAGCACTGTCATCAGGGAGAAACTCGGAGTAGAGCCGCTCCTCCTCTGCACTGAAAGGAGCCAGATGAGGTGGCTCGGTTATCTGGTCAGGATGCCTTCCGGATGCCTTCTTGGGGAGGTGTTCAGGGCACGTCCGACTGGTAGGAGGCCTCAGGGAAGACCCAGGGACTGGGAGACTATGACCAGGGAATGCCTCAGGATCCTCTGGGAGGAGCCGGACAAAGCAGCCGGGTAGAGGGAAGTCTGGGCTTCACGTCTTAGAGTGCTGCCCCCACTACCCGACCTCGGAAAAGCGTAAGAAGATGGATGGGTGGACTCCATACTTTTATTCCTCTGGCTGTCTTAGACTGGAATGGGCATTGTAAAATAGGGAGAGACATTCTTTTTAGGAGGAGGAAGTCTCAATAATGGCACCACTACTGACGCCTAGTTATCACTGTCCATTTCATAGGAGCAGGTCCGTTCACATGATCAAGGATACCATCTTTATCTTTATCCTTTCACTTGACTTTTCACTTTCCCTTTCTTTGAGGCAATACAGAAGAGGATTTTTGTTTGAATGACAACTCTCCTCTCTCTCCAGGTCATTGCTTTTTCAATGCTCAGCTGTGCCTAAGTCAACCTTATCCTGATAAGATAATAAGCATCTTAATAAACGCCAAGAAATATATTGCATCATCTCTAGCACTAGCTTACTCTAGCTTACTAATTAACCAAGCAAACATCGCCAGCATCATCATCATGGCTGCATCCAGCTGTAGGGACTCATCCTCAGTGATTGTGTTGTCACAGCAACAGCTATAAATTAACACGTTTCTCCTCCGTCAGCTACCCATCACCCTCCGCCATGTAATAAAGATTCGAAGGGACCCAGGGAGTTCTACCAGACTGATATTGCAAAATGTTTATTGGGAAATGAATTACACCACTGCAATGCCCAGACCACCACTTTGGGAGATATAAATGTTTTCTCGTAACTCTTAAAGTTTGTTTTTGTTCATTCTATCATGATTGTACAAAGGCATCAAAATGACAGATTTTTCCTGCCATTTCAAAGTTTGTTTTAGTGAGTTTTAATATCGTAATTGTACAGTGCTTTAATAATGTTCAATATCGTAGTCCGAAAGGACCGGACAAAACGGGGACTGAGACCACCCAAGGGATGGGTCCGCCATCTAGTCCTGAGTGATTCAAGACTGCACAACCAAGTGACCACCCAGTACAGTCGTCCCTCGCTCCATCACAGTTCGAACATTGCTCCGTCACTCTTTCCCGGTTTTCAAAAAATGTATTAATTAATGATTGCTGTTTTGTGGTTGACCACAACCTGTTATTAAGCAAATCTTACGTATTCTTGGCCTAAATTAAGCATTTTCAAGCATAAAAATGTTTGAAATGAATACAAATACAGTTTAAGGCAAAGCAAGACGTTGATAAACTGTAGTCTACTGGCCACTAGGTGTCACTAGTAACACTCACCAGACTTGTTTGCCAACGATTATTATTTTAGAATTTTTTAAATCGCAACAGGCACAATAATAACATAACAATTAGGGATGTCCGATATTGGCTTTTTTTTGCCGATAACCGATATTCTCCAACCCTCAATTTCGATTCTGATATCAACCGATACCGATATGTGTAACATCACATGTCTTTTTCTTGAGCCAAAATACTCTACACATTGTTATGGGCACATCAGTTTCTCGTCATTCGCAGGTAGTCCTGGCGCAAAAGGTGGACACAACCATTCACACTGATTGGGGAAAGAACCCACACAGCCTGCAACTAGTGTGGCGAGACAGGTGAGATAACCACTTAACCAAAACATGAAAAAATGTTTTTTTGTTTTTATAAAGACACTTAATGACACTTGGCCCACAATCCACTCCCAAATGACCTCAAGGAGGACTGGTTACCAAGCAACCTGGAGATGGGTGGGTGGGGGCAGGGGAGCGGGGGGCAAAAGACAAAAGCCATAGAGGATCAATACAAGCACTGATTGGGCTTTTTAAGGGTTGTCGTGGTCGCCATCCTGCTATGCAGCTGTCCGCACGTTTTTATGATAAAGACGCCTTGTAGCAGACGATAACAACCAATTCACTTATTGCACTGCATCTTAATGACAAATATGCACCTGAGGACTCCTGAACAGCTTTATTTCACCTGACTGGAACATGAATTTCACATAACCTCACTTCGGCGCTGTGAAGCAGAGAGTAAGAGCAGGACAGAATAGGAGCAAGGAGATGAAAAGCAATGAAACAGATGAGATGAAGAATAGAAAGTGGATTAAATGAGATGACAAGTGATTATGATGGGAAAGAGCTTAGCGACTGACTTAAATGACTCATGTGCCGGAGAATTGAGTCTGCTCTGCCTGGCTGCTGAAGGACATAAAATACCACTTAGTACTGATGGAAATGTGTGTGTGTACACACTCCAATAGGCAATTTGTTGTGTTTGGTCTTCCTTTTGGCAGCATGGTGGAGGATGTGGTTACCACTGACAGGCGGTCAGGGTTTGAATCCCAGCTTGGACCTCCCCATGCTTGGTATTCCATTTTGCTCCAACGTGCTGATTGTTTGTATATTCTAAAGGTGTGAATATGACTGTGGATGGATGTTTGTTTATATGTGCCTTGTGATTGACTGGAGTGCCGTCCCGGGTGTTCTCTGAGTCTGAGAGCCCGCAAATCAATTGTTGAAGACAAACAAACTCATAAGGTGACAGAGTTCAATGTACCTTCCTTGATATGTCATGCCTGTGTTAAAATGTGATAAAATGACTACAGCTGAGATACAGACCCCAATGATAAGTGACAACTGGGGATGGAGTCTCGCCCAGATGTGGGTCGCCATGTCGGGGAGCACCTGGCGGTCGGGGAGCAACCCGAAGAGGCAGCATGGGTCCCCCCCTCCAGTGGGCTCACCACTCATAGAAGGGGCCAGTAGGGTTGGGTGCAGTGTGAGATGGGTGCCAGCTGGAAGCAGGGACGTTGGTCCGATTCTTTACTGCAGAATCTAGCTCTTGGTCCTGAACGCCTCCGTGGTGAGGTGTTCAGGGCATACCCGATTGGCAGGAGACCTCAGGGAAGTTTGCAGCTCTGATTTCAGAGCTGCAAACTTTTCCAGATTCCAAGGAAGACTCCTTGAAATTGCCTGTGACACAAAGCGTGCTTTGAGTCCTTGCACGACTGAGTTTGACACATGTGGGAGAAAACCAGAGTATCAGGAGAGAGACCACACAATCGAGAGAGGTTTGAGCCGAGATTCAAATCAGAACCTCCTGCCTGTGAGGCACACATGCTAACCACTAATCCACAATGTCGCCCGCAGGCAACATGTAGTGTGAGGGGTGTGAAGATTCATCAATGAATCATTACATTCCTTTGATTGAACTCTACATCATTAGAGCCTTGCAGGGAACGTATGTGAGGGTCCAAGGTGTGAAAACACTTACTGAGAAGTCGCTGGCTGAACAGCCATTTTCCTCTTCTTGTGGTTTAGCTGGAGCAGCACTCTGAAACAACATTTTAAACCGCATATTAGTTTGAAACTCACCTCCTGTTGAAAACATCACGGCATCAATTGCAAAGTTAGCCTCAAAAGGCTTGGGAGGCTATTTGTGTGTTTGTGTGTTTGTGTGTGTGTGTGTGTGTGTGTGTGCGTGCTTGTCCAGAGTTGGCTACCCCTGAATGAGGGGCTTCACTTGAAGGTCAATCAGCTTGCAAAATCTAATCAGCTAAGATTAGAGATAATTATATAGAATGTGCTGCAAAATTAAGGTTTACTGTGACTTACATTGCAATCACCCTGACTTTGGATTTTGAACATTAAAGTTTGACCTTTAAAATGTTGTATTATATAGGTATTTAGTTATTTTGTAGAAAAGTTTTTAAAGTAAAGTAAAAAAGTGATACATATTTAAAGCTTTTACCTTGAATACAAAGCTTTGTTATTTTTGGTTGTTGGTGTCAACATTTCAGTTTTTTGTCATTGTGCCTGTTGCTCTATTTTTAACATGTTTGCTGTTTATGAGCCACGGGTCGCGGATGACCCCTGGTCTGCACTTTGGGCACCCCTATTGTGGATCTTCGTCTGAGTCGGGCTTGTGGCGTGTGCTGGATGAGCAAAGTCCAACTCTATTTGGCTTGTTGGCTCAGTGTCGTGGGTGAGCGATGGCGTTTGACAGTCAGCCCTAACGAGCCATATCGCCGCAGCTCGAAGATTTTTTTTGGAGGAGCACATTTATGGAGTTACATTTCTTCCTTAATTTTGAAGCATTATATGTCATGTGTAGTAGCTACTGTTGTGTGCTGAGGCACATCGCTGTGCTCTGTCACTCCCTGTCTCTTTATCTCAACCTCTGCACGGTTGTCGCTGAACATTTGTTGCTTGCGGGGACAAGCGAGCCGGCGTGCGTGTGCTGGTAGCTCTGGTCGAGTTTTGGGGACTGTGCTCCTGGCTGGAGCTTGCAGCTTGCGTGCCTGGAGGGCGTTGAGGCGTACAGGCGTGTTCAGTGGTCAAAATGCGTACCTGTTGGTTACTCTCCAGGAGGAGAGTGCTTTTTTAGTAGGGAATAAAGTTAATAGATTTTGTGAATAGCTTATTCAATTATGGAAGAATTGAAGAGAGTAAAAACTTAGAAGAAACATTGTAAATGTCAAAAATCATTATTTATTGAGAAATTTTACATGACTTGAAGATTTGTCCTTTATCTCAAATATTGTACATGTTTGACTCCAAAAATATATGTGATATTTGTTGTCCAACTCATTTGATCATTTAGCTCATTTGAGCAGTTTGCCAGCATGGAAGACTGATGCCTTCTTTACGGGGGAGTTTGAATAATTTAATGTGTGACTGTCCCGGTTGGCTTTCTTTCACCCCGGTGACAAAAATAAGAGTGTGTAGGTGCAGGTGTTATGATGGTGGTTGGAATATGATGTTGTTGTATCCGGCAGCGTTAGCCAAGTGTCAAAATCAGGTATCAGATTCACAGCAAAATACTGTATCTACTCCACTATCATCACTAAATTATATCAATAACAGCTCATATTTATCTGCATTATATCCTATATTGAATGCATAATTTCCCTAATCATAGTACAAGTTTTCGTCACGCTCTCACATGTGAAATGTCAGTAGTTAAAGGTCACATTGTCTATCTATGAAATGTGTGTGTGTGTGTGTTAGTGTTTTAACAACGTCTGTGATGTTTGTACAAAGAAAGGTCAGCAGCATTGTAAAGTCAAATGTGCTACCTTAGATACCACTGTCACAGTTTTGATGTATTTGACATTAAGTTTCTAACTTATGTATACAGTAATCCCTTGTTTATTGCAGCTAATGGTTCCAGACCCGACCGTGATAGTCGAAGTCGGATTACTTGTTTATAAATTGAGTATTTTCGGAGTTAGAGCTTAGAAAACCTGTTTTTTGACCTTATAAATGTTTTTTTTAAACATTATTAGAGACCTATATACATAAAATAACACCTCTATAGTCAACTTTACACTCTTATGACCCAATATAGTAGACATAATAAGAGAAAATAAGACATATATCACATAAATAAGGCATAATATAGACTCACGCATGTTAGCATTGGGAGAGTTCCTTGTTGTTGCACATTTTTTTTACTTCTTATTTCTCCACAGTACTTCATGCAGTGGCTCTTCATGCAGTGGCTCATCAATATAACATTACTGACACCTAATGACCAGTGTAGAGTACTACATATCATCATTGAATGCATCTTCTGAATGCCTTATAGTTGTATTTTTGTTTATTGAGCCATTGTTATTCTGAAACATACTTAATTAAGGATTTTTAGGATTTACGAAATTTGCTTCAAAATGCATATTTTTGGACTAATAATAGGCCGTATTCAACCACAAAAGTGGGGAGGGAATACTGTATGTTAAGAATGTTGTACTCTTGTTCTACATGATGTGGAAGTGCCGTATCGAGGTCGGTGCGTTTTTAAGTTATTCCCTGGTTTCATTTTTACGCCTCATATTTTGAAGTGTGGGCACACGGTGGTCTCATGGTTAGCACATTGGCCAATACAGGAACAGCCTGGAGATCAGGGATCCTGGGTTTGATTCCCCCCTGGGCATTTCTGTGTGGAGTTTGCATGTTCTCTCCATGTGCGCAAGGGTTTTCTCAGGGCACTCCGGCTTCCTCCCACATTCCCAAAAAACATGCAGGTGAGGTTAATTGGCGACTCTAAATAGTCCATAGGTATGAATGTGAGTGTGAATGGTTGTTTGTCTATATGTGCCCTGTGATTGGCTGGCGACCAGTCCAGGGTGTACCCCGAAGTCAGCTGGGATATGCTCCCCGCGACCCTAATGAGGAGAAGCGGTATAGAAAATGGATGGATGGATTTTGAAGTGTCAGGTACGAGAACTTCACAAGATTTCCACGAGATCCTTTGAATTTCTCACATCGCTACTTTTGGAAGTCCATGTATGACAACGGACGACCGCTGCTCAGTACCGTTTGCCACCTTTTGGGGGCGTGTCTCTGTGTAGCTCAGATTGAGTAGGTGTGGTCAGAGAGCACGCAACATTTCGGCCAAGGGGAGACGAATGCAGATTTAGCCTGAACTCAACATGAGATTTATGAAGCATGAATTAACTTACTGTAGTGCCCCACTGGGTTGCAATACCATTTGAAATAAAGGTGTCCCACTCCACTCCACTCCACTGACTGCTGCCATGTGGAGACACAGCAGACAGATCATTATTCTGTTCCTGTGACAAAAAAAAAAAATACAATAATTGTGTAGTGCAGTGAAGAGGTTCACACGCTCTCAGTAATCATTTGCTATGTGCTGTTGCAGCCCCGCCTCCCTCAGTGGAGCCTCATCTGTCATGATGGATCCCCTTTGTGACAGAACTAAAGCAAGACACATTCAGTTTTCTCTTTCTGTCTCCTGTCAGGGTTTGCAGGGCTTTGTCATCTATTACCGTGACGTTTCATATTTCATCTCTCTGGCGAAGCTGAGCAATCCTAATTGCACACATTTAGAACTATGTATAATATTATTCTACATATTCTATATGGTGATAAATCAAACCATCATCATATAGAATATTCACATGTTGTGCAAATGTTGGCATCTTGTAGTTTTTGTTGGTCCTTGTCCCTTGCCCAAGCTAAAAGCACAAAAACCACCAGTTAATAATAAGTAGTGCTGAAAACGGAGGCTCCTTGGAAGAGAAAACAATACATCAAGTCAGAACTGTAGCCACTGTGGGAAGCGTTACTATGACAACCAACAATCGGCAACATACTGCACATAGTTTACTGTAGCCATCTGGTGGTCATAACTACATATTACAATGACTATACATATTAATATATATATTTTTAATTTAAATTTGTGTTGCATTAATTTAATAATGCAACATAAATAAATAAAAATAAACTATACTAGTTGTAATAAAATAAAAACGTAACAAATATTCCATGACATGATTTATGGTTTCACAAATAATACAAAATAGTTTAGTAATTCATATTTTTTTACGCAAGTTTTTGTAATGTTAGGCTTGACTTTTGGACTATTTTCAGGTTTTTTTTGTTTTTTTTTTATTACTTTTTTCTGTTGTTTTTTCTTGCCTCCTCTATTTTTGATTTATTTAAAAATATATATTATTTTCAGACCTCAGGTGGCTCTGGTTACTCGGAAAGGGAAACTCGATTCCTGTTACTCACGGAAGTGAATCGGGAATTTTTTTTTTTTTAAATCATGAAAATTATTGTTGCATGAACTACACAGTACAATGACAATAATGATTACTATGGCATATATATATATATAATTAGGTTAGAATAAATATATCATTATAATTATAATACATTTGCTATGATAAAATAAACATAATAAATATTGTTAAATATACATTAGAATAGTGTTGATCATTTAATAACTAATTATTATTTATTTAATAAATGATAAATAGAACATTTTTAACAATTCTTCTTTGTAATGTTAGGCTTTTTGGACTATTTTTGTATGGATTATTCTGTCATTTCTTTCTGTATGTGTACCATTTTTGTTGCTTTAGACAATATTTCTTGCCTCCTCAGTTTTGTCCGTTCCTGCCTTTATTATTGAATATTTTTTAAATTAAGCTTGACTTTTTCCTGCCTGCACTGGTGACTGCGGTGACTACATTTGGGTCCACCATCATGACTTGATGCCCCAGTTGTTTTGCATTTGCAATTGTTATCTATTCTTGAGTGCTTTATACATGTTCTTCACTTTGGTTAATTCCATTCTATTCTTTCTTTGCTGATTGGCTGGGAGAAGACACATGGTTCCACTGCCCTATTGTGAAACATGTGGTGCCCAAGTAACCAAATAATGTTCCTTGTGAAGCGCCAGAGGGTCAAGAGCTTTTGCACTCACAGTCTCAATCTGTCAGGTAAAATGACTTGTCTATTTCCCTTCAAACTGCTTAAGAAGACGGAACGACCTTGACCGTGCTCTCAGGCTACACGTATACTGACTCACTGCGCACATTCCATCTCCATTTGGTGAGCGTGGTGTGCGTTGTGTCGCCATGAGATGGTGCTGAGATACTTTACAATGTCGTTTACCTCCCCGTCATGCTCTTCTTCGCTTCCAGTCGCTCTCCTCCTTCCTCTCTCAGGATGCATGCTCACAAGTGTGTGTGTTTGTGTGTCTGTGAACCGAGTGCATGCTGTGTGTGTGCACGTGACTGTTCCGCTCTCTGTTGTGGAACAAATTACACAGTGGCTGGGGAGCCAAATGACTAATCAGTGGTACACAGATTAAAATCCAATTGCTGCAATTTGAAGCCTCACAGGAGTAGTACGTGATATTAACTACTAGAGTGTGTTAAATGTTGCAGCTTTTGATCGGGTCTCGCCACCGATCGCGTTCAACGAACAGTAAATCAGAACGTGACGGATAAAATCACGGTTCCACTTCTAAACCTTGCATGGAACCTAAGAAGCAGTGAGCAAAGTTGCCGTATATTCACCGGGAGGGTTGTTAAGCAGATGACATCATTATGGGATGTTGTCTGCAGCTGCTCATTCACCGTCACAGCATCCCTCCTTGGCCACAATGGACATTTCTACCCACCACAAGCTTAAGTGGCCATTGAGAGGGATCGCCATCTCTCATTTTAGAAGTAGCCGGAAAGTTTGTTTATTTTTGCAGCCTGGCATATAATGTATTTCCCCAAGAGATGCACCAACAAGAGGGGAAACTAAATAACTTGGCAATGCATGGGATGCTTTGGCACGTTTGACACCTGAAGTCCAGTTTGTCTGATCCGTACTCACGAGGATTATAATCAATGTGATTGGTCCTCCTGCCAGTTATTAATAATGAACCTCCACTTTATTGAGTGGAGGTCAATTATAGAAATAAAGCGAAAGCCCACGGTTATGCCCGCTCAACATACAGTATGTGTCATATAATTAATGCATACCCGCTCACAGTATGATTGCTTATGCATGACCCAACCTGTACTGTTTACTAATGATAACCACCACCTTGCGGAACATAAATAACGAGAAATAATCCACTTGTCAAAGCCCTTGCTAAACACATGCACGGGCGCATGAACGTCACCGTGCTATATAATCCACGCAATCAGTCCTCCCGACAGTTATTAATGATAATCGCCACCTTACACAATAATTAACAAAACTATGGGTGGTCCTCGGTTACAAACGAGTTCCGCTCCTACTTTTGAGCGGAAGTGGGAACCTAAATTATACCTAAATTAACTTCCAAGTCACAGAACACATAAAGGACACATAAAATCCAGTAATAAAAATGTTAAATACAAAAATTAAATGAAATAGTAATACAAAAAGAGACACATTTTTTATGTTATCCTTGTGGTTATCCCTCTGTCCATCAATCTATATATCCATCCATCCATCCATCCATCCATCCATCCATCCATCCATCCATCCATCCATCCATCCATCCATCGGGTGCAAAAGAATGGCCGAAACTGGTGGTCGTGTCTCCTCTCTCTCAGCTTTTTTATGATGTCCATTGTCACTTCTATGGCTTTTCATTTCTTTGGCGCACTGCAGCTTGGGGGACATTATGAAGTGCAAAAAGTTAACGAAGGCACCTTTTGATTGTAACCATGAAACGTCGCAAACTGAGGACCATTTGTACTTAAAAAAAAGCCGCAAAGTCAGGAAAGTATGAAGTGAAGAGGTGAATGTGAGCACACTCTTAGAATACAGTCCTATGTTTTTTAACATTTTTGCCACGGATAACGGAAAGTCTGATTTGTGCTTTCGTGGTGCGGAGACACAACAGGAACACTTCCCTGGAATCTCCTCAATGGCAAACCTAAATAAATAAATAAGAATAATCTCATTTTGTCTCGGAGTGTAAAAATCGTGTTTGCATGGCTGCGGTGTGCGTCTTTGTGCCCGAGTGTCTTATGGCAGGCAGGAGGCTGTCGCTGAAACCAGAACAATAATGCTGGAGCACGTCATGGGGATTAAATTGAATCTTTTTTTTTTTATATTTTTTTGAACCACAGCTGTAACATATTCTGCCGTTTGGATAAGCCACATGAAGGGTGGGATTGTTCGTTTACAAAATTTCTGGAGAATATTCTGAGGTACCAAATTTGCACTTAGCTCGGCTTTGGTGAACAAAACACACCTGCTGTTCTTCAGCAACGTCTCGCTTGTCCTTGTTCCGTTGCAGAACAGAACTCACCTGGGAGCTGCAAAAGCCTCCCTAGACAGGCTGCACCTCCTCTGCAGTGTAAGGCAGATGTTCAAGAATGTTGAAGTGAAAATGGTGTTCAGTCATTTTTCCCAACTGGACAAAACTGTCGACTTTATCTCCAAAAGCGGACTACCTCAAAGTTTGGTTTTGGCAATTCTACTTGTAGACTTTTAAAGCAATATAGCTGCAAACTTTCCTTTGGAGACGGTGGAGATGACTGACAGTGCGTTAAATAGGTTTTGCATGAAGCCGCTAGCTATTTAGCTTAACTTTGTATGAGGATCGGAAAAGGGTGACTCTGTTCAAAAGTACCTAAAAGCATGAAATTGTCTCGAATGTTTCAAAAGGACAAATTGATTTGAATTGATGCCTATTTCACTTGTCCAAGCAGACCTGGCAGTGCTTCCTCTTACACAGCGGCGCTGGGATCGCCGTAACAGGCTTTTATGGCAGGTTTAAATGATCTCACAACAGGCACAATAATAATAACATAATAATAACACGGGCTACTCTTGCGGCTATACTCACGACAAGCTAAAACTCAACTTTGAACCGCTGACTTCCTCACTTCCTGTCTGCCACCCATTCAGCTCCCCTACTTTCACACACCAGTTTTATTTGTGTGCTACTTTATTGTCTTGAATCCCTTATTTTCTCTGATTATATCTACAATATTGGGTAATACAGGTGTAAAGGTGACTATAAGGGTGTTATTTCATGTCTAGAGGGTTCTAATAATGTTAAAAAACTAATTTAGAAGATAGTAAACAGATTTTGTATGCCATAACTACAAAAATATTCAATTTATAATAATAAATGAAATTAATGATAATAATAATACAATCCTATTTTGCCGAAATTCACTCATCACGGTCGGGTCTGAAACCAGTTAACCACAATAAACGAGGGATTACTGTAATGACAAAGTTTTTGAGCCGAACTATACAGTGACAAGACCTATACGGCAGGATTTAAAGATTCAACAAGCTTTCATTCAATTTTACGTTTATGCACCAGACATACAGCGCATTGCAAACAATTTTCCTCTCTGAAAGAGTGCAGAAAGGATAAAAACAAAAAAAATGGAAATCTATGATGGAAATCTGATATGGAAATTATAAAAAGCCTAAAACCAACAACCGGTGGAAAAATACAGAAGAAATGCAAAAGAAGTAATATTGTTAAGTGAATCAAGGTACAAACATGCAAATATTCATAACAAAATATTGAATGATTGTATCCTAGTGCAAATCTAACGAAACAAAAGTAACACTTAATGCATTATTGTGCAAATATAACTTGAGAGAGGTAATATTGTGGAAGTATGTGAATGTTTTTTGAATTGAACGGGTTTTCGAACCCAAGTTAGCCACAGAACCTCTGCAGTTTTGCTCAACAAAAAGACAAAACAAAGGCTCTGCTAACCGTTCACAATAGTGATGAAAAACTCGATTCCTTTCACTGACTCCAGATCTTACGAGTCGCTCACTGAAGTGAATCAGGTACTCAAGTCACTCCTCACAAACACATGCGCAGAAACCCGCGCATGCGCAACAGGTTTGTCAGCCAAGCAGTAAATTCTCGGCGAGCACCTGTGAGTCAGTGACACCCGAGTCTGCGTCCAGCACCCGTGAGTCAGTGAGGCTTGAGTCTTCGCCGAGCAGTTGCGAGTCAGTGAAGTCGAGTCTTTGGCGAGCACCCGTGAGTCAGTGAAACTTGAGTCTTGGGTAACCAGCTGTGAGTCTGAAACTTGCGCCTTCACCGCGCACCTGTGAGTTAGGGCAACTTGAGTCTTATTTGAGTACCCGTGAGTCAGTGAAACTTGAGTTGTCAAAGAGCAGCTGTGAGTCAGTGAAAGTCAAGTCTTCGTCAAGCACCCGTAAGGAAACAAAGGATCATAATGACTATGGCGGACTCACTAGACCAATAGACCAATCATACCATGCATGGGCCCACTTCACACTGAGATCACTGAGTCCCAAGCATGGCCCACCTTCCGTCCTTTGGCATGATTGATATGGGCCAGTGCAATGTGTGTGTGTACACATGTGGAGAAGGAATGAATCTTTTAGCTACTCCGATGGCCTTAAGGAAGCCCCTTGTTTGTCGTTGTAAGTTACAGTTCACAGACATCTGTTGTGGTTTGGCAATAAACCTTCCGAAAAGCAGCAGTGTCTCCGTGGGATGCTACATTATGATCGCTGGACTAGTCCTGTTACGGTTTTCTATGTTGGTTCTGGTAGAAAAAGGCCATAAAACAAAGCAAGGACTTTTCAACACCTCCTGTCCGTGGACTATGAAGCAGATGCCAGCTCATGCGGCTATGCGTTGTACGCATGTAAACCTCGCTTCCTGACATCTTAAGAGCTGCGATGGTCAGTGGGGTGACAGCCCGTGGCTTTTAGGATTTATTGTTATTACACATAGTACAGAGTAATAAAACATTGTTTAGCATCCAGTCCAGAAATGACTTTGCGTCACTGGCTAGCGCTGCTTGGCTTAACTCACATTTGGTGGGGTTGTGTGGTAGCGGGTGAAAGCCCCGGCGTGTGCAGGGTTTGGAGTGCGTACATCACCACTGTTAAACTTCCAATGGGTCATAGAAACTGAACTGGACACATCACGAGTCTTTCAGTGAAGTGATGGCACCAGGATCCATTCTGGAAAGATGGCGACTGTGAAATTAAGCACTGTTTTACCTTGCATGGAAGTGGCTAGCTAGTACTATTGGCAATAACCACTGGTAATATACAGTCTTTGATTTTTCAGTCTTTCGGAAGTTCTGTGCAATAAGATACAATTCTTTATAATTAAAAGTAGAAAGGATTTGTCAACAACTATGACGGTTTCTGATTATCTTGGATCACAATATTTAGCCAGAGGCAGCAAAATAGCCCGCATGAAATAATTACCCCATACTGGTGTAATTGTAAACTTTTATTTAGTCCTAAATCCATAAAGGGAGCCACTGTCAATAAGTGAATAAATCATTATCGCTTGGGGCTCGGTCATGGCCCCATGCAAAAGCCATTACACCAGATGGTGCATTAGGGCGAGTAACATTACGGTGATGTCATCCCCACAGGTCCATTCTATCTTCAGTCGTTTTCATCTGATCATATTTCCAGTCTATTTTGCAATGTGTTCTTGGACGTTAACTCCGCAGCAAGTATTGTTCCGATGACAAAAAAAACACCATAGTTTTGAAGAAAAGTGGATTCTTTTTGCAGGAGATTAAACCACTTTGAGCAGGTTGTTCTTTTTAAAACCCCTTCTAGCGTATGAAGGAAAGCTCTTTACAATCCTCAGCTGTAAAAGAAGACACCGCGGGCTGGAACTATTTCCTCCCCGGCACTTCTCTTTTGACTGTATTTCTAAATTTACCCATCCATTAGCAGGAAGCATGGAGTTGCCTGAGCTCTTAACAAGGCTACTTCTCTTCGGTGTCATGCTCTACTGGGCTTCAAGACATGCAGCCCTCTATTGTGTCTCTATTGTGGTGGACATTAGTGGGTTTTATCCACTGTTGTGTATGACCCTTGTACAATATCATCTCTATATTTTGCCAATGATGATATCACAACAAAATATATATTGGACAAAAATACTATCAACGATGCATCACAATCTGTATGGAGCTGAGCAAGTCATAAAGAAATATTACATCTGAAATATGTGAATATAAAAATAAAGTGTTCCTGTTTTTGTATTGTCTTTATTTCTCACAGCTTTTAGCAATCAATTGCAAAGTCATTTCCCACAAAGGTCATGACGGAATCAAAGCATTTTACAATAAAGCCAGCATAAGTCATAGTTTAATGGCAAATTGACTCACCCCATTTTGGCCTGTTTGCATCAGTCAGACTTGGATCAGCGAAATGAAACCTGAATAATCAAAACCAAGTAATGAAGAGGTGAGGACTGCTTGATGCGATAAATTGTGTTCTAATTGGACATGGAAGTGAAGACAAACAATAGGGATTCTCGTTCCGATGTTGATATCAGATATCGGTCCAAAATCAGCAAAAAAGAAAAAAAAGGTATCGTATCTAAAACGTCTGATAACAGCACGCCAATACAAGCAGTCAATTCCAGACTCCGCTCCAGAATGCTGACCCAGTGTGATCGCAACAATTGTGCCGACAAGGAAAAAGACCGAAAAAGTCGTGAAAGCCAAGTGCAAAGCCACAGAACCAGGGCACAGAAAAGGGGAAGTTTAACACAACCAACCCCGTCCCGCATCCGAAGCAGGACCACAGAAAACAGCATGCGGATCCTCATGGAAGCGAAAAAAAACTCTCCAGCACCCCCAACCAACCAACGCTGCCCGAAACATCCGCAAAACATGAGAAAGTGAGTTTTTCTCATAACTATCTAGCAGACTATTGGCCTCTGTTTGAGTAATATTACCTGGTCGAGCCTTTTCTAACAGTCCACACTACAAAATAAGTAATGAAAGCATGTATAACTGTTATCGGATCGGACCTATATCAGCCGATACTCAAGGCTGCAATATAGGTATCGTATTGGAAGTGAAAAAGTTCTATCGGGACATTCCTAATGAACGATTTCTGTTACTAATCGAATTTTAGCGTAAGTCGTAACTCTTATCTGAATACCTACATTAACACTTAAGTCATACATGGACATAAAATACAGTAAAAAAAATTAATATAAGAATTAAAAAATTAAATGGAAAAAGTAATAAAATGAGACCAAAAAACACAAGGCTGTTTAGTTATTACTGTCGCTTTCATGGGAGCAGATCCTTTAAGATGCCGAAGATACTGGAGCAACCTGGCAGTTAAGTGTAGTGTTTTAGTAGAGTTTTGTGATTTCCGTCTGTGAATGTGATCGTGACTGGGCCGAGGATGAGGGCGGCTGCGTGCAGACAGAATAGTTGAGTTTGCTGATGTTGTTTTGACAGTGTCCTGTTTTGTTTTTGGTAAATGGACTTTCACTTGTAATGCGCTTTTCTATCTTCAAGGTACTCAAAGCACTTTGACACTAAATTTGTCAGAGTAAGGAATTACTGCCTCCCAAAACGCTAGGTGGTGCTTATGTGCCTTTCAGTGCAGGTAAAAGTTTGGCTTTTGCGGTTATAAACAAAGCATCTCGACTCATTGTTGCCAGGTCCGCTTATTATAAGCGACTTTGGGCTTGTTTTTTTGTAACGTTTCCTGCAAATTCCCAAGTTCCCCGTGTTTTGAGGTTGTTTTTGTAAAGTCACTTGCACATTCCCAAGTTCCCTGTTGTTTTGGGCTTGTTTTCAGAGAGCTCGTCGCTTGTTTCTCTTGCGAGACCTGGCAACACTGTCTCTGTGTCTCAGCTACATGAGAAGGACTTACACAAGCTACACTGTGCTATCAATTATGGGGGTATTCTGCAAAGCGAGTTTAGCAGTCATAATCTTTTGGGAACTCCTCATTACGCTCCATAACAATTACGTACTCATTTTTTGTAAAATACACTGGAATCGCTTCACTTTTCGCTTCACTTTTCAGTGGAAGTAGAATAATATGACGTCAAATGCCCCCTCTCATGTGAACGCGCACTTAGCACAAAGCCGAAAACCGGACCTGACAAACTGAGTTGACAACCACCGTCGTGGGACCAATTAAGTCTGATTGTAAATTTTAGGGTTTGTCGAGTTGCATCTTGAGCACAAAGCCTGGTTTGGTTGAGCCACGTTCGCCGTATACCCCCTTTGTTTCCGTTGAAATGATTACGCAAAACATTTACCTCTATTGCCCTCTACTCAATTTCTGATGAGCATCGTGACCACAAACAATACAGGTTGCCACAGTGATATGGCTACTTTTTTTTAACAACACAAAGTACAAGCGTTTGTGTGTGTTTAAAAGCTGGTTTTACGCCAATTCATGCAATAATGTTTTTTTTTTTTGTGCATGTAAACATACTTACTGTTACCACATTATTTACTGATGACGCAGCACCAGAAGCAACTGGGGGTTCAGTATCAAATCAGCAACCTTCTGAATGGGAGACAATCACTCTACTACCACATGAGCCCTTTATTTTTGCCATAAAGAGATTGTTGATGGACGACCTCCTAATCATACTTACAATGTCCGGGTAGACGTTACAATCCGATGTTTATTGTAAACACTGTTCGCGATAGTCCACCGTTGAGAGTAATGTGAGTCACACCTTGTGTATTCTTCCAGTCTACAGTTCTTGAGCGAATCTAGTGTTTACGGACCAAAGTTAAGTTACTTTGATGTACTTTGTACTTTGATTCATTCTCCGAATGTGTCTTTAAGTGTGCAACTACACATGGACATCAGCTTGCAACATTATCAATATCTGATGGAGGTTTATCGATTGTCCACCTTGAGATACTGAATGACGATACAGAATATTTTGGCTAATTCCTGGTTGACACGCCTGTGTGTCCAACAAAACTTTACTGCAACTGTTAAGCGGGACGGAATGGGTTTGATACTGTATACCATATGATGAATGAATTGTTGAACTGCATGTTATACCGTACTGCTGGATGGAAATCAGGCTCTAGTTGAAGTCCATCTCTAATAATCCTGCCATTCCTGCTTGTGCGCACAAGCTGTGAGCCTTTTCAGCGTGGCACAAAAGGAGCAGTCACCATCTAAGCTGTAACGGAACAACGCTCAGAGGACACGGAGAAGGGGAAATGGATGAATGGTGATGGTGGATGACGAGAATGTTTTTGGAAAGAAGAATTCTAAGAGATATTAATGAGGCAACAGAGATAGAATATAAGAAGGGGAGAGGATAGAGAGAGACACATAAAGCTTTATGAGATGAGGTACAGGTGGAAAAGGGAGGGGGATTCTTTTGAAGAACAATATAGATGATTTATGAGGATGAGGAGTAACTTTGTCTTTCACTCCGTAATGTACGCAGGATTCTGAATTCTCGAGAAAAGATCTTGGAAGACGCCGATACGTGGAAGCCTTGTAGACCTTATGGTCATTGGCCCCAAATGGCTCGGTACCCTCAAAAGTACCGCTTTTGCACACTTGAGGCTTGACTACAGCTTGTGAACATACCACTTTGGTCCTGAAAAAGTTACAAACCGTTCTAAGTAGCCCGATGGGGGACCACTGTGTAGATTGTAACTTGAGAGACAGATACTAACTAATCTCCTATTTCTGTTACCATTTACAGTGTAGTAACTAAACAAGGCATTGACTGAACAGAACTTAAAAGCATTACCTTTATCAGATCTCACGAATAAAGTAAACTGAGGTCCAAGGTCTTGATTGGCAGTCACTGATAAGGTAGTGGTTTACGCTTCTGACTTCTCTGCAGCCAGTTTGGGTGCGGTTTCCACTAAGTGATTGTGTAAATGTGAGTGTAAACGGTTGTTTTTCTATATTTGCCTTGTCATTGACTGGCGTCCAGTCCAGGCTGTACCCTGCTATTTGCCGAAAGTCCGCTGGGAAAGGCTCCAGCTCCCAACGACAGACGAGCAAATGGATAAGCAAATGGATGGTCTTGATTAGAGGTTGATGGTATTGTAGTATTTCCCAGACCCTATTTTTACACTGTTGATGGTCAGTGCTCCATCTCACTGCAGGGGTTTGGTGATCTGTCTGGGGGCTTGAGCAACTGGGATAGCCTCCAGCCAGAAAGCGAAACAAATGCCAGTCGGTATTTTACTGGTACTGGTAAAGAAGACAGAAGACCAATCTGACGGCCACTGCTATGAGAAATTGGCATGGCATGGATAGTGTTTTCTCTGCCACAGAACACCCGCAGAGCTGTGCTGATCTGGCTGGCAGACTTGGAGAAAATGACCCATCTGTTGTATGAGATTATTTCAAACGAGGGACAGCACAGGATGACACCTGTTTGGAGACACGCGGGGGAGGTGGGATTATGGGAGAAAGGTGTGTTTATGTATTGGAAAGGACATAGACTAGCATAATGAATACGATACAGCTGCATCTTCGGATACACACAAAAGCACCGATAGGTATTATAGTATGTTTATAATTGTAGTGTACTGTGATGTAGAACTGCACCGCATCAAAATGAAAGCTTTTTCTAATGCAATGGATTAACTCTTTTTCTTTGGATCTTTCTTTGTGTTGTGTTCAACAAGGGGTATTAAGAGAATAAATACATACTTACTATATACTGTATATATATATATATATATATATATATATATATATATATATATATATATATATATATATATATATATTAGGGATGTTCGATATTGGCTTTTTTTGCCAATATCCGATATGCCGATATTGTCTAACTCTCCATATCCGATTCCGATATTAACCGATACTGGTATGTGTAACATCACATATCTTTTGTCGTGGAATTAACAATTCCATTCACCAAGTGTACTTCAGTTATGGGGTCATGAGGTTGTTGTGGCCACTTCGCTGTTGCTAAAGAGTTGTTGCGCGTTGTTGAGTTGAGTCGAGAGTAAACTGATTGGTGCCACGTACCTCGACTCCTCTGTCGTAGTGAATCGCATCTCCACATTTGGTGACCCTTGACGTGGGTAAAAATGTCGACTGACAACAGTGACAACAACGAGGCTGTACCGGAGCCGCTACTAGCTAACGAGTTGGCTAAGTAATGGATGCAATGGATGCCTCGACGATGGTCAGTACGGCCCATAGGTAACCTATAGGTCTATATGCAGAGGTTTTTAAATCGGTTTTCATTATAGGGAAAAACCCGATGCCGATATCTACCGATATTACATTTTTATATACTTTATATCCGGCTGATAATATTGGTGGGCCGATATTATCGAACATCCCTAATATATATATATATATATATATATATATATACAGATATATATATATATATATATATATATATATATGTTATATATATGTTATATGTGTTATATACCGGTATGTTATGCCACCGACTATATTCGCGTTCTTGCATATTTGCATACTTCTTTTTCTATTTGTATGTTGGTTAAGAATATTAAGATGTCTGACTTAACATTACAAATACATGTAATTAGGATTTTATGATGGTTGCAATTTGAGATGATTTCAATTTATATTATTTCCTAACCCCTAACCCCAGGCCTGACTAACCTTAACTTCACTAACCCTAATCTCAGCCCTGATCATAACCCTAACCCCAGCTCTAACTGTACTTGTAACCCTAGCCCTAACCCTATGCATTCCTCATACAGTATGCTATTGACCCTAAGTGAAAGTGGCAGAAAAAAAGCACAGAGTCATCTCTTCCCGAGTCGCTACCTCTATCCAGGAGTCAAACCATTGGACAAGGTTAGGCTGATGTGCCTATCTGCATTTAAATGGCTGCAAAGCAGTGCCGCTGCCTTCAGGTGATGAATGAGCGTCACGTCAGGAGGGAGGAAGTGGAGGACGATGAAATTTTGGCGATGGAGATGTTGCCGCAGGATGCTCAAGCACCTGACCTCAGGAAGCCACATCCCCTTCTCTCTGCCATCTGTGGCTCGGAGGCATCACTGAGTCTATGTGTATGCATGTGTGTGTGTGTGTGTGTACGTCTTCCAACACGTACCCACATCTATAATTTCATTCAAGTCTCTAATTTTATGTTTCAGTTGCACACACACACTCGGTACACACACAGTGTCATTATCACCCCCATGCACCTCCGTGGAGCAGAACAGATGGGAGAACAGGAGACAAGGTTCCGATGTCAGCTCTTCCACCTCATCCAAACTCGATCCATCTCGAACCAGCCCACCTCGACCTTGCCAGAACGGCAGTGACTCATCCAAATTAAATGCACGCACACACACACACACACACACACACACACACACACACACATACACACACACACACACAAGCAAACAGATTCTGCCAGAACACACATGCTTCAAAAACAATACACAAAGCTCACACACTTGGGTCCAGAGATACAGTATACCAGTGATGAAGTATTCAAACTGGTGAATTACCTTTCATCTATCTCGGAGTTATGGGGTGCATGCTTATTTTTTCGAATCAAAGCAATCAGTGTAACTCCATGCTGATTATATTGAATTAGCAAAAACAGTAGAACACCTATAATTATCTTTGCAATACACTGAACTGTGCAGTGCCACAGGGATACACTGTATGTGCATCATGTTAATATAGACACCTATTGCAGCAGGTAAAGACATGTGGAGGACTGTAGGTTTTGCTTGAATGCATTGAAAGACATGCTACTATGTATGCAATACAGACACCATTAAATTTCTATAATCAGTTATTAGAAGTCATGAGAAAATTGTATTAAAAATGAGCAATTAGCAATTTGCCAATGTAGAGATGTTTTCTAACAATTTTGTAACGTTTAACCCAATTTTGTAGTGACTTCAAGCCAATTTATGGGTTCAACTTTGGGGTTTAATCACAGCGCCACCATGTGGTGCATTTGTCAGTAAAATAATATCACAGAGAACACAGTACAGGTGCATGTTTTGCCAAATTTCCCAATTGAAAGAGTGGCCCAATTTTTTGCGGTTGAATACAGCCTATTATTAGTAAAAATGAAAAAAAAGCATATTTAAGCAAATTTTATGTTTATGTTTGAACATCAAAATGGACAAATGTACGAAAATACAAATATAAGGCATTCCGAAGATGCATTCAAAGATGTTGTGATGATATGTAGTATTCTACACTGGTCACTGGGTGTCAGTAATGTCACTGTAATGTGAGACACAGAAGCGCCAGACTTGATCCCAGGAACAAGAGCACAATCCTTATTTATGTCTTAACCCTGTAGGTGCCAGAGTTGGCCGAGTTCTTCAGTTTTGACCTTTGAAAATTACAAAAATCATCAGTATGACCCAAAGTTTGTGACGGGAGTAAATTTACTCATCTAATTTGCATATTATGACATCACCAGGCTCAGAATTTGTCGCCAAGTTACGGGCTAATCAACAGGCTCATCAAAATGTCTCATCTCACTTGTGATACTCTTCCTGATCTCTCAAGCAACCCCAGCCATCATCATTGTCATTTACAGCGGGATCTTGAACACCACTGCTGCCTCAACGGCTATTATTACTTTTATCTACCTATCTATCTGTCTATCTATCTGAGGAGTCTCGCGCGGATCATACCGCGTATGCCGCTATTTTCCGAGTTTTTTTACATTCCCGCTACCCCTCTCACCATCAGCGGAGCATTGACAACCCACCACGTCGCCTCCTGCCACCCCAAACACGGTTTAGCAAAGCATTGGCTCAAGTATGCTGCGTGCGGACTGTCATGGCGAGCCGACTCGCTGCCGCACACACAAGGGGCTTTGAAGTCTGTAAACTTATAAACTTTGCATAGAAACACTCACAAATGTTGCTCAGATTAAACTTACAGATGTCTGCCATCTCCTGGTGTAAAGTATTAACTACACGAGGTACCATATTTGGTAAGCCATATAAATGGCTTAAATTCAGCAACGTTGCTTGTCGCAATTTTGCGACTTTGGCGCTTAAAGGGCTATATGGCTTATTATTTGTTATTCTGTCTTATTATATTTGGTAATGTGAGTGTAAAGGTGACTATAGGGCTAATATTTTATGTCTAGTGGGATCTAATAATGCTAAAAACTGTATTTAAAAGGCCGTGAACAACTTTTGTATGCTCTAATTACGAAAATACTCCATTTATAAATAAGTTATCTTACTTCGCTGAAATTCACTTACCACAGGGTCTGGAAACTGTTAGCTGCGATAAATGAGGGATCACTGTATGTAGTATTTATTATTTATGTTATGTGCAAATAGCATACAGTATAAAGAAATTAGTGTACGTTACAGTGGCAGTAAAACGTAGTATAAAGTGCGGTGTGCAGGTTTGTAATAATAGTAGAGCATATGTCAGAGTATATGCACGGCTTCTATGGATATTGCACCAAATACACTTCAACACACAACCACAATAATAATAAAAAAATATATTCAAAATTGTTCGTGGCGAATAAAAAGAGAGCATTATTTTCCTGGTAAAGGAAGAATTTTCAGTGCAACTCTCATATTGAGTGGTGAGAGTATAAAGATTCAATGTTGGACATACAAAGTTAAAAAAATCCCAAATGACTAATACAATCGACCTAAATACATTCCTCCCATAGGGTGCAGGGCTCACACATCCTGCTGCTCCTTCATGCTACGCTGACTTTTTATTATTTCTCGAGGTACAAATTAGTAGTTTCAGCAGGATCCGAGCTGGCTGGCTCTCAGAGGTACAAATCACACTTTTAACGGCTGAACATAAGATGTCTCCTGCTCTCGGTAATGTCAATGGTGCAGTATTTCTCCTGCTTTTTAAAGATTGCGTCGTGAAGAGCCTAAAATCCAGCGACGCGCAGCGGCATGCAAACATGCAGCATATTCCAACAGTGTGAATTGCCCTGAAAACACCGCATGACGAGCGCATGACCTATATTCTGACGGTAAAAACGCGATTGTTCCCAAGAAGTTTACTTAACGTATTGCAAAGAATTGACCTAATTTAGTGTTAAACATATAGCCCTGCATCATTTATGTTGATGCACTATTGAATAAGCAGAATTTCAAAGTTGCTTAAGTAGATTAAGCGCTTTAAAATCTTGTTGGGGTGGCGGGGGATGCATAAGTTTGCTTTTATGTTGAACAGTGCAGTGAGAAAATGTTGCTGTGAAATGGGATGCAACAGAATTAAAAAGTTTTCCAAACAAGGTTTTTTACTTTTATGCAGTATTTTGCTCCATGCAACACAGCAAAGCATGCCACACCTTCAACTGCAAATTAAGAGAAAAGTAAAATGGTGCACCATGTACTATATAGACTGCAAAAGTCTTACATCTGATGAAAGTCTTAATGTAATGTCAACACAGGAAATGGCTGTAATGATAAAATATTGCAACCTTTAGTTTTCATATGCTCCGGTTTTTGTAGGAATCATTGTTGCTAAAATTCTCAGGGCACTGAATCCATCGCAACTGGACTGTTCAGGTTGTATTGTTTCGCTTCTCATCTCAGCCGGCTTCATCAGTTCATGCTCAAGGCTCAAGACTAGGTGGGACACACACCAGCCCGACTAGATAGGACAGCTATAGTCTGAGAGCTTGGTGCAAGATCCAATCTAGGCAGGTCCAGTCAGGAATGGTTTAGCTTTGTAAAGGTGTCAAATGACGGTCGTTAGGGTACAATGGAGTGGGGCCTCTGCCCACCAACGATGGTCGTTTGGGTGGTATTACCTTCGTTAGCATCAGATTGGATCTTGCACCGAGCTCTCAGACTAGAGATTGAATGAGGATATTCACAGGCATTATTTCTAAAAAAAAAAAAAAAAAAAAAAAAAAGTCCCAGCATCAGGCTGCAGAAAACGAACGATTCACTCACTCAGCCCGTGAGCTTCACTGATTCATGGATCATCTGCTGAGCTGTAGATATGAGCCACGGATGAATCATTAAAAACTGAACGATGAACGATCACTGAGAAGTATTTGGCAGTATTGCAGACTATTTTCATTGTTTAAAATTTGTGAAGACACTTCTATTTAAAGAGGAGTGGGTTCATTGTGTACACATCTTAATTCATCATAAATTTGCACTATTTTTTGTGTATTTGCGTTTATATTTCTCGAGTATACATTTTTTTTCTGTGCGAGGAAGAGAGAAAAATCAATGTTTTCCATGAATACTTCTTGGTGTTTCCATCTGGTTCTACGTCTGACATCTCAACATGAGGGGACGGGAGGTGGGGGCTGGAATGAGAGAGACTGCGGATCAGTTCGTTAAAAACACAACTTGAACTGCAGATGGACAGGCAATAAAGACTGCAGTTTATCAAGACCAAGCGGACTTAGCTTTATTTTTTTCCAAAATGGTGTAGTGTAGTGTCCTTGGGGTGGGCCCACCTGGTGCTGGGGGCATGACAAAAAGTAACTGAGAATCACCGGTGTAGAGTCAATCATTTTAGCTAGAAAGTTCGCAGCATTAATATTTGCAAGCGTGATTAAAAGCGTGTCTATGGAGATGCGAGAGACAAATAAGTGGTTTTAATCAGAGGGAGTGGGTAGAACCTGTTGCACATGTGCGAGAACTCAAGTGCCCGATTTACTTCAGTTCATTAGAACCTGAGTCAGGAAAAGGAATGAATTTTCCCATCACTAAACCACACTGAGTGGGTTAAAGTGATGTGGTCTTGGTATGGTTCCAAACAAATTCTAATACGGTTCAGTGATCCGACCTTAAACAGATCCAACTGCCAATTAAATCCAACAAACTACAGGTAGTGTGTGGACAGATGTCCTGCATAGTTTCTGGTGTGCGGTAGCCTGGTAGATTATTCATGTAAACGATCAGCAGGCCAGTTACACCCTGGTTTGTCACTTTTAATCACACACTGTTTGTTGGTTTGCTTGGATTTTGTGCTGTGTGAAAAAGAATCGAATCAGGAGGTAAACTCAGAAAGTTTACAAAGTGTTTACCGGTACTTGCAGTGACCGGTTGAGGTTTGCGTTGACTTGTGTTGCTATTGTACAGTTTGAGTGCATTGACACACTCTGGTCCAGAAAAAAGGGTACTTGGTGTGTACTTGAGTGTGGTTTGGAAGATCCGCTTCTGACGACTGCACCGAACTGTAATGATCAACACTATCCCTTGATTGAAAAGGTGTATTTAACTACTGTATTTACGTTTCCGGGCTTTAACTCTCATTTTTTTGATGATTTTCACTCAGCTTTGTGTTGGGTGTTGCTATGCATCGTCTGGTTTTGCTCGCATTTGGTGACGTGTTTGGGTGCGTTGGTGCAACCGGCCTTCACACTTGCCTCAATCTGGACTACAGTGTACTTGCAGGCAAACCCAAACCCATCTCTCAGTCCCAGTCCACCTGTTTGGTCCAGTCTTGAAAGTAGTCTTCAATAGACTCCATTCACACTTGACCAAACAAACAGAGCAAAGCGTTTGTTTAAACCGGCCAAAAATTGCAAGTGTGAACGCCCATCACACCTGACTAGGAAAAGACCTCGGTCGCCTTTCTGTTGGTCCACAAAGTTCTGAGTAAATTGCCAAACATAACACGTCTAAAGAAGATGACTGGTAATTCATTCCTATGTTTACACCCGCTCCACACCTGATCATCTGCTCACTGTCTCCTGATGGAGAAAGAGAAGGCATCAGCATGTCACAAAATCAATAGCAGTTTCATAAGGAAATCATCACTCCAGCTCCCCGTTCTCCATTTCCTAAGACCACGCTGGCCTTTTTTCCCTTCTCGCCAAGAAGCGAGCGGGGCGGCGTGCGAATAGACAGAGATTGCGACGGATCGCTGAACAGTGCTAAAGCTGTGTAGCAATCGATACAGAGTGGGCAAAGGGCTGGAGCAGGGGATAAACAGTGGAGATTGCTCCGAGGGTCTTGCATTGATATGTGATTAAAGTCAGAGAATCCCCCTGCTGTACGCAACTTGTGAGTGAGATTTCTGACGTGGTGGTAATTGGTCTGGGCGAAAATCAATGAATTTGGCGGGTGAGCTGGATGCATCTGTGGAGTCTCCTGGAGGATGTAGCGTAGACGCTGACATTTCCACCTGTGACTGAACTTGACATTTATGTTGAATGGGATTAAATTCTGACTGAACCAGTTCATGCTGTTATCATGAAGACAGAAAAAGTGTACTGGTGTTGTGTATTGTGTGTACCAGTATTAAGGACATTTGGGTCTTTTTACCTCCTCAGTCATTTGTGTTTCATTCTGAAACTGAGATCATACGCAGCAATTGTGTATGCAGCTAATTGTTGTTTGGAGTCTATCGGTTTTTAAACTAAAGTACCTCATAGGCCTCCTGCTTGCTTGTTCTGCTCCGATATTGGATCAAAATCTACAATAAATGTGACTGTTGGAATTTAGATTAGATTCAGCTCCAGAACCCTCCACTTCTCTCTTCAATTGCCGTTGCTCACTGGCAATGGAAGCTGACAAGCTGAATGCGCAATCCAGGTGTACGCCCGGAATACGCCTTCACACACTTATTAAACGCATAATGACGATTAATAGATCAGGTGGATCGGAGTCACGGGCTTGTGTGCCTCACAGCAACTGGTGGTGCGTTCAAGCACTGCTCAACAAAGTGCAAAAAACCATTAAACCATTGCACAAAAAGTTGTAATTCCGGACATGCTGAAGGAAGGTAGAAGTTACGCAGCTGTAGGGCGCCATTACGGAATAAATGAATCTTTGGTTTGTACCATAAAGAAGGAGGAAAATAACATAATGACGACAGCAGCAATCAATTTTAACAAGGATGCAAAAAGGGCTTTAACTGTCCGCAGCAAGGCCATGGAGAGGCCGCCTCTGCGGATGCCGGGGCAGAGGCACACGTGAACACATTTAAAGCCATCATCAAGGAAGGGGGATATAAGCCTGGACAAGTTTTTAATATGGATGAGACAGGCTTATTTTGGAAACACTACATCACTGATTCAGCCCATGGACCAAAGGCGTGATCCGCGCTTTCAAGGCCCTCCTTATGCGCAACATATATCTTTTCTCATGTCTGAGAAAAGTGTATAAAGTGTGTGGTGAGGGGTTTTACAGCCTTAAAACATATACTGTAAACGAAAAAACATATTCAACAAAAAACATATCCTGTAAACCAAACAAACATGCACTGTAAAAGAAAAAAAACATATATAATAAATGAAAAAACATATCCTGTAAACAAAAAAATACATAATGAACAAAAAAACATATAAAAAACAGAAAAAAAATCTACTTTTACTACACAAATTTCACTTAACACTGTTTTTTTTTTAACCTAACCCCCGCGTTAAACGAGGGAGCGCTGTATATCAATAAACTCTATAAAAATCAACAAATTTGCTGAGTCACGAATGTGTGAATGTCCACTATACTCCAAAAACGACACTAAGGCGTACTCACACTCGGCCAGATTGAGAGGGTGCGATACCCCCACCTCACACACACACACACACACACACACACACACACCCCTGCCCACTGCGCGTTCACACTTAGCAGGTCGTTTGCTTCTCCCGTTTCTTCCTTTGTGTGTATTAGTGTAATTTCCCTGACTTTGTGCTTTTTTTAAATTAAATGACACAAACGCTGTCGTGGATGAGCGAGCGTGCCAGGAGTTTGACTTTTGGATTATTTTGAGTCTTTGTATGTTATTTCTATTTTCAAAAGTGTCTGTTATTGTTAAGAATTTGCAAGGAGTTATCACATTACAGTCATTCTGTGACTCGGCTACGCTGATTTTTCCCGGGGTTTCAGCGGCTGAGATCCGCAATTTTACGCACGCACGCACACACACACACAAATACACCCATCATGCTGAAAGAATATGTCGGGATGTCGCACACCAGAGCGTACTTAAAAATAAAGGCTGTCATCTTCCTGTTACACAGACAAGTGGTCTGCTTCCTGGAACCAATAACGTTAAAACCCCATGTGCTCTTTCTTTGATAATAATAAAAAGGCCGTAGTCTCCATAAGGCTTGTAGGACATTTAGGTTTTTTGGCTTTTTGGTTATCGCCCATACATACTACTCTTTTTGAGGAATCTGAACTTGATGAGGTGCCATCCATATTGTCAAGCCCAGGTGAAAAAATATGATACAGTGTAGATGATACATGGTTTCTTATGTATTGAATAGTATATTTTACACAGAAAAGCTAATATTTTAAATTAATTAATGTTGGCTATGTATAAAAGTGTCTTACGGGAGCTTAGTTGCTCTTCATGGGGGGGTTGGTCTATATGAAAAAACTCACATTGTGTTCAGGGGATTATATCTGCAAGGGTGTTCTCCTCAAGTGCGTCAAAAAGGGAAAGAACGGTAACTCCTCAATTTTAACACTTAAATGCAGTGTTGGACAAATGACTTAAAAAATAAAAGGATTTCCCAAAAATGTAATTGAATAAGTGCGTTTTGAGAGCATTTTGAGAGCATTTTGAAGATCGTTGACTAGCTATTTAGCTTCCTGTGTAGTAGTAGTGAACAATGGTGACTGAAGCCACATCCAGATGGTTGATATAAATATCAGTGCATAATAATAATGTGCCACGTTTCATTGTCTGTAACGGTAACGGGGGTTATAACGTTTGAAATAGTAATACATTTGACAGGTTTTTTTAGAGCAAATTATTACCAGTTACTGGAAAACAATAATGCCGCTACTCCCAACACTGGTTAAAGGTAGCATTTGCAGTAATGTTGGCTATTTTCTGAACAAGATAATTTAGTTATTATTATTCCTCATTACAGTCATCCTTAGTTTATCATGGTTCATTGGTTCCAGACCCGACCACGATAAGTATTCAATATAAATAAACGGAATTTTTCCGTAGTTAGTTAGAGCCCTGTAGACATGAAATAACACCCCAATAGTCCCTTTTTCACGCCTATTATTCTTTGTTTACATTACGTTGTGCAAGCTACGGGATCACTGCAGGGACATAACAGGCGGCCGCCGCTAGCATAGCAAGCTAGAGAGCCTACTAGCCAGCCTCTCCAATTAACTTATTCTAAACTTAAGAAAGTGTTTCAATCGAAGCGGGGAAAAAGGACAAAGAAGCCAAAACCTTACCACTTCCACACGGAATGAGAGGAGAAACTTTTTTTCATTCAATGTCCGCCTCAGCCATGACGTGTCGGCTCGGCTCTGCTGGCTCATTAGCCAGTCTCCATGCAGAGCGAAAGGTAATGTAATCTATCGTCATGTCTCATAACATTACTGACGCCTAGTGACCACAGTACTACATATAACTTGTCTTTCAATATTTTTTGGCTAATAACAGGCCATAGTCAACCACAAAACAGCGATCATTTATGAATTAATTTGTTTGTGAAAACCCCTGATATAGTGAGGGAGCGATATTCGAACCGCGATATATCGAGGGACGACTGTATAGGGGTATTTATTTATTGTAGACCGCTTATTTGAATATGCAGCTATATTTGGTGTAGAATGTACAATTGTTGAATTCAGTTTAATTAATTTTTTTTATTTAATTTTGAATTGTAATTGTTACAATTGTTATCATTTGTTGATTTGCCATTGTTGGCCCTAATACATTTAATACATTAGCTAACCCTCCTACAGCATCTCTGGTAAACTGGCAGACTGTATATGTATTAAAATGACCGAATGATGGACTCTCCCTTAAGGTGCAGTTAGACGGTGTTTTTTAAGGCACTGGAACAAGAAATGAAATATTGGTAATGTGGAAATTCAAAACCATTCCGTCTGATTGCAATGCCTGAGTCCTTTTTAACAAACCGCCAATTATCTATGTCAGATCAACCACTGCAAAAGACAAGCCACTTTATGTCACCATCCTGCTGTGTTGGACATGACATCATTCTGTAGTGCAGGCATCATCATTTTCAAGAAGGTCACCGATAATGCATGGACATGTCAGCATACATGTGACAGGGTGACAGGTGCGTGCCTTGGAGATATCGCTTTCAAGGACCAATTAAAGAGGGTCCTGTGTCAATCACAAAGCAAATAACATCCCATCAAAACGACTCGAGTCCCAATTCCTCAGCAATTCCTTCCCAAGAGTCCATTTTCATCATCTTTCATTTCTCTTTTCTTTTTACATCTTATACGGACACGCGTGTGCACACAAGGCTGCATATGTACTGTATGTATATCGCCAAGAGACCGGTCCATAATTATCCAAAAATTAGTATAATCATTTGTTTCCGTGTAGAAATAACACATACAAAAAAAATCCAGTAATCTATCATAGTTGAAAGGGACAGAAATACTGTGTTTATCCAATAAATGATTTAATGATGTGATTTACTGTGTGGTGTGCGGAAAATTAATTTCCATGTTCCAAATAGCTAACCTGCTGAGATCACGTGTGATAGCTGACAGCAGGTGACAGCTGTGGCCTTTACGAAAGCAACTGGCAATAAGTTGCTTAATGAAACTATCAGGTACCGGTCAAAGTTTCATTCTTGCATATTTGGACGTTTTTCTTGGCGGTAAAGTGCAATTTAGTTGCCAAAAAAGATGGTCGTAAATGCTCTAATTAAAGCCAAGGTGTTTTAATTACCTAAATTGCAAAGAGGAAGTGAAAGCAGGTAATAATTAAAAAATATGTACATTTTAAAGCTGTTTATATATAACAACAGCGGCCATTAGTTAACACAACACAAGTGCAGCAGAACCCGTGTTGTAATAGCACTATGGAGCAACCCGCGCAGCTAGCATTAACACCGGTGATGAGTTTGGGAAGTGTAACATGCATGAATAGCGCAAGCATCATTTTAAAGTGCATGCAGAGCAAATGTCCTGCTCGCTTGATGTTGATGTTCTCCTCTGATTTTGGATCAACATTTGCAATAAATGTGACTGTTGTAATTATAAGATTACATTCAGCTCCAGAAACCTCCCCTTCTTTCTTCAATTGCTATTGTTCACTTGCGACACAATCCAGGTTTAAACCCGAAATATGCCTCACACACTTTTTAAGTATGAAAAGGACGGACGGATGGAATTTGAGTCACAGTGTAGCCTTTACAGCCCGCTTGCCTGTTGGAATTCCAGTACAATGACGCATTAACCTGTGTTCACCTTGATGCGAGTTTTCAGGCCAGATTGACAGCTCGTGAAAGCTCGTGCTTCCGTCGCCAAACTAACTGTTGCATCTCACAGCTACGCAACCATGGTGCGTTCAAAGACCGCCAAAGAAAGTGCAAAATCTCACATTGTACGTGAAGGAAAAAGACCTAAACATGTACAAATTGCGGACTTTTTAACAGTGGTATTTTGCATTGTACCTGTTATAACTTATTACCAACGTATGGTAAATGAGATGTGTTTTCCGTGGGAAAAAACGGCCTATTTCCAGAGAAAAATTCGTATTATTTTACCAGAACTTCATGAATCCTATCTGTATCTATTTGATCAAAATCTGTTTCGTGAAGCTGTATCATTAGCATTTCACACAACGACGTATGTCACATCATAATTGGGGAACTGCAGTTTCATGTTACCCAAGGAGCTAAAGATTTACCAATAAACTACAAAGCAAACAGGCCTTTACTGTGACATTTTGACAATAGCTGTCAAGTTTTACTTCAGACAATGTGCAGTTTCCTCACTTGAAAGCCCAGAGGACTTTTTAAAGAATTCCGCTCAGCAGCCACACAGCTTGTTCTTTTTCCTTCTTTTATTTTGGGAGAGTCAGCAGTTCAGCTGACTGATACATTAAGTGAGATGTTCCTTCATTTTGATTTGCCATGCAGATTGTGTACAAATGTCCTGCTGCAACGTCGGGCTACAAACATGCTACAAAAGATGAAACTAAAAGTTCACTTAACAGGTCGGAAAATTATTATTTATTTACTTAAAATATTAATAGTAATGCAAAGAAGTTTGGAAACACTGCCGGAGTACATCTTTATATGTGAGAAATCTCATAGCACACAGTCAAATAAAAATGTACGGACACTTTATTTTCCATTTGGTGAGGTCGAAACAGGATCAGGAGGATCCTCTCACATTTGCAATTCAGCATTCTCAACCCTGCAGATGTGCAGATATTTTGGTTTAAAAAAAAAATAAAAAAATTGGAAAATAGGCAGTTTTTTTCTGCGGAAAACACGTAGCAGTCACCATCATCACATGATAAAACAGGTCAAACCTGATACAGCATACATGTACCACTGTTAGAAAGCCCACCATTTTTACGCGATTGTTTTTCCAGTTGGTTGTTCCTCAAGTGTTGAGGTTTCACACTTTTTTCGGCAGTCTTTGAACGCACCATTGTGTGCTGTGACTGGCTACACCGGACTCCGATTCCATCTGTTCATGGATCATTTAAAATTATCATTCAGTTATACTTTAAATGTGCCTGATAAATGTGTGAGGCATATTTAGCGCTTAAACCTGGATTGTGTCGTGGGTGAACACTGGCAATTGAAGAGAGAAGGGGAGGTTTCTGGAGCTGAATCTAATCTGGGCATCTAAGCATTGCTTTTATTGCTGATGTTGATTTGATCGAAGGAGAACGTCAAGATGTTTTCCTCTGATAAAGATTTTTTTTAAAAAGTGTCTTAATGAGGCCTTTTGCAAGGCTGGGGCAGGCACTTTGATTCATGATTCTGAAAAACACTTGCGTTTTCTGATTGCGCCACATCTGTTGACAGTGAATCTCTCCTTGCGAACACAAGTGTTGCCATTTGATGCCGTTTGAGCAGTCAGTGCTAAGAGTGTGTGTTTGAGCGTGATACTACCTTCATCACACCGTTTCCACTGTTCACAATAACAACAGGAAGTTATTTGTGAACATGGTCTCGAGATGGTGGCCGTTTTCAAAGCAGATAAAAATATACAAACTGTTCAGACATTGCGTTCATTAAAATTGACTCCATGTAAAAGCACACCTCTGATTTGTTTTGTCCGTGCGCACGTCTCCTCATCGGAAGTCATAGAAATAGAAATAAGTTAGGGTTGACATTTATGAGCTGTACAATGTTTATTATAATAGCATTTTAATATTCTTAATTGTCATATGTAACCACTTTCAGATGTACAGGCAGTAACGCTCTCCCTCGACCTTAACAAGTAACGAAAAAAGGTACTCAGCACAAAAGTAGTGGGACACTGGAGTCTTATTGTGTACAGAAATCCCTTGTTTGCCACGGTTAACTGGTTTAAGTGAATTTCGGTAAAGTAGCATTCCTTATTTATAAATGGACGGAATATTTTCGTAGTTACAACATAGAACACCTGTGTATGACCTTCTAAATACAATGTTTAACATTATTAGAGCCCTCTAAACATGAAGTAACACCCCTATAGTCACCTTTACACTTGTATTAACAAATATAGTAGACATAATAAGAGATAATAAGACATGTAATAAGACATGAATAAGACTCATGCTCATGTGTTGCTGTAAATGTGTTCCGGTGCTAGGGGAGCTGTTAGGGGGGGCGGACAGGAAGTGTCGTTGGGGGTTCAGAGTTGAGGTTAACTTGGTGTGGGTTCACGGCTGCAACAGTAGTTTTTATTAGGGATTTTTATTAGGGATTATTGTGTCATGAGTCGCTGAACAACTTCCTGTTCTGTGCTCTTATTCTGTATGTGTTTGCTGTGTGTTGTGTGACTCCTGTGCAACAGTTTGTATCAGGTATGTGCAATTTGTAATCAGGCTAGATCGGGTCAAAAGCCCGGTGTCGACACGAAGACGGCACTGGTTCGTTCAGTGCCAAACTTCCATGCCACGCCACTTGCGCCTCGCCTAGCATAACCTAGCCTAGCTAGTTAGTTTTGCCTAGTTTTTAAAGTATTTTGTATTTTTGTGTGCCTTGAGTTGTACTTTTTGTACGTTGTAGACACTTTTGGTTCATTTTTCTCCCGATTGTGTTCACTTTTGACGTGCTCTTTTTGTTTATTACCATATTTTTACACCACTTACGTGCCTGTCTCTGCATCTCGAGGGTCTAACCTACGACAGCCCATGACAACTTGTGACATATTGTGCCTGTTGAGAGATAAGTCAAACCTACAATAACAGCCTGTTGTTCCGGCGATCAAGTCTGGTGCTTGTGTGTCTCACTGAACATTACAGTAGCATTACTGACACCTAGTGACATCTTTGAATCTTCTTTTGGAACAAGTTTAAGAACAAAAAGTAAAACTTGTGTACAAGAGTTAGTGCTTTGATGCTCGCTGAACTGAGGTCTTGTTAGGAACTCGGACTTGATGAGTTGGTTGACATAGACGGGTTGTCTACATAAACTGTATTTGTGATGTAACAATGTGAACGAGTGGTAATAACTTGTGTGGGTCAAGCATCCGTTTGTTGAAAGATATTTCCACCACCTTACATTGTTAGTGTAATTGCTGGCATCTGTCCCCATAAGGCGGAGATGCTGACAGCAGTGAAGGTTACAAAGCGGAGCGTGATGCAAACATTGTGTACAAGTTGGCCTGCCTGATCTGTGAGATGTGTGAGTCTTTGCTTTTGTTAGGCCTACATGTGTGTTTTCATCCCGCAGAAAAACAGCAAAGAAAAAAGAAACCGTGTTCCGCTAAATCTCTCCCAGTTCCCTGTCGAGCTCAGAGAGGCTGTGAGGTTCTGATCCAGAGGGGCTTAGCGAACAGCTGGCTGCAAATGTCACGCTTTGGCCTATAAGCGTCTCAATGCAAGTGTCATGTGCGGTGTATTTCTTTTCTTATTTGTTGGTGCTAAATGATCACCACTGTGGCGTGTTGTCATGTTATACCCAGCCATCACTTTAGCGCACTGTCAAATTTACGTTGACATCGCTGGAGTGGCAGCAGCTGCCACGGCCTCAAGCCCGGGCCGTCTCCTGATATGACCATAAATCATAAAATAGGTCTGTGAGAGGACGCTTTTGTTTACATTGTTCAAATTCCTTGGATGAGAGGGAGATGGTGCCATCGTGATTAACGATATCAACCAAACGCTGCCATCTAAATCTAACTGTGACTTCATAACTTTCTGCTTGAAGTAGCCGTATACAGTACGGGGTGTTCTGATAGGAGAAGACTTCAAAAGCAGGAGTCTCTCTTTCTGCCTGATGTGCTTTTTTTGTACCATTATGTCACATCATACATTGTCTGCCTGACCACTTGTTGTTCCGCATCTTTTCATCCATTTAAAGTACGGTATATCTATTTTACTATTATCATTTGATACCAAGTCATGACTCGCAAGGCATGCAGGGTAGCTTCCTCCCTTCCCAGCATGCCTTGCGGGTTATACATTGTATAAAAATTCTTTCCATGTTTAGTCGTGGGTTCGTGTCCATTTCGCTGGTCCGTGTGGTGCAGTTAGTGTTACTTGTTGTTTTTGGTTGCACGTTGTCTCACTACTTTCCTTGCTACTCAAGCTTTACAAATGGGTTTCTATCAATAAATTATTTTGATAAAAAAAAAAAATGCGAATATGTCGACGATGAATCGCAAATATGTGGGGTTCTACTGTATTGCATTTATTCATTCAGTTTCTATTGCTTATCCTGTTCAGTCACTGGTGAGCTGAGGCCTCTATTTTATTATGTATCTATTTTTATCTCATAATAATATAACCATGTTGAAATAATTTTATTTCAAATAATAATTTTAATATAATATTGATCATAGAAAATTTGTGTTTTTGAGGAAAACATGTGATATCGGTGGCCGAGTGGTTAGCATGTTGGCCGCATGCCACACAATCAGGAGATCTGGAAGATCCGGGTTCGAACCCCCGCTTGGCGCGTGGGTTTTCTCCGGGTACTCTGGTTTCCTTAAGGTTAATTGGCGACTCTAAATTGTCCATAGGTATGAATGTGTTTGTCTATACCCTAGCGTGGATAAGCGGTATAGAAAATAGATGGATGGTTAAGTTCATTTCTCCTGAGTCCTGACTTTATTCGTGGAATATGATTTTGCAGTCAATTAGCATATTCATGAAATTGTACATTAGGTGCGTTAGACCAGCACGGCTCATCTTCACGTCATTCCGAATCAACTTGACCACATTCACATTCAATACCTTATAATTAAATATCATTCCGTTTCGAGTAAAGCAAAGTGGCATCGCGGGAAATCTTCCGCCGATCAGAGTTATCCTGTGTGGTTTGTGTTTAGACGCGATAAACCCCCAAGGCTGAGCAAGTTTGTTTAGTTCATGCTGGGGGAATACACTTGAATGACACCCGATGAAAGTGTGTCACACACACAGCCTGGCACCCACGCTGATAAAAGATCATAACTGACTATTCCATTTCTGAGGAGAAGCAGCATGCTGACGACACTGGCAGTGGTGCGTTAATAGAAAATCGAGGAATACAATTGTTGACACATCCTATTTGCCTTTGTCACACAATTCTGTTTACAGCAGGATATGGCAGAAATTCCAGCATTTCACCACACATGCGTAACGTGCCTGAAATAAGGTTTTCGGAATCTAAAAAAAGAAAGCCAGGCGAAACTGTATATTACAGTGTTTCCCACAGGTGTGCAATTATCTGTGGTGGTGGGCTGCATAATTGGCCATGACTCAAAACTCAGTGTTGGTGTGTGGACAGGTTAAACTGAGCTTTTTGGTTTGTGCTATCACAAAGGTGCAACATTAGCTCATGTTTTTATACCTTATTGAAAAATAAAACATGAAGCTATTGGCTTACCTGTGTTGGTATCATTTCCCGCAACATTAGACGTTCATGCTTTGTCCTGGGCTCCATATTTTAAAGGTAATCGCACTATATTGTAATGTTGAGAGGAGTTGCCCAGCATGCCTTGCGGGCACCTTGTAAAAAATAGTTGTGTTTGTTGTTAGAATTTAGTCGTCGTTACCCACGTAGTTCATTATGTGTGTCAACTTACATGCTGTCCATACTGTACTGTTTATTTTTTAAAATATTTTTTCCACAGACAGCCGTTCTGTTTGATGAATGTTTGTCCGTTTGCACGTGCTTCCAAATTAAAGTACTGCTCCCTGGCGCAAGCTGAAGTACCTTTGACTATGCAGCGTTACGTTCCCATCTATTGGACGGAGGTGTCATGAGAAGCCACTCAGACAGTCATGTGATTGTGAGCAGAGCCAAGCAGAGAGCACCAAATAAAAAAAAAAAAATAAAAATCTTTCTGGGGCGATCCAAATGAATGAATGAATGAATTAATTAATTCCACCACATGCACTCCCGATCAAAATTTTAAGACCAGTTGAAAAATTGCAAGAATTTACATTTTGAACTGTTGGATCTTAAGGAGGTTCGAAGCAGAGTTTCAAAAAGATGCAAAAAGAAGAAATTTGAGGAAGCGATTTATTGCAAACAGCCATTAAACTGAAATAGGCTGTTCATCAGCTGATCAAAAGTTGAAGACCCTGCAAAATAGAAATAAAATGCTCAAAAAAGGACTCAATAAAGAGTAGCTACGTTATTCTTGTTAATCACCCCCCAAAAAAGGAGGCTATTAGGAATGTTACTCTGGGTGGTGAAGATGGCTTCACAAAGGGCATACACTGTCGAGAACTGACGTCCATTTTTGTAAACCTCCCTTGTCATCCATCCCAAAATGTTCTCCATTGGATTTAGGGGAACACACAAGATGGTCCAAAAGAGTGAGGTTATTCCTCTGGAAGAAGCCTTTTGTCAGGCAGACGTTGTGAAGGGATGCCCCCTGCAACATCTCCACATAGCCAGCTGCTGTTTGACGCCCCTGCACAACGTCAAGCTCCATTGTCCCATTGAAGGGAAAAGCACCTCAGATTATGATGGCGCCCCCTCCGCGATGCTGTACGGAAAACATCTCAGGTGTGCCATCAGGACCGTCAAGGCTCCATTTTTTCTCATCAAGGAATAAAACTTTCTTCCAGCTTCCAATGTCCCATGTTTGGTGCTCTCGTGCAAATTCCAAAGGGGCAATTTTGTGGTTTTGAAGGAGACGAGGCCTTTGAAGACACTTCTTCTTAAAACAACAATAGTGTAAAAAGTAAATTCTTGCAGTTTTTCCAACTGGTATTAAAGCAGGGGGGCCGTATAAAGCAAATGAAACATCAGTCACAGCAAATGTTGATCGAAAGGATGGTCAAGTTTTTTGTGTCATTATTAATAATGACAATAAGCGCAACATTCTATTTATACAATGCTTTTCATAATGCATCGTTATAAAAACAACTACAACATTTTCAGATGACAAGCAACTTTAAAAATAAAAAAGTGAATGTGGACCACCGCTATTAATGCACCAATTTGTTGCAATTGACTTCAAAGGAAAAGCTTGAAAATCATTTGGGTGGTGCACAGGCTTGTAGTAAGGAGAATAGGCTCTCCGCCGTTACCATGGCAACCCAAGATCACCTACTTTTGTGCTTCCATTTCCTTCAAATTGGAATTAGGTACACGATCTTCAACAGAGGACTAAGACTAAGTCCGTTATTATTCAATGGACACTTGATGCAATGTTTAAGTATATTCATATTGATAATACATACATACGCTTTTGATATCATTGTATTTTTCCACTCTGCACCTGATCTGTATGTGACGTTTCCATGCCATTTGGATGGGGAAACCTCTCCCGTTGCATCAGTACCCCAAGCAAGCAACTGCTCATTTAAGGGGCTTTTAAAATGATTTTGGATCTCAAGTTGCGTACAGAGTAAATCTGCATTCTTCTCCTCTTGGCTGTAACACTCGGATTCGGCAGCCTCCTCCTCCGACCTCACGTACTCCTGTTGCAAGGGTTTTAGCGTTCCCAAGATTACCGCGTGGTGCAGACAAGGCCAAAGATGGGCTGTAGAACAAAAGTCAGTGAGAATGAATTGACAAGTCAAGGAGGAGTGAAGTGAAATATTGGTGCTTATCCTCCCCCCACCTCAATAAGGACTCTGTAGCCTTGATGCATAAACACCTGGCCCATAAAATGACACTCTCAGGGATCAAGCTCAGACATCACATCAACTTGAAGGGCAGTCAACACTAAGGCCAATAAGACAACCTGTTGCAGATGCAACCATCATATACACTCACTGGCCACAACATTAAACAACGGCACCATCTAACCAGAACCAGACTAGTGTTTCTAATATTCTAGTAGCTAGTATGTAATAGACGCTAACAGAAACACCTCTAATTATGCTGCAGTGTACACTAAAACATTGTAGACTACAACAAAAATTGCGTTTTAATCGATTTATTTAACTATGAACTACAATTAACCATATTTCTGGTCCATTCTTGTTAATTCCCCAATATATTTTCACTGATTCCTAACAGTTAATTCCTGATTTCCCCTTTTCCCCTTTCTGATTTCTTATTTTTTTTGCATGTTTGTCACACTTAAATGTTTTAGATCATCAAAGAAATTTATAGATTAGTTCACGACAACACAACTGACCACAAAATGCTGTTAAATTAAACTTTTTGTTATTAAAGGAGAAAAAAAATTCAAACCTACATGTCCCTGTGTGGAAAAAACATTAAAACATAACTGAAGTTAGATTAATTGAGATCTATCAGTCTGGAAAATATTTTAAAGCCATTTCTTAAGCTTGGGACTCCAGCGAACCACAGTGAGAGCCATTATCTACAAAAGGTGAAAACATGGAACAGTGGTGAACCTTCCCAGGAGTGGCCGGCCAACCAGATATACCTCATCCAACTCATCCAAGAGGTCACAAAAGACAACATCCAAAGAAGTGCAGGCCTCACTTGCCTCAGTTAGGGTCAGTGTTCATGACTCCACCATAAGAAAGACACTGGGCTAACACGGCCTCCATGGCAGAGTTCCAAGACGAAAACCACTGCTGAACAAAAACCACATTAAGGTTTGTCTCAATTTTACCAGAAAACATCTTGATGACCCCCAAGACCTTTGGGAAAATACTCTGTGGTCTGACGAGACAAAAGTTGAACTTTTTGTAAGGCGTGTGTCCCATCACATCTGGTGTAAAAGTAACGCTGCATTTCAGAAAAAGAACATCATACCAACAGTAAAATATGGTGGTAGTAGTGTGATGGTATAGGGCTGATTTGCTGCTTAATGACCTGGAAGACTCGCTGTGATAAATGGACCCATGAATTCTACTGTCTACTAAAAAATCCTGAAGGAGAATGTCCGGCCATCTGTTCATGACCTCAAGCTGAAACCAACTTGGGTTCTGCAGCAGGACAATGATCCTAAACACACCAGCAAGTCCACCTCTGAATGGCTGAAGAAAAACAAAATGAAGACTTTGTAGTGGCCTAGTCAAAGTCCTGACCTGAATCCTATTGAGATTCTATGGCAATATGGCTGAATTACAACAATTCTCCAGGGATGAGTGGGCCAAAATTCCTCTACAGCCCTGTAAGAGACTCATTGCAAGTTATCGTAAACGCTTGATTGCAGTTGTTGCTGCTAAGGGTGGCCCAACTAATTATTAGGCTTAGGGGGCAATCACTTCACAAAGGGCCATGTCGGTTTGGATTCTTTTTCTCCCTTAACAATAAAAAGTTTCTTTTATAAACTGCATTGTATGTTCAGTTGTGTTGTCATTGGCTAATATTTAAATTTGTTTGATGATCTGAAACATTTAAGTATGACCAACATGCAAAAAAAAAAATCAGGAAAGGGGCAAACACTTTTTAAGACCACTGTATGTGGGATGATTACTTATCTATTTATCAGTTCTCATGTGAAACTTTATCAAAATGTGACCAATGGAAAAACAAAATTGACCCGGAATTACTATAACATCAATTTACCAATTATGTTCAATATTTCAACTTAATTAAGATTAAAAAAAGTTTGTTTTTTAAGTGTGCAGGAGTAGAGGATACGTGGCTTCAGTTCAAATGTCTGAAGGTGTACATGACCGTAAAATGTTTGGGAACCACTACTCTAAAAGTAACACGCGAGTCTTATTTATGTCCATCCATCCATCCATCCATCCATTCTTTTTCTATGCCGCTTATCCTAATTAGGATGGCGGGGCTTATTTATGTTTTATGGCTTATCTACCCTTATTATGTCTACTATATTTGGTAATACGCATGTAAAGGTGACTATAGGGGTGTTATTTTATGTCTAGAGGGCTTTTAATAATGTTAAAAAACATCTTTAGAAGGTCATAAACAGGTTTTCTATGCTACGAAAATATTCCACTTATAAATAAGGAATCCAAAATCGCAGAAATTCACTTATCACAGTCCGGTCTGAAACCAAGTAACCGTAATAGATGAGGGATTACCGTAACATGCCTCTCACAGTTATTAAAAACATTTTAAATTCTGAATTGCAGGCATACAATAAACAGTTAAACACAGCAGAAGACAAAATCACGTCTTGTCAAAGCATCTTCCTGCTGGAAACTGTTGTGTGAATGAACTGTTGAGACAGGACCCTCTGCTGGAGTCATAGCTGCGGCACTCTTTTTTTACCCCCTGCAGATAGCGCCGTCCAACCACTTCCTGTTTAAATTACCATTTTAAAATCGTCAATTATCGACAATTTAAATCAGAGAAAATAAATCTGGGAATCTGCGGGGGTTCAGAGGCTACTTTCCGTGAGCATGGTCGTCAAAGTCTAATTTGTATGATCTCAGAGGCTTGGATTGTATTCGGAGGCTGCCGTTGTGGGGTTTCTGGATGGGCATAGGGTGCCACTGGGGGGTCTCCATCACTCTGTTAACAAAGGGAGGACACATAGCTGAGTGGAACATTCATCATCCAACTGTGGAAAAGACACCGCATGTTGCACTAATCTCACTTGTGTGTGTGTGTGTGTGTGTGTGTGTGTGTGTGTGTGTGTGATGAGATGATGGAGTTAGATCCCTGTGCAGTTGAGGTAAGTGATGGCGACATCCCACAGAACCTCTCCAGACAGCTGGGAGAACTCTAATGAGCCTGTGAACCTGCTGAGAAGTGAGTGCGTACACGCATCTGTTTGTGTGTCTTCGTACACAGTCCTGTGCTTTTAAAGTCTTATTCCCGGACTCCTCTTTTGGCGCGATACATCTCTTACGGCTTAAACCCCCACCCGCCAGCTCATCTTATTCTCCTAAATATAAAGCCAAATGAAATCAACTCCGTCTGAGCCGCAGCATCAGCCGTCTCCCATAGCAACACACAATCCTGCCTGCTTCCCAGCAACCGCACAAACTAGTTGGTAATGAACACGACTCAGGCGGCAGATTGAATTTGTGTGTGTTGCTGTGGCTTTTAGCCGTGTGTCATTCGTGACAGCCGCCCAGCAGGAGAGGCGCGCGCGCTCTATCTCGTGACCTTCGCGGGGCGCTAATGTCGTTGCCATGGCAGCACGGTGTGATGCTTTCTGACAGGTTGCCCTTGACGGAAATACCACACACAGCATTGTATTCACACCGTTGCATATGCCCACACACTCCCTGGCTGAGAGGCCCCCTGCTGGCCTGTAAAGTGAGTAGGCCATTTGAAGAAAAATAGACTTTACACATTCACACCGGGTGCAACACGCATGCAGCGATCCTCCCTCCTTGTGCCACTTCATTTGACTTCCCTTGTGACCCTTTATCTTGGGTGAAAGGTTGCATGGAATCACTCTATTTCTGTGTGTGTGTGTGTGTGTGTGTGTAAGTGTGGGTGTCCCCTGGGTAGTTAGTCATGTGCAGATATTTCACTATATAATAGATGATAGTGTAACAAGATAACCCAATAGATTCCATGATGCGTACTACACACACACACAAACACACACACACACTTCCACAATCCTTCCTGCTCTTAATCTCTGTCTTTGCTGCACGGGGACCCTGAGTGCGTCCTCCTGACGTTGACAAAGCACTATGGGTGTTTTTGGCAGTCATCCTCCCCTCGTTACCTGCACACCACTTCATCAAAACCAAGAGCACCAAAATGGCGAGGGATCAATCAAGTGGCCTCGCTGAGAGACGATGTCATCAACGAGGGACGCGTCCTGGGGGATTGTCACTGATAGCGAACATGGATCAGAATCAGTGCAGCGACTCACCCGCAGAACTGCGCGGGGAAATATAAATTACTTAGCATGCACCAATATGTGTATGTAGAACCAGTAAATGATGCCGTACTTAGGTGAAACTCAGGTTCCGTTACGAGACTGTTCCAAGACTTGTAACAGCGCACGGTATCCATGACCCCGCTTGCAATCATTAGCATTAATTAACCTTTATCCAAAAAACCTGGGACCAAAAGAGCGGCTGATATTAGTGGGCATGTCTCCTCTTCCTGAGCTTTTTATGATGTTCATTTTCACTTCCATGGTGACGGCTTTCCTTTTCTTTGCCGCACTGCCGCTCGGGACACACAATGAAGTATAGAAACTGTCCACTATCACCAACAGGATTCGGAAGGCTGGACTACTGCGTGATGACGAGGATACCTCAAGCTAAATGGCTAATTTGCCTTGAGACAAAAGGGACTCCAAGGAAACAGAGAGAGAGAGAGAGACTGACAAAATGTGTGACAAAGGAATTATGAGGCTGTTCAATTGTGACACTCAAGAAGACAAATTTATTGGTTTTAGTTCCCAGGAGGAGGAGGAGGACGGTGATGAATTACCTTTCTGGGAGGCTATTGTCCAACTAGCCATGTTAAATGCACTGTTAGGCACTGTTTGGAAAAAAAGTATCTATTTAATGAAAAGTTTAAAAATCTATCTGTGTAACATCTTCCTGTGTATTAAATATCCCATTTTATGAGGTGGACACCTGCGGTTTATAGACTGGTGTGGCCTATATATGGACAAATCTCTTTCTCTTTAAATTTAGTGGGTGCGGCTTACATACCGGAGCACTGTAATAATCTTTCCTCAGTGTAGCTGCACTGGCAGTCATTATACCCTTCCTCTGTAACTAGTTCTCAAGGAAGTCTCATGTTTGCGGAACAAAATTTGTTTTTTAATTAATTTATGGGCACACCACAAAACATTGTAATATAGAGATGTCATAAACTGAGGACCAACTGTATTTAGTATAGACTATTGCTTTAATTACACAATTCAAGTGCTCATGTCACCAAACAAAATAGAAAAAAAAAGAATAACAAAATGAAAGTACTTTTAAGAAATCTGTCATACTGCTGTCACCCGCCAGCAAACAAATATGAAATACGACGTTCTCTGAATCACCGCCATCTTGGTTGTGATGTCACATCAAGGAGCGGACTCAACTCAACACAGCAAAGCGAATAAAGTAAAATATGTACAACAATAACACAATAATAACCTTCGCTGATATTGTGTTGTCATGAGTATGATCTAACGCGCACAAAAAATTGGTCACAAGTGTGTTGTTGTGACAGATCTATGCACGCTGCAAAATAGAAGACCAGTGAGCAGTGATCACTGCTTATCTAGCCCTGGCATTAAAGCCCATATTATCATTCTAACATTCATGGAATAGAACCTGTAAAAAAATATGGATTTATTTACTGAAACTGACAGATTGATACCAGGTTAGCAATTTGGAATGAAAACCCATATTATTACTCTGAGCTTCGTAAAAGATATTTAGTAGAAAAAATGTGTTTAATTAGTGCCACCTTAGGCACGCATTTCCACGGTCGAACGTCTTCTGTGTTTTTGACTTCTTGTTTATTTCCATCTGCATCAGTGCTGTTGTTTCCCCTGTCTGAGTCGAAGAAAGTTAGTCAGGACAGCTGATGGTAGAAACACCCTCCGGTAATGCACATTCAGTCCCAAACGTTCCCTTATATGAGGCACAGTATCGAAACAACTGCCCTCAAAATGTGCCAAAATACAAAACCAATGACTCTGACATGGTGAATGGCGTCTTTTGGAAATGTGAACAAGCTTGCTCTGTCTGCTCGAGTGTTCGAGCAAAAGCCTTCCACACAACGAGCGGGCATAGGATAAAAAAAATATACTGTACGACAAACAATAGAAATTCAATCAAATCTACACCACAACCATATAGAATACAATAGAGTCCTTGGATATTTCCGTATTGGACTCTTCTCTGCGAAAACATCACTTCCTCATTCTGGTCACAAAAGTCACAAAAAAAACATACAAGCACACATCTAACACAGGAAATATTATTCTTTACTACAAAAATAACAAGATAAATATGTATTTTGTTGCTGTTGACTATGGTCCTGCCAGCTCTCCTTGTCCTTTTCTCTGGCCCAAGGACACAACAGGGTGGCTAATTTAGGTGCAAGTAATTGTGTTGCACTGTGATTCTGTTGAGCAACAATTGATATGACTAAGAATCAGCTCACTTGCAAAAGTCCAAAGCTCCTGAGGTTAAGGAGTTCGTAATTGGAGCTTTAACATAGCCCACGAAGGTTGCAAGTTGAGTTTTGTCACATTTGATGTCACATGAGCTGCCAGCACATCGTGTGAGTCAGCGTACGTATCGTACATACTTCACGATAGCTCAATTTAGCATCACAGGATTAAATCATGAGCATTGCTTTTTCTGTGGTTTTTTCAGACACTTCTTTTAAAAGGTGAACTGGGAAAACGGAGAAAAAGAGGAATATACACAGGAAGTTTCAGGAAGTTTGGGTGTTGACATTCAAAGCAATAAGACTTCACCTTACAACAGTGCTTCTTAATAGTGGAGTAGGCCCCCCTGGGAGGACACAGTGAGGTGTCAGGTGGTGTGAGAGGCAAGGTGGGATTATATTATACTAGAATAAAATTTCTTCAAGGTTGCCAGGTCTGTTAGAGTCTTTAGTCATGCTGCTGCCAGCAACTCATACAGTGGTTTGTACAGATGAAAAAAGATTCTGTCCCCTAAGGGGGTCATGACAGAAAATAATTGAGCACCACTGCCTTAAACCAATAAGCTTATGCACTTACGATCAAAGTAAGGGTTATCTTTTCATTTGTACAGTGGTTAATTTCGGGCATCATTTCCTAAAAACATAATTCCCAAGAACAATTGCATTTTCATTACAGTTACTGTACTTTTGTGCTGATGAGTTACCAGTGAGAGTTTCACACACATAAACGTGTTTCATCGTTTGTCACTTCGCACTGTTCCTTCCAGAATTCACGTCTTTGTTCAATTCGAACTTTGCAGGACGGAGCATCGCATGACTGCTACCCTCAATTTCGCCTTCTAGACTATTTGAAGTTTTTGATGATGTGAAAATGCGCTTCTTACAAATACGTGAGATGCACTCAGCGTTTGTTTGAGGCTGTTAACGTGTAATAAAAGACTGATCAAGTGACTGTCCTCTGCAGGACGTTGGCATGTACATAATAACTACATGGCTGTGTTCTCTGTGTCATAGTGTAATCTCATACAGTTACAGCTGCAACAAATCCTATTTGAGGTAATGTACACCACTTTAAGGCTCTCTAAATCTCCCTGCCTGACACTCATCCTGAATTAGCATTTTTGCTTTCTCTTCATTATTCACGCTCTATCTTCATTTTGTAGTGTCATCCCCTGTGATGTAACCAGTCTTCCTCACTGAAGAGGTCATTACTCTAGCGCAGCCTTCCCAAAACTTTGGCTGTGTCCTGGCTTTGTTTTTATAGGGTCGCTGACAGTGTTGGGCGATTTATGTCTAAAAATGTAAGATATTTTATATTATTAGTGTCATTTGGAAGTAACAACTTTACCACCCTGTGTTTTGGCACTCTTTAAAAGTATATTTTAGAAGCTTTACATGAAATCTGAGCTGGTAGAAGCAGCAGAATATAAAAAAGAACCGGTTTATTCAACCCTGCAAACATTTTGGTTTGTAATATTTGAGTTACGGCACATAATAAGTCATGAAATAAATAACGCTATAAGCATCACACAGTAACGACGCCTACTACTACCAGTGGAGGATAATAAACAGCAACTATGTTGACGCTAAACGTGTACTTTGAGCAGCTGTTAACAAAAAGATGCTGTAAGGCACGCTAGGAGCCAGCAACGCTCCCATCACTGACCGTGCTTCCCAGCATACTTTGCGGCACTTGTTTTGTAAAAAGTTACTAGATACAATATGTGTTTGGAATTAACAAAGTTGTTGTTATGGTTTGCTGTCATTTCTATGTTTGCACCGTGACTGTAGTTAGTGCTTTGTCTCGTCAAACCCCTACCTACGCTAAACATTGATGTCAAGTAGGAGGCCACAAAATATGGGCCGCGAGTTTGAGACCTCTAGTTTAGAGTATGAAAAACAGGCATTTATTCACATGTTTTTGTCGTGGGATCTTGGAACGTAACCCTTGTGAATAGCGAGCTTCTACTGTATAATTTTTTTTCTTCCGAAATGTTTTTTGCACTCTCCTCCTTTCCTCAGCCCTTTAATTGACTTAATTAGAGGATTACCGTATAAAGCCGCCGCCGGGCCGCAACCATAGAGGTGACAGCGCAGGGGCAGAATTCACACGCCGCCTCTCGCTTTGACACCGACATCCAGGAGGACAACAAAGATAAGGGCACGTAGAAGGAACGCCCTCGTTCTTACAAGAGCAAATTAACCTGCTGTGGCTGACAGAGAGCTATCGCCTTTCGTCACCCCCATTTGTTCCTCCCTCTCGCGGTCCCCTTTACCCTCCTCTCCTTAGCATAGAAAGCCTCTTCTGGTTTGTTTTGAATGATTAAACGTCATTTATGTGTGATCATCTGTTCTTTATCATCACTGCGCAGCTAAATAAGCACCTCTCTGACTTGTGGTTACTTCCATTTACCCAACAATCCCTCTTGTTATTGTCTTCTAATTGCCCACTTGTTCATCCCTTCCTTTTGCTCTCTTTCTGCATCCATTTCCCATCGCTGCTCTACCCAAGCAGTGAATGCCTCACCTGATGTGGGTCGTTACTAATCATATCCCGGAGCTAAATTGACTAAAATGGCATCTTTATCATGCCTTTGTTGTCCCCATTACCTCAGGCATGGATAGAGCTCCATTTACATATCACAAATCTTCTGCTGCAGGCAAATTGTGTGTGCATGTCTGCTACTGTGGGTGTGTTTGCTCTTCTTCACAAGAACGAAGAGCAGCACGCTGGCAGGGGGTACCTGCATGATATGGATGAGTTGACACCTAATGCCCACTCGTTACTGATGCTTTTCCATCGGAAGAAACAGGTACTATTTCAAGAACTTGTTCAGTTCCAAGCATGCCTGTGCAATTTGTAAAGCCCTGCTGACTGCTCTGTGGTCAAGCAGATCCGTCACTGCTGCGTCACTGCAACATTTGCAACATGCACATCTAGAAATAACAAAAATAAACTCATGCTAATGTTAGCTTACCCTGTCGCTGTGTCTTAGCTCTGGATAGTGCAGCATTATACTGTACTCCACAGTCTCCACTTGCTGCCCTCAGTCTCCTCTCGGTTAAAATGTGTCTCCTGACGGAACTTATACCTAAATGAGCTCCTTAGTTACTCACACTGTACACAGAACACATGAAGGACATAGAAAATACACTAATAAAACAATTAAATTCAAGAATGAAATGAAACAGTAATGAAAAGAGAACAACTCCTTACTTTGTGGTTATGGCTGTTGTTGCCTTGCAGGCATTTCTATGGGGTGTGAAATGTAAAAATTCAAGCACACTTTTTTTTAACTGATATGTTTTTGTATATTTAGCTCACTTTTTTCACATTTGAGGTAGAAATGGAATTGTAAATCCAAATGCTAAATGTTAAATATTAATACTGTATTAACCCTAAATATAAATGTTAAAACTACATATATACTGTAGATATACAAATATATACTCTATGTATGTATGTATGTATGTATATACTGTATGTATATATATATATATATATATATATATATATATATATATATATATATATATATATATATATATATATATATATATACGCTAAATATAAATGTTAAGTATACGTTTTAAATCAAAATTCTGCATCTAAAAATATAAGGTATAATAAAAGGTGAATCTAAAATGAATAATGAATGATTAACTTACATCTAAATGCTAAATATAAATACTATATTAAATTTAAATGTTAAAATTACATATATATCTATATATATATGCTAAATCTAAATGTTAAATATACATTTTAAATCAGAATTCTCTATCTCAATGTGTCATTTGAAAGATTAATCTAAAATAAATAATGGATGATGAATCTAAATCTAAATGTTAAATAAAAATGTTAAAAATAAATGTTACATCTAACTCTAAATCCATCCATGTTGTACATCGCTTTCCTCCTTTAAGTAGCTTCCCAACTGATCAACGAATATGTGCTTAAACTCTCTTTTTTGAATGAAAAATTACCCCAAAATAGCATAAAATGATTGCACTGTTTGAGAGGGGGTCTGCTTTGTACATAAAGTACAATTAAATGTTGCCAGTCATAAAACCGAAGTAGGCCACCTACTTCGACGTTTCATTTTGTTAAAGTAGCCCTAATAGTGATGAATGTTGGACACCCCTGTCTTTCCAGAGTTATCGCAGCAAAGAGGTTGACCAATCCCGTAAAGTCACTTCCTGCAGCTGTAATGAGCAGGTGTCCATGCAGGCAACATGACCATGCATGCATACTGTACACACTAACCATATGTTGCTGTTCGCGTGTCATATTTAATTAAGAGCTGCAGATAGTTTAACAGAAGATGGTGTCGGTGTCTGTCTAACAGGCCTTTGTCGTGCCCTCGGTGCTGAACTATCACCGCTGCAGGTGCGTTCAATCTGTCAACATGACCTCTACTGTCAATACACAGTCACCCCGCGTGACGACTTGTTCATTTGTCTCTCCTGTCTGTACCGTCTCGGAAACATCCGCCCACCCTTTGTCTTGCTGTCGCTCCGCTCCTGCTAATCACCGAGTTACACGTCAGTGGCGTGTGTGCACATTAATGAGAGACTGATGATGAGTCAACAGGTGAGAGAGGGAGGAAGTTCATTCGTGTTTTCTGAAGCGCAAGCTTCTGTTGCAGATTTCTGTTCCTGCCGCTGCCATTCTTGATAAGGGCGTGCATGATGTTGCATTTTACATTTACAAAGTCTGTTTGTATTTAAAATGTATACGTAATATGAGTTGCGGAGTCAAACTGAAGAATGAATGGAATGTTATTATGTCAGCCGCCTTCTGCGTATCGCAGCTCAGCGTTTCATGTGCTTTGCTGTGGCGCTCAAATGAGTGTCTGTCTGTGCGCAGTGTCTATTGTGCGCTTCTCGCTCCAACGCTGGAGTGCATTGCATGCGTGCGCAATCTCCAGAACGACAAACAAAGTAACGAGAAGCATATGAAGACGCAATTAGTTCTACAGAAATGCTAACAGTCTCATATTGTTTGACGGCGCTGTTGGCTCATCGTGTAGCTAAAAAAAAAAAAAAAAAGCTGGTTTGAGGCCACTGGCAACTTGGCAAAAACAACTTGTACGTTTACTCGTTCCTTTCTTCTCCGTTTTCCTCTCTCAGTGTTGGTTTCAGTCCTGTTCTGGGAGCACAGTTTAAAAAAAACCAAACAAACAAAAAAAACTACCCTCAGAGACTGAAAACATATACTTAAGCATACTCAAAAAGAGAGGTTGGAGGCCGGTTTCAGCCAGTCGATCATCTGGTTTGTGTTCCAGTGCAGGGATGGTGATATCTGTGTCCGCGACACAGCGACACGATGTGGTGAAACCTGCCAATGAATGCGACAAGGAACACGACATGTTAAAAATATGACAACAACGGAGGACATTTTGCTCTTTCTTTTTTTGTGGCTATTTAGCAGAAGCAGAAGACGAGCCATGTTTGAGGATCGTTGCGTTATTATGTTTTTTCCCGCTCTGTTTGTGTCACATGCAGGTGCAGTGCTTTTTCTTTGACCGTACCCAAGAAGGATGTCAGATATGAGGGTAGGGAATGACACTATTTTAACAATACATACTGTATTTTAGGGTTGCCACAATACAGAAAATTCACCGTTTGGTTTGATACTTTAGTGTCACAGTTCAAAATTTGTTTTATAACATAAAGACATTTTGCCTTTTTTAACATCTATTTTTATTATAATTACCATTCATTACTTCTTTCAACTCAAAAGTACAGATTTTAAATTAAATGAAATGTATCGGGTGCAGCTACGCCTGTCTCGTTTCCTGCTGTGCATACTTAGAAGTTAGAACCCATCCATCCATCCATCCATCCATCCACCCACCCAACCCCACCCACCCACCCATCCATCCATCCATCCACCCACCCAACCCCACCCACCCACCCACCCACCCACCCACCCATCCATCCATCCATCCATCCATCCATCCACCCACCCATCCATCCATCCATCCATCCATCCATCCACCCACCCATCCATCCATCCATCCATCCATCCATCCATCCATCCATCCATCCATCCATCCACCCACCCACCCACCCACCCACCCATCCATCCATCCATCCATCCATCCATCCATCCATCCATCTACCCACCCACCCACCCACTCGTCCACCCACCCACCCACCCACCCATCCATCCATCCACCCATCCATCCACCCATCCATCCATCCACCCATCCATCCATCCACCCACCCACCCACCCGTCCCGCCACCCACCCACCCATCCACCCATCCATCCATCCATCCATCCATCTTCAACGCCGCTTATCCTCACTAGGGTCGTGGGGGTATGCTGGAGCCTATCCCAGCTGACTTCTAGCAAGAGGCGGGGTACACCCTGGACTGTACCTCGGACAATATAGAGTCACCAATTAAGAAGGTAGAATTATTAAAAAAAACAAACGAACGCACCTTGTAAAAAAATGAATACAAAATCAAAAATCCACAATTCAATTCAACATGGCAGTAAGGATGATTACACATAATTCATCAATAGTTGTGTTCATAGATTCAATAGCATTTCAATCAAACTAGTGTTCATAATTTCCACAGTTCATGTCCACATCTTTTGCTACGGTATGAAACATAACAAGTAGAAAATAAACAGAAACAATTATTTAAATGACAATGCAGCCCAAGTCTGTGAGGTTCATGGCTGGTGAGGCACGGACTGCTTTGTTTTTTTTTTTTTTATTTGAATACAGGTCGCTCATTATGACGACAACCAAACAAAAAAAGGATTCCAGATACTTCGACACGTGTATTAATTTATTTGATTAAACTGAGAAACATTTGTGTTCTTACATTGTATTTGTATATGAAGTACATGCAGTCTTTGGTTTTCAGCGAGCTAGCAAGTGCTACCAGAAAGGAAAAAAGAAGCCTGGCTTATCCTCTGTGGAAGGACAGTGACAAGCACCTTCCAGCTAGCGGTACTGCAAGTGCCTCCCGAGTGACATTTCTGTATTTTATTGTCTGATTAGCAAGAATAACATCATCACACTTACATTAAAGACGTTACGCAGGCTGTAGAAAGTCGGGGTGTGTAGTAAATGTTTCTGCAACATTATATTACTGGCCACATGCTGACAAACAGAAACTGGCAGGCGCCATGAGCCAACTCGGTGTGCACTCAAAACAAGAAGCCATGCTCATGGTGGCCTCACGTTAGGTTTCTCCCCTGCAAATTCAGCGTTTTTTACTCAAGGAAGCGTTAAATCATACAGAAAGTGCATTTATAATGCAGTTCAATGGACAAATATTAATGTTAATTTGATGTTATTATTTGTTTTGATATTTTTCATCATGACGTCATTGGATTGCCTCAGACGACCTGTCCGACCCGTCATATTGAGTATAATGTGGGACATTACAAATAATTCTGCAGAAAATCTGACAAACTTTTCACATTCATCATTGGAAGGTGTACGTTTATGTTTCATCGTGGAATACACTCATCTTGACAGTGTGGTTCAAGTGACGGATGTTTTTCGTTGGTCATTAAGATCCAGCCTACAACATTGACAGGACACAGCGGCCAACATCAAAATCCACTGATGAAAGTGTGCTTTTTGAAAAAAAATTCTGGCTTAGTTTTCTGCATTGCTGCTTGATTTTAGTGTTTGAGATAATGATTCATGAATCAGGTATGTTGGTAGCCTACTCTAACTTTTAACAATCTGAACCAAAAGGAATCAAACAGCACTGCTTGGTCGAAACAACGGCATGATCTTCGTCTCATCTTTTTTGCCGTCTTTCTTTCCCATCTTTCATCTCAAGCTGCCTCTGTAAATGTCTTTATATTGACTGTTAGAAGATGAAGTTAACGCAGCAGTCCGACTGATTTAACCGCACTACCATCTGTCTGTTCGACCTACATCTGTAATCGACAGACAGCTGTGATGCCAGGCAGGCCTTTACACACACAGTACATACTGTATGTGTTTGTCACGTGCTACTGTGGGCCATCAGGAGAAATGTAACAGCGTGTGGCGGCGTTGCGTATCTGCCAAAACCCCCCCCCAAAAAACAAAGAAGAATATTGAACCAACTTCAGTTCATAAATTCTTAGATTAAACCTCAAAAACCTGTAAGGACTTGGAAAATACAAATTAAAACATATACAAAACTGTGTTTTAAATACATAATAAGATTACACTCACTTAAACAGTGTAAATAACTTATGGCCTTGAGTACCGGTATGCAGAAGGTCACCAGGTATTTAAGCGATCATAATTACGATACGCACACAAATTTAGTTGAGGGTGAACGAGTGTGACCTTTGGTTTATTTGGAGTCTTTGTATTTTATTTCTGTTATAAAATGTGTCGGTTATCATAAAGAACCTGCGAGGAATGATTGCATTTGTGCCAAAGGAGGCAAAGTGTGCCAGATCAGTGTACTCACACTGGCCACAGGCTGTGGTTTTGACGGTTGGGTTATTTTCAGTCTTTGTATTATATTTATGTGTGTGTGAATAGAATCATGCCGTACCCTGGCCCACCTCTTCCAATCGTTCCAAAGGGCAAGTGTTCCGTGCTTGGGCATGGATCAGTGCACACACACTTGTTTAGGTGTGAAATGGACCCAAACATTGTGCAATTAGGCTAGCATGAGTACGTCCCAAGTCAGCAGTCCTCAATAGGGGACCCGCGGACCACACCTCATGGTGAATGGTAACATACTGACATTAAGCAAGCCATATAAGTGGTTCCTAAAAAAGTCTGATTAATTGATTAATTTTCCCATACCAAATCGTGGAAATATAACCACAAAAATTTACCCTTAGTCTGACTTTTACCTGACTTCCAACTCCAAATTTTTCATTTCTGCTCATTGAGAGAGTGATCCAAACTGGACGGCAAAGTGTTAGAAGGAATGAAGCGAAAAAAGAAGAGACGAGAGAGAGAGAGAGAGGAGTGTGTTAAAGAGGGGGGAAAAAAACTAGTGCCAAACGCCCGATAAAGTGATGCAGATCGAGCAGGAGACAGAACCAGTCAGACAGCCTTTGTGTAGATGCATGCTGGGACTTGTTTTTGGCCTGGACAGAGGTTGGCAGCGTAACTGAGTCGATTCCACCCGGAGAATAAAAACATCTGTATCAGCCCACAGGCATCTAGTTGACTTTGCAAAAAAAAAAAAAAAAAAAAACCCGTCATGACCACCAGGGACCTGGTCTTTGCAGCATCTGCCTCTTATCTTGCATGTTTTCAAGGGTAAGAAAATGTTTTTGTACATTCCCAGCAGTACAAGAAAACAACAATAATATAGGGGCGCCTTTGCCAATCCCATCTCCTAAAACCACAGCAGTTGTTTACAGTGATGTAAACCCACATTTATGTGTTAAATTTAGCTCACACAGTGCCTGACCTTTTCTTTCAAAGTAATCCTTATGACTGAGTGCATTTTTCTATTATCATTTGCAGTGTTGGGAGTAATGGCGTTAAAAATAAGGCATTACTAATGCCGTTGCTGCTGTTACATCATAGGCCAACTAGCAGGCCCTGTGAGGCAAATTTGCAATCTCGTTTGTAAAAAAAAAAATAGTCCCATTTCTAATAGAATTTAATTAATTCAATCCCAGCCATTTTTCAAAAGACAACCCCTTCAGTACCGGCCATTTTAGACGAATATTGTGTTCTATGGTTAGATAGACATGGGACCTACCAAAAGAAAGATTACACTCCCATTTTTTGTTTCTACCGTTCTTTAGTAATCAGCAGTAGAACTTCAGCACGTTTCGGGAAAATAGATAAGAGAAATTTCATATATCAGTTCCTGACTAGAAAAGATACACTTTTTGTGAAAAGATACACTTCACTTTGCATTATTTCACTTTGACACAAATATTTTTGCTATACCGACAACTATACCGATTTTCAAACAACACAAAAAGGGGTTCTTTTACATCAAAATAACAATTTATTTGCAAATATAACACCATGAACTATTTACATTTTACACATTTGGAACTGAACTATGTGCACGTGCGTGCGTCTGCGCGCACCGGCGTGTACTTGTGCATGTGTTAAACTTTCCCTACGTAACTTCTGCATGCTTACACTCTCCCATGCTCTCTCACTTCCTCCTTTCTGTCATGGGTGATTGTTCCATCTACGTGATCTCCGCTGAGCTCTTATCGAATGTACTTCTGCCACCCGGTGGCCGTTTTTAGGGCTTAAAATTGCTCTGAAGTGAAATGCGTGAGTGGAGAGTTGCGTCATCACCTCTTTTTGCCTCTCGCGCAAAAAACATAAAAAACGTATAAATACGTTGTTGTACGTTGTTAAATACGTGTAACTGCGTTTTTGGTATTGCGTGACTTTTTCTTCCTTTATTTTGTTGCTTTTGTTTCTCATAATATTAAAACTTAAAAATTCTTTAATATTTCGTTCCAGTGTGCCAATAGATGGCGTGGATGTTGAGGCGTGGCGTGGGAACTTTATCTCAGCCATAGGAAGGATGTACATTTTGCGACACATCATCAGTAGTGTACCTTTGATTCAGTGGGTGTTTCGGCCTTTCAATACTAGACGCCCTCATCAAAGGCGGCCAATTACAGGGTGATGAAGCCTGAGCCTGTGTCCCATGCCCACTCATGAGAAAAGTAGTCCCTGGAAAGTGGAGGGACATGAGCTAGGCAGTAAGGTCCCGACCTGGAATAAAAAAAAACAAAAAACTGCCCTGTCCACCGGGTCATTGCTCAGCTTTCCCCCTTCCCCACCACCCCACCCTTGGGTAAGGGTAGGAAAGAAGGGGTGTGTTTAAAACTTCTTTAGGGTCGTCAAGTGGGTACCTTCCTTCATTGGTGTTTCAATGATGGGCCCACTGATAGGCCCATGACACCTCCAGAGAGCTCATCGGCAACACCTGGCATCCCAGGTGTGTGCCCCCATCTGCTTTGAGCCCGGTGTCCTTGCGCTCAACTATGTGCTACTAAAATGGCATTATTTTTCCTCATAATATTTTGAGTTTATTCTCATAAAATTAAGATTTTTTGTCATTAGAGTCTTGTAAAATAGTTCTGCAGATTTTTTCTTTCTTCCCCATTTTAGCTGTGTTTTTTTTTCTACATTTCTTGTAAAAAAAAACAAAATTAAAAAATGGCAAATGGCCCCCTGACACCACTGATTTATATGAACTGATTCAACAACAAAAAAATATATTCCTATTTCTATCCCATCCAGCAAGGACCCTTTTTGTCCCCTCGTGTTTCCTCAGCTGGCCGGTCAGCAGAAGGGAAACATGATGCATGGCAGCTTGATGGACGGTGATAATAGCAGGTTTGCATAGGGCACTCCAGCAATCAGCTGATCTCTGGTAATCTACATAAATATAAATCTGCTTATTTCGCAGCAACTTGAAAGCTGGCTGGTTGTATTTTGGTTTAGGGAGCATTCATGCCAAACTGTCACATTCTTTATGGCTTGCCGTTGAATATATTCATTGAAATGTATTTGTCAGTTCGGAATATCTGTGAAGTTTATTTGCTAACCTTACATTGTGTCAAGTTGATGTTTTCAATCCATTCTTGGACGTGATTTCCACTCAACATTCCACCTAAATGAATACTGCATACTCGGTCCAGCCTTCATGCGAGGGGTGATAGCTTGCACACCTGCAAGTTTGTCCTATCAGGTTAGCTTGCTATATGCTGTGGGCGATGGTCGTCTCTTATGTCCCTGCAGTGATACCGTAGCCTGCACATTAGTGTTGCGCAGTGTGGAGTAAACAAAGATATAGGAGTGTAAGGGTGACTATAGGGGTGTTATTTCATGTCTACAGGGCTCTAATAATGGTGAAACCGTATTGATGAAGTCATAAACGGGTTTTCAATGCTATGAAAGTATTCCATTTATTTATATTAAATCCTATTTATTTATCGCAGTCGGGTCTGTAACCAATTAACTGCGGTAAAGGGACAACTGTAATTGGGTTTATATCATTTCCAATGTTAAAAATTGCTTTGGTTTTCACACATTTTTGTCTGGCCCTTTGGAACTAATTAATAATGACAACCAAGGTAGGACTCTACATGATTTTTGGGGTGTTCGTGTTTGGAGGTTCCACCGTGCGAACAAAACGGAGGTCGATCAGCGTCCCGGAATGGATTGCGCTCAATATGGAGGTGTTGTTTTCTGTATCTGTGGTAATTGCACCATTTACTAGAAAGAAGACTCCAGTGTCCATTAGCCAAGACCTTTCCTTTCCTTGTTACTGCTCTCTCTGCCTCATATATATATATATAACAGCCACCTGATTTCCTTCCACAATCATATCGATTGCTATTAGTTGTATTGATTGCTAAAGGAAATTGGGTTAATCCAAGACAGCGCCTTTTTCCCCGTGTGATCTCTGTCATTTCCTTTTCGGCAATATTGGAGCGCAACACTTCCGTATTTTGCTGTCAAATCACTCGATTTTATTCATCGGTAAAGCAGCTTTTTCCCCAACCTTAGTCTTTTTGGTGGCCCGAGTGAAGGAAAAATGTGCTTGCGGTGAGTGCAGAAATGGCAGTGTGGTGATGAAGGCCATTGGAAAAGGGATAAGTGATTCAGGAGGCAGATCAATAAAGAAAGATCCATGCCTCCCAGCCGGCTCAATCAGACCCCTGTGGGGCCAGAGAGGAACATTAGGAGATGGACGTGTGTGTGTTTGCGAGTGTGTGTGTGTGTGTGTGCAAAAGATGAACATGTGGAGCTTTTGTCTTCATACTTTGGCTTTTTATTCTCAGCTGTCAAGCCAAGAAACCACAATGAATGAGAATACATTGAACTCATGAGGAAGCTTTCTGTAGATTTGCTCATGAATTTCTATTTCCGAGCCCTTTTGAGGCTTTGAAAGAGGCAGGTTTGACTCATAATTTGACTGGTGAAAGCCCACTTTGCCCTTGACACAACACAGACACACCGAAGCCCTCCTCCTAATGTCCAAATTACTTTCTTTCCTCCACGAGATGACTCACTTTTCAAGGCGCTTCATCGTCAAACCATTCCGTGTGTGATTGATTAAAATAGAAGCCGGCACTGCGATGGCTCACCAGAGTCATCACGTTTGATGCATTGATGTTAACATCTCTGGCGGCCGGTGAACGTTGCGGCGTTGACCTCTGCTGAGATGTGGAAGCCAGCCCCACAGCACCCCATTGTCCTTGTATGACCGTCACACTCGTGCTCTCAAGACACTTCAGTTTAGCCCTGACAAGCAGGCACATGCCGCAAAAAACCCCCACTGAGCTCCCACTGAGATGTTTTCCTTTACTTGAATAATGTATCCATTTCCACAGAAATGGCAATGTTTGCATTTCTCTCCCTCACTCTCTTCCTCTCTCTCTCTTTCTCCCTCTCTCTTGCTCTCTCTGGATGGTTCTCCCTTTTCAGTCTGAAAATAGAGTGCAGAAGAAGGCTGTTGCTATGGTGATACATCCACTGGCGTTGCCCGGGACATTTTTAGCCACGCGATGCGCGGGGTGGGTGGGGGGTGTGGATAGGAGGCAGGGAGGGACGGGTGAAGTGTGCGGGGTTGGGGGGGGATTTAGCTCGCCTGTAAGTTTCTGTAATTTCCATTCTAATTATATCACTCCTGCCTGCGTCGTGTGCCGCCGCATGGGGTAAAACAGCAGAGCGTGGCCAAGCGAGCAGTCTTGTCGCTGCCCTCGTGTCACATTATGCGATGCTCCTGTATGATATCCAAGACAGACAGAGCGAAGTGGTGCGTGTGCGCTCGTCGCACTTGTAAGACGGCGAAGACGAGACAAAGCGAGGAAAAGACTAAATGGCGTCACCGTGCTCTACATGCTTCACAGATGGCACTACCACCGCGAGGGCATGTGAAATATGGGACACCGCAGTGCCACTAGGAGCTGCCACTCGTCACCGACCTTTCAACTCTGCATACTCAACATGGCATTCATTCATTCTCTACCGCTGAGCCTGGTTAGAGTTTAGCTGGAGCCTATCCCAGCTGACACGCACATTCACACTAACGAGTTAACCGAACGTGCACGTTTTTGCACTGTGGGGGACAACTGGGTGTGCGGGGAGTAGACATGATGAACGACTCATTCAAAACGTGTGAGTTTTTTAACTGAATCGTGAGTCTCGGGTATTCGTCCCTGTTAACTTCTTCAAGTACTCACTCCTGCTGCCGCGAGCTACGTTAATAAAGGAAAATAGTCAACATGTCACTCATTGTGCAGCTGCATTTTTATAAATCAGGGGTGTTCAAAGTGCAGCCCGGGGGCCATTGGCGGCACACGGCTGTCTTTTTATTGGCTCGTGGGGCACATTCTAAATATGTAACAACATGAAACCTAAAAAAAAGCAAAAACAACAGCAGAAATTGAAAAATCTGCAGTCATTTTACAAGAATAAAGTCAAAATATTAAGAGAAAAAAGTTGCAATCCAACGGGGAAAAGCTGTCATTTTCTGAGAATAACGTGGTAATGTTATGAAGTCATTCTTGTCACATAAAGTTGAAATATGAAAGAAAAAATATGTTATTTTTTTTAAGTCTGATTATGATGAGAAACAATGAAAAGTTGTAATTTTCTGAAAATGTGTTTGAGAAAAAAACGTTACATCAGAATAAAGTCAAAATATTATAAGCATAAAGTCATAATATTCAGAGAAGAAAATTTACTCGGATTACAGAAGAAAAAAGTTTAAATATTTGGAAAATGGAAAAATGAACAAGGAGATACTAATAATTTTCACCGATATCACAAAGCTGAGATGCAGTTTTTTCTTGACACATATATAACTTCTAAGCATGTCTACATGAGTTAGTTTACAAAATGTCAAAGTGGCCCTTGCAGCCCTTCATTTTTCAGTATGTGGCCCTCGGTGGAAAATGTTTGGACACCCCTGGTATAAATGTATTAGCCCCATGGAAACAGCATCAAATCTGGTCGCAAATTTGCCTCAAATCAACTCTCCTGTCCTGTTCTTGCTCGAGTTGCGTCAGACGAGACTCAAGTTTCACTGATTCACAGGTGCTCGACAAAGACGCTAGTACCACTGACTCACGAGTGCTTGACGAAGACTCGAGTTTCACTGACTTACTGGTGTTTGACAAGGACTAGACTTGAGGTTGATTGACTGACGGGTGCTCAATGAAGATTCGAGTATGACTAAATCACGGGTGCGCAACAAAGACTCGAGCTTCACTGACTTACGGGTGCACAACGAAAACTCGAGATTCATTGACTCACCGGCCCTCGAGTTTCACTGACTCACGGGTCCTTGACAAAGACTCGACTTTCACTGACTCACAGGTGCTCAACAGAATCTCAACTTTAACTGACTCATGGGTGCTTGATGAAAACTCGAGTATCACTGACTCACAGTGGCTCATGTGTCACTAAATCACGCGTGATTGACGAAGACTCAAATTTCACAGACTTACGGGTGTTTGACAAGGACTAGACTTGAGATCCATTGACACACGGGTGTTCAATGAAGATTCGAGTATGACTAAATCACGGGTGCGCAACAAAGACTCGAGCTTCACTGACTTACAGGTGCGCAACAAAAACTCGAGATTCATTGACTCACCGCCCCTCGAGTTTCACTGACTCACGGGCCCTTGACAAAGACTCGACTTTTGCTGACTCACGGGTGCTCAACAGAATCTCAAGTTTCACTGATTCACAGGTGCTTGACATGCTTGATTTTAACTGACTTTCAAGTGCTTGACCAAGACTTGAGTTTAACCGACTCATGGGTGCTTGATGAAAACTCGAGTATCACTGACTCACGGTGGCTCATGTTTCACTAAATTACGGTACTCAACGAAGACTCGAGTTTCACTGACTCACAGGCTTCTCAGCGAAGACTCGAGTATCACTGACTCATGGGTTCAGGTTTCACTGACTCACAGGTCCTCGATGAAGACTGCAGTTTCATTGACTCAAATAGAAATAGGAAAAGATGTGCATTTTATGTTAATTTATTATAATTGAGCAGTATTGTTTTATTTGAAGCAGGATGGTTGACAGGTTTGTATTCTATCCTTGCAGAAAGAGTCCAATCTTTTGGTTCTGATAAGTGTTTGCATTGAGAAAAGGTAATAGCTCACCTGACCCAAATGAAACGCACATTTCCCCTACAACTGACTCATTATTGCTTCAGCAATTGTGCTGCTACTGAGCACAGCAGTGTTGTTATGAATGCTTGCCTTTCAGTTTTCTCACAGAAGAAAAAAATCTGTGCTTTTATGGATGGACAACAGCACTAATGCACCATTTCCACTTTCACACCTTTTCCTCAATATATGGAATACCGCTTTGCCTGCCTAACTTCACAAAGATATAATTCTTGTTGTATCATCAATGTTACATCATTTTCGACTTGGGGCTAGCAATTATTTAACAAGAGCTCTGAATTAAGATGTTTCAGAGTTGGGATGTATGAAGGGTATCGGTGTTTAAAACCCCGTTGGCACATACGCTACGCACCTTTAAGCATCGTAAACACACTCTCACCCAGCAGTTCCCTCGGTCCACGTAACGTTTGCAGGGGCTCAGCTCATGTTTGAAAATAGCCTATCGTTTCATGACGGGCATGTTGTTGATGTTTTATTTGTGGCGCTGGCGGGAAGAACTGAGGCTGGCAACGAGGTGGACAAACTGTTGAGGTATACTGGTCAAACTTCCTTCTGTAGAAGTCGTTGCAAGGAAAGGACATGAAATGTGGCTATGAAAATACAGAAAACAGCCGCATATGAGCACTAGAGGCATTCTCTGGTATAGATTGTGTTACCGTGTACATTTGCGATTCAGCATTAACAACCCCGCAAATTCCGAGACTTTTGGTAAAAAAAAAAAATCTTTTTCAGCAGAAAACACACTTCATTCACCATAAGTTGGTAATAATTTATAAATACGACGTGATAATAAAGGTCTCCGTGCTTCACTGATAATGTTCTTTGATTTCGCATTAAGGTTTCGCACTTTGTTCAGCGTTCCTTGATTGCACCATAGTTGTGTGCTGAGAACGTTTGTTTGGCAACGAGGCGTTTGCATGTTTTCCCTGTGCATGGGTTTTATCCGGGTACTTCGGCTTCCTCCCACATTCCAAAAATATGTATCCGAGGTTAATCGGAGGCTCTAAATTGCCCATACTGTAGGTATGAATGTGGGAATGAATGGTTGTTTGTCTATATGTGCCCTGCGATTGGCTGGCAACCAGTCCAGGGTGTGCCCCGCCACTCGCCCAAAGTCATCTGGGATAGGCTCCAATTATACCCGTGATCCCTAGTGAGGACAAGTGGTATAGAAAATGGATGGATGGACGTTTGGCAAGAAAAGCACTAGTTTCAGCAGTCATTGATCATACATTGGCTTGGAGAAACGCTTCCTCTTGCCTGCGAGCCTGACGACCAGGCTAAAGGCTACACCATCACCATGACTCCTATTCCATCTGTTCATTCATCATCTTACATTATAATAGTGATGAGTACCTGTACATTTTATACTATTTTATGTAAACTTACATACATATTTATATGTGCGATTGACTGGCGACCAGTCCAGGGTGTACCCCGCCCCTCGCCCGAAGTCAGCTGGGATAGACTCCAGCATACCTGTGACCCTAGTGAGGATAAGCGGCATAGAAGATGGATGGATGGACATATTTATATGTGTTTAATAAGTGTATGAGGAATATTTAGGGCATAAACCTGGATTGTGTCGCAAGTGAACAATGGCAATTGAAGAGAGAAAGGTAGGGTTCCGGAGTTGACTCTAATCTAATAATTTACAGCCGTCACTTGTATTGGAAATGTTGATCCGAAATCGTAGGAGAACCTCAAAGTCAGGCTAGCAGGAGGTTTGGTATCGTATTGATCTAAGATTGATAGTATCTATATTTGTCAGGAGATCAGGAAGATCTGGTTTCCAATCTCCGCTCGGGCATCTCTGTGTGGAATTTGCATGTTCTCACCATGGAATATTTTCCGATTTAGAGCATAGAAAACATGTTTATGACTACAGTTTTTAACATTATTAGACCCCTGTAGACATGAAATAACACCCATATAGTCACCTTTACTCTCCTGTTATTCATTGTTTACAAGACATTGCTCAACTTTTTTGTGGTAGGCACTCGAGACGGCCTGCGAGCTCGCAAGTTAGCGAGCTAACCAGTTAGCTTCAATTTTATTTTTTTTCTAAACTTAAGAACTCAAGAGCTTACCACTTCCACACGGAATGGGAGGAGAACTTTTTTTCACTCTATCATGTCAGACATGCCATGGCTGACCTCATGACTTCATGCAGTGTTCAGGTAATGTCAAGTAAGGTAATGTTTCTCAATGTTTTCTGTCACCTAGTGACCAGAATACTACATATCACTTGTATTTCAATGTGTTTTGACTCGTTATAGATCATAGTTTACCAGAAAACAGCGATAATTAATTAATTAATTTCTGAAAAAACCTGATGTAGTGAGGGAACGATAATCGAACCGTGATACTGCGAGGGACGACTGTATTCCACGTTTACGGTCATTCCACAATGAATGTACTCCTCTGTATTAAATATAACACACACATAAAGTACCACACTGACCTGACGGTAAGAAAGCATTCTTTTCCAAAGAAAAGTCTGACAAAAATGAATTATATTCAGTGTCGAGACAACTTCCCCCCAGGAAAGTCTGAGCTTTTCTTCCCGTCACTCACCAGTGACCTGCCGCTAGTCAAAAGGGGTGGACAACAACAGAGGATGAGTTATGATGCCCAATTTTAGATCATGGTGATCAATGATGAAAAAGTACTGTAACTGTCTAGCGGATAAGAAATATGATATCCTTGTTATAGCTACCAGTCGTTATTTCACTTAAAATGAAAAAAATATATTAATTTGGAGGGGTTTTTTGTCCTTGAGTTTGTCTTACACAATATTTTTTGGAAAAAAGGGTCTCGAGAGGGATCGTCTTATATTCGGGTCAAGACAGTAATAAACCCTTAAAGCAGGATCTGCTGGATCTGTCTGCACTTATGCAAATTCCCCCAGTTTTTCCAGAGTCTTTACGCCCGTCTGATTGGCTATCATGACTTCTGCTGCTAGTCACTTTATTCTTCATTTCATATTTGTTCACATATCATCATCACGTTCGCCTCCACAATGATCGACAGCCGGCGAAGCCGCGGAGGGAAAAATTCCACAAAGAGACGAATTATTCAAAAACTGTTGCCTTTAAATTATTCATGGACATCAAAGGCCTTCCTCATTGAACCTTATGAATAAATCAAAGCTTGGACCAGCCTCAGTGTTCAACAGGGTGAGTTAACAACAACAAAAAAAAAAACTGAGGAAAATATTTAAAGTAATTGAAAGAAAAACAGAGTGGAAATGGAGTAAAAGGAGTAAAGTATAGAGGACATCATTGATCGCAGCAGTTCGGTTATGAAGTCGGTATATTTGCACAAAAAAACGTTGGATATTTCATTTCGGTGCTGAAAAAGTGTCATTTTTATAGGGCTAAGCAGACTCAGACGAACTTTGAAGTATATGAAGAGACCGACGCCATTTTCATCATCGTCCTTCTGAACTAAAGCAGAAGAAAGTTGGGACTGACTGATCTGCTCATCCCTTGTTGGTCACGACATCTTGTAATTCCGAGTGTCATTTTATGCTCCATTAGGGCTGCTGATGTTCATTAGTGATGACTGCCCTTCAGCAGATGTGGCATTGCAAACTAATTACAACTTTTAGCAGCCAACACCCCCCAACGCTCATTAGCTGTCATGGTGGCGTCAAAAGAAAAAGAGACTGGCCCGGGATTTTCAACTGGGATTATCTCGCATGGCCGACTATATTGTGTGGAAGTTCAGCAACAGTCGGGGAACCTGCACTCCCTTGAAAGATGATGTTTGCACCAGAAGTTCCTTGACATCCTTCTGTCTTCATCATCCAAGGCGGCTGAATTATAATGCAGACAAAGGCTCTTGGTAGACTCTCTTATCTCGTCTCCTTGTGAAGTAAAACGGTCATTTGCATCATCATTTGATGTCATCTTTAAGTTTTAGATGTGCTGAGTAAAAGTAATAGTTTGAGAAAGGCTAGGATTGGGTGTGAATGTGTCTCATATGTATAAATCGGTGTTGGAAGCACGTCTGCCTCACAGTAGAGGGGTTCTTGATCTCAGCGTGGACTCCTCAGTGTGTTTATTTGTTCCGACGCGCATAACAAGTTACACTAAGGAGCATCACACGGTTACATTTGCGCAATTCAGCATGTCTGAGAAGGAGTAGGAAGAAGCAGATCTGATTTAATCCAACCCCTTCTCGATATCCATTGCTGATAAATCACACCTTAACTTTTACATGTTGACAGTTGATATTTCACTTCCCTACATTTTATTACATTGTGTTTCGTTGCATTACATAGGTCTGAATGTGAGTGTGAATGGTCCTTTGCTTGTATGTGCCCTGTGGCTGACTGGTGACCAGTCCAGGATGTACCCTGCCTCTCGCCCACAGACAGCTGGGACAGGCTCTAGTTCACCCGCAATATAATTTTCTCGACAAATGTTATGATGATTCAGATGCCCCCATTTACGTATTCATTTTCCGCACACTGTGATGGTAATAGTGTCAAACATTGCATGATTGCATTTACAAATGTCCTATATAGAATGCTTTGTTCAATATATAGACAGCAGTATTTGGGTATCTCCAAGGGGTAAATCAATAGGCTTTATCTTCCCCTCCAACCTCTTCTTTTGTAAGGGTCCCACTCTCCTCTGTCTCCATCTACTTCAATCCCTTGTCACCTTCCATGATTGGAAGCCAAGCAGACAGCCAGGAACAATTGCATGAGAGGGCCTCTCCACAGCAGATAATCATCCATTCCACTCATTTTGGCTTCCTTCTATTTGTTCACATCAACATCAAAGCCTGACCGTTGCCTCCGCTGGGAAGAAGAGCTTAAAGTCTCTGACTGATCTGCCTCACTCACTTGTAGCACTGCCCTGGTCCTGTCCACCCCTCCTTGCATGTGCTGCAATCACACGCACACACACACAACCATATGTACGTGCATATGCTAATGGCACGCAGACAGAGGACACGCATGCAGTCTCTATGATGTCAGGTATGTCATTTTTAGGTTTTAAAAAAAGATTTTTACAAAAAATACAGTTCTGTTTGATGGTAGCTGCTAAAGAAAACATTGGACAGGAAGTACTTTTATATTAAGAGATAAGTTTGCATGCATAAGTATTTATTATTATGCTGTTCTGTACTAAAGTAGATTTTGGATTTTTTTTTTTTTAGAATTTTTCAACATGTACGGTGGGTTCTCGAGAGTTTGCAGCTCCGTCCGCATGTCATGTTCTCCTCATGCGTGCATGGGTTATGTCCGGGTACTCTGACATGCAAGTTAGATTAAATGGAGACTTTAAATTGCTCGTAGGTGTCCTGTGGTGGACTGTCAGTCCAGGGTGTACCCCGCCCCTTAACCAAAGTCAGCTGGGATAAGTTCTAGCTCACTATGACCCCATATGAGGACGAGCAGTATCGAAAGTGAAAGGATGGATGTGTTTTTATACAGACAATAAAAAAGCACACGAACATTTCTGCATATTATTTGGTGCCATTGTCAGAGAAAGTGTTTTTCTCCGAGTAATCCATAGAGCAAGTGATGGCTTCTTCTGTCTGCTATGCATGACTGATGCTCATATTAAGGATGCCAGTGTTGGATATATTGCAACATTGCTATGGTAACGAGGCAGCATTGTCACCATTCTTCCTGTCTCATCTGTGGCATGACATACACAACTGCTGCTTTTACAGTAAAGGTCCAGGTCATGTATTTACTTACAGATGAAGGGTCATTTAGGGTGGCACACCCTGCATGGAAACCCCTGCTATCAGTGCATGAATGTGTGAAAAAAAAAAATCAGGCAAAGCTGTCCAATGACGCGATTTGACGGCAGACCGTTTGTCTGCGACATTGCACTCTCCTTCTCTGACTTTCTTGGTGTCGTGTGGATATGCCGAGATTGCAAAACCATCGTGCACAAATGATGCAAACAAAGTGATGAGCCGCTGATGAAAAAAGTCCGCAGGGCAACCCTACCTCCCGAGGTCTGATTTGGCAGGAAACTTCCAATTACAGAGCTCTTATGTGCATCATTAACGGCAAGATTAAGCTAAAGATTACAACCCTGAACAGGCAGTCAACTCATATGATTACCTTTGAACTCTTGTTTTCACCTGCTATAGAATTAGACCGACCACCCACCCCGAAAGGTTTTAAACAAGCCTGATTTGATCTTTGAACTTTGATTACTGTTATATGTTAGATGTTCTATACTGGTAATGCTCCTTTTCAAATGCATCATACCTGCTCTATTCGCAACTGATGTTTTTCCATCGACAAAACCAGTTCCCGATACCAAATTGGTAATTGCAGCAGAAGATACAGAACTTTAAATGACCAAAACATTGTACATTAGCTCTAGATTTTGCACTATTACACTCCACAGTCTCCACCTGGTGGTCTGTTTTCTTGGTGCCCTCAGTCTCCTCGTCAATAAAACCTTCCTGCGTACCCTAGACGAAAACCACATCCAGAGACATTCCATTGTTGAAGTCTGTCAATTCTGTCAATTAATTCCGACAGACCTAGCATGGTCTCTGGGTACTCCGGTTTCCTCCCACATTCCAAAAACACGCATGTTAAGTTAATTGGCGACTCTAAATTGTCCATAGGTATGAATGTGAGTGTGAATGGTTGTTTGTCTATATGTGCCCTGCCATTGGCTGGCGACCAGTCCAGGGTGTACCCCACCTCTCGCCCAAAGTCAGCTGGGATAGGCTCCAGCATACCCACGACCCTAGTGAGGATAAGTGGATGGATGGACCTAGCATGGTTTTTACAGATTCCCGTGGTACTATTATGAAATGGAAAACAAGAGCGAAACAACATCGGCTGTTGACTGTTACGCTCTAAGACGGGGGTCACCAACCTGTGGATTGTGATCGACCAGTAAATATTTGGGACTTTGCTGGTCAATCCCGAAAATATTGGTAAAAAAAAATGCATTGTCATGTTAGCGCCCTTCCTTTCTCGAGAGTGACCAAATGGTTTGCCAACAGCCAATCGTTTTGATGCCTTAACACGCCTGTACCGCTTTCCAGGCACGCACTCTGCCAGCACCCAGCCCTGAGCCAAGTCCCCAAAACCCAGAGGTGCCAGTGCACGCCAAACGCTCACCCCACAAGCAACAAGCGTTGTGTGAAATGCACCTCCAAAAAAAATCTTCGAGCTCCATCAAAGAGAATTGTTAAGGCTGTTGTGCATCAACCATGCATCAAAATTCCCCATCTCCCCTCAACCACCATCGCTCGGCCATGACAGGAAGCATCAAATCAACAGAGCCGCAAAAGTAATGCCCAAATTGCGGCCCGGGGGCCATCCGCAGCCCAGGGGGTGTAGATCTTGCCTGGGTTCAGGGATTTGGGGCTCAAAAAGGTTGGTGACCACTGCTCTAAGAGATGGATTGGCCACTTTGATACCCAGTCATCGAACCCACGATTCAAATCAGATTGTGTGGATCGTACACGCAAGAATCTGGTTCATTGACTAAAAAAATAAAATAAAATCAATGCAGATATAACAAAAACTGGTTTTGAACAAGGCAAGTCGTAATCCTGATTGAAGCTCGTATACACGACCGGCTCCATCATGACAGGCTTAGTAAGCAACACACATAACACACTTAACATTCTCATCAAGATGCAAAAGGCCCGACCATATAAGATCAATTTCAGATCAGAGAATGGGAGTCACATCACTTGGATTCCTTTAGAAGTCAACCTCTATAGTCCTCTCTTAATTGGCCCTTAATCTCCCCTTTTCTGGATTTGCCTTTTTCCTCTCTTGCTTTGGCTTTATTCCGTCTGTCTGGATATCTGCCCTCACTCCGACTTCCTTTCTCCCATGGCCTCGTTCTCGTAGCCTGCTGTCTGACCAACCCCCCTACCGCCCCTTTCCTCAATCTCATCCCTGCATCTCTTGACACTGCTCCTAATTACAAAACACACTGGGGCCATTAGTGCAGACCTCTAGCCGACGCCCGCTACTTAATCCATTCATTCCTTCCACTTCGCCGCTATCTCTTTATCTGCTGCCCTCCTTCTTTCTCTGTTCTTGGTCAAAAGTGTCTTTGTGTGGATCCCGTTAGGCGAACAAAGGCGTGGGGATGCAGCGGTGCTCAGAAAGGTCATAGTGATGTACAGCCCGGGGCGGCACCATCAGGGTCAGCCCTTTCTCAATGGGGACAAATTGACGCCCGCACAGCAAAAAGTATTAGGGCATTTTGAAGGAAATGCATGTCGTCTGAGGGTTTGCACGCATGTGTGGGTGTGGGTGTGGGTGAGCCTGGAAGTCTAATAAAGTCAAATAAAAACTCCCCAAGAGGCTGTCAGTTTCAGATTCACCGTCTTAGCTTTATTTAAGAGTCTAATTGATTGAAGCAAATATGCACACTCTTGAGAAGGAAGAATGAAGGGGTGTCTCCTTTGATCTTCCATTGGGTTTGTGTTCCCGTGCTGGTTCGTAAACCACTGGACCTGGTGTTCTTCTGCTCGTAAATACCGCTTCCTCTTCCCCCCAACTTTTGCTTCTTTTGAGCCTGACCATATAAGCGTTGGGTGAACTACTTCACAGCGAGTAACTCAGTTACAATTGCATCCCATGTGTCCAATATATTGCAAACATGCAGAAATCTCTCAATTCATTTTACCAAGTCTATTATACGTGACTGTCACAACTATTAAACATTTAGGCAGCTTGCTTCTGCTGATTTAAAAGAAGCAGCTTAAAGTGTCACTTTTTATTATCACTTTTATCAGCGTCGGTAAAGTCATAACATAGATGTAAACATTTAAAAAATAGTGCATAATTGAAATATGTCATGCCCAGATGAGGTTTTTAAAGGCCTATTACAGTAATTCTGTTCATAGTTGATTTATACTGACTAATTTGCTGTCAGGAGTGTTCTGTGGCTGAGAGATTTATCTGTGGAAAAAAACTGAAGGTCATTTCTTACAAGTATGGCAAAGGACAGTGTGTGGTCTGCAAAGGGTGATCATTGTGAGGAAAAGAGTTGCTGCTGTTTATTAACACAATGTAACCTGCAATATTAATCAAATACAGTTTGCTGTTTTACTATTAATACTTTGACAGCGAGGGCTGCACGGTGACCTAATGGTTAGCATGTTGGACACACAGTCAGGAGATCGGGATGATCTGAGTTTGAATCTTCATTTTGGGCATCTCTGTGTGGAATTTGTTCTCTCGCATGCATTGGTTTTCTCCGGGTACTCCGGTTTCCGCTCACATTCCAGAAATATCGATGTTAGCTCCATAGGTATGAATGCAAGTGTGAATAGTTGATTGTCTATATGTGCTCTGCGATTGGCTGGCGACCAGTCCAGGGTGTACCCCGCCTCTTGCTCAAAAGTCCAGCATACCCCTGCAACTCTTGTGAGGATAAGCGGCATAGAAAGCGGATGGATGGACTTTGACAGTGAACAATAATTCCCCAAAGTTTGATTAAAACTGACTGCGAAGGAACCTCGATAATGAATAATTTTGTCAACCCTGTAGGCTGTAGTTACTACAGTACAGTAAAGTGGCTCATTTGCAAAACAGCATTCACGGCCCCACAAAACCACATAAAAAAATTATGTATATATTTTTTTTCTCCGAAAATAAGCGTTTTTTTTCCGCAGAATATGCGTCTTGTTCACCATAAGTTGCTAATAATTTACAATACAGTAGGAATGTAGAGCACACAATTTTTACATGTTTATGTCATTGAGCTTCATTGATAATGTTTTTTCATCAAGCCATGAGATTTTGCACTTGGCTCGGCAGTCCTTGAACACACCATAGTGGTGTGTTGTGGGATGCACTAGCTTTGACAGTCAATGTGTATATTTTAGTCTGTGTTTGATGCTGAATAAATTAGAATCCAAAAATTAATTAAAACTAGTGCACCCAGTTCTTTTTTTTTTTCTTCTTTTTTTTAAAAACCATCCCACACTGGAAAAATGACAGCAACTTTTCATCACACAAACGAACAGTCGTGCGACTATGTCAGACAACACCAAACCCCTACAAAAACGACAATATCATCTGGTTCAGTTGGTTGAGTTCAGGCACAACATTGCTCTCACAACATGACAAAAACATAACTGTAAATAAAAACATCATACTCGCCTGGGATGCTGATTATTTATAGACTATTTGTCGAACAGTTTTGGTCTGATCAACCAATTAAAGGATGGAAAAATGCTCACGTTATTGTAGGCCAGCTAGCTGGCCCTGTGAGGTGATTCTGAAATCTCATTGATTAAAGAAACAGCTCCATTTCTAAAAGTGACATGGGCCCGCACTGCAGATTCTGAAGGCCCTGGGCGTATTAGATTGACATGGCAACACATACAGTAGAAGTTGAAATCTGATTGGGGGGGGGGGGAAAATACATGAATACTGGAAGCAGTACAGTCAACAGACATGTTACAAAATGAGGATAATAAAAAAATATCAAATTAAAAATGTATCGGACCAAATATTACAATTGTATTACAACGCTCTGTGTTTCTCTGTTCCTGTTTCATGCCCTTATTTTGTAGTGTTTCCTGTGTTGCCCGGTCCTGTGTGATGGTTTCACTTTCCTGATTACACGCACCCGCTGCTAATTTAAGTTTGTCTTTATTTAGTTCATCCGCTGGCATCATTCTTTTTCGGAGCATTGCTGATTGTTAGTCAAGCTGTCTTTGTTGGTATCCTGCCGCTGCACAGCAGCATTTATCTATTAAATATACATTTGACCTGCAATCGGGTCTCATCTCTCACACTATAATGTGCAAACGTGACAGAATGCTGCGACCAAGACAACCACGCAACCCTTTCTCCTGGGAGTTGCTGCAGGGATGGAGGGGCAACTTTCAGGAGGGAGTGCGCTGGCTGTGGAGACGCTCTGGGTCACAGCTCACCTTACGCCTCGGGGTTCCCTCCTGCCCAGGCTCTCGACGCCCCCAGAGCTTTCCTCCGCGCCGCGCCAAGCCGAGGTGCAACGTCTCTCTTTGTTCCTGAGTACCCACACCTTGGCACGCCAAGCTTCTGACTCACCCCGTGGCCGCTCCGCGACGTCACAAGCCTCTGACGCCCCCAGAGCTCGCACTGCGTCAGTCCCCGACGCTTCCGGAGCCCGCTCCACGCAGTCAGAAGCCCCAGATCCTCCTGGAGCCTACACCTCGGCTCCTCAAAATTCAGAATCCGGCGCCACGTCTCAAGCCACAAGTAGCAACCGGGGGGTCAGAGCGAGAGGAACCAGTGACCCTCCTCCAATCCTCCCTCCTCCCGTCCCTGGTTCCGGTTTGGCCTGAAAACGGCGTCTGGAACCCTCCTTCGGAAGACGGGGGCTTGTACCATCAGCTGTGCGACTGCCGATGCCACAACACCACAGTGCGCAAATAACATTTGGGTCGTTCGTTCTGATAGTGTTAAGGCCAGCAGAGAAGGCTTTGCTGGCCCTGACGGCCACCCACTGTCATTTCATCCATTGAAACCCCAATAATATTTCATTGTACTTCTCTGATAATATTAGAACAAGCAGAATTAGCTGCAAACATCCATTTTACTTTCTCTTCTTTGTAGTGTGTTACAGTGCAGGTGATATTTATGCCGGGCTGTATGACTTTTATCAGAGCTCTGCAGGACTAGGGAAGGTGTACCCCATTAGTGTTGGTTTCAGCCTGTCTTTGGTTTGTGTACTATCTGAAATATACCTTGCACACTGTCAGTGTGTGCATTAGTAGCACGTCACGCCAGCCCTTTCAGGTGAGCCGAGCTCAGTCGCACTACTGTACATTTACATGCAGCTTTGGGGCACTGCATGCTAAACACAGCGGCAGCCTTGACCCTGCGTCTGTTGTGCGAGTGCCCACGTTTGTCCGGCTCCAGTTGCCGTCCATTTGTCAGTCAGCTCATGGTCATTACAGCAATCCAGTGCGGGATTTATGACACCGCTTGATGTTTCATGGCTTTATAAAGGGAGATGAAAGTGGCTCTCAATAGCAGCGGGGAGAGAGGGAGAGTGTCAGTGATGGGGGGGCGCGCAGAGACACAAAAATAAGACGGAAGGAGAAAGAGTCTTCAACTTCTCATGAACTTGTAATAAAATGAGACTATTACTTTTTGCAGCTAGGTAACATTGTACGGCATGATGACTACAGTCTGCCTGACAATGACAATATGTTGCACTGGTTTAAAATGTTTCCTATGGATGGAATTTAATTGTATGTATTTATTTCTTTTTAAATCACTGTGGAGACTTTCTTCACAAGCTCACCGTGGATAACCATGAGCTAGGGGTTGGCGGTACTGCAAATGTTGGTATTGATCCTTTCCAACTAAATACAGGACCAGTATTACCGATACTGATACTGACACCGATACTTTTTACTTGGTTTGGTTTGGTTTGGTTTGGTTTGGTTTGGTTTAGTTTATTTGAACATGAAGGTTACAATGGAATACATCTCGTGAATCATTTTTTGACAGTTCCACATGTCCAAAAGGAGTAGGAAGAAGCAAAGCTTATTTAATCCTACCCCCCATCCATTCTACATCTAGTACAGTACATGTAGTTCACTTCCTGGATTCCATGTCATGTTTTCAGTGATAGTCAGGATAACACATAATAGATAACGGTGAGATAACCGTCCCCCCAAAAAAAGAGAGAACATTCATAATAATGATAATATGATGACAATACTAAATAATAAATAAATAAATAAGAACAAAGCTTTTTTTTTTTTTTTTTTTTAAACACAACAAAGAAAATTATAAAAAAATAAATAAATAAATAAATAGAAATAAATAAATAACAAATAAAATTTAATTAAATAAATAAAAAATAAAATAAAATAAAATAAAATAGAAAATAAAAAAATAAATAAATAAAATAAAATAACAAACCTGACAGAACAATCAGGACTCTTCTGCCTTGTATTTGGCAAACATCAACTGCTTGTATTGTTTTTTGAATTTGCTCATCTCTGTACATTGTTTGAGTTCTTTACTCAATCCGTTCCATAATTTAATTCCACACACGGAAATGCTATGGGTTTTCAGCGTTGTTCTCGCATATAAATGTTTTAGGTTTAATTTTCCTCTAAGATCATATTTCTCCTCTCTGATTGAGAAATACTTGATTAGATTTTTGGGTAACGAGTTATTATTAACTTTATACATTATTCTAGCGGTTTGAAAGTGTACTAAATCTGCGAATTTTAATATCTGTGATTTTAAAAATAAAGGGTTTGTATGTTCTCTATACTTGGCATTATGAATTATCCTCACAGATCTTTTTTGCAGTACAGTGAGTGAGTGAAGATTGCTTTTGTAGTTATTTCCCCATATCTCCACACAATACGTTAGATATGGAAATACTAAGGAACAGTACAGAGTGTGGAGTGATTTTTGATCAAGAAGATATTTTGCTTTATTCAATATAGAGATATTTCTCGCCACCTTTTGCTGTATATATTTAATATGAGATTTCCAACTCATTTTTTCATCTATTATAACCCCAAGGAATTTATATTCTTCCACTTTTTCAATATCCGTTCCATTAATTTGTATTTGGTCGTACGTGTCCTTTCTACTATTACCAAATAGCATTATTTTAGTTTTACTTAAATTCAGAGATAATCTATTCTTGTCAAACCATGACTTTAATATGACCATTTCATCCTTGACCTTTTTAATGAGTTCTTGTGTGCTTTCACCAGAACAGAAAGCAGTGGTATCATCGGCGAATAAGACCAATTTTAAGTTGTTAGTTACTTTGCAAATGTCGTTAATGTACAAGTTAAACAGTTTTGGTCCCAGTATGGACCCCTGTGGTACTCCACACGTATTGTGTAGACTCCCAGATGTATATTCTCCTAGCTTTACAAATTGTTTCCTCTTTGCTAGGTAGCTTTTAACCCAATTTAAGACTAAACCTCTAATTCCGTACCTTTCTAATTTTGAAATTAAAATAGTGTGATTAATTGTATCGAAGGCTTTTGTCAGATCCATGAATACTGCAGCTGCGCATCTTCTGTTGTCTATGGCAGTAGTGATTTCCTCCGTGATTTCCATCAGTGCCATAGAAGTTGAAATGTTGGCTCTGTAACCATATTGACTACTTGCCAATAATTCATTCTTATTAATAAATTTGTCCAACCTATTATTAAATAGCTTCTCCACAATTTTCGAGAATTGTGGTAACAAGGAAACTGGTCGATAATTTGTAAATTGGTGTTTGTCTCCTTTTTTGAAAATTGGAACCACCTTGGCTGTTTTCATTTTGCTTGGAAATATTCCAGTCTGAAATGATAAGTTACTAATATATGTTAACGGGTCTGCGATCTCATTGATGACCCTTTTAATTGTTTCCATTTCGATTCCATGACAATCAGTTGATGTTTTTGCCTTAAAATGGTTAACAATGTCAGTGATCTCCTTTTTGGTTACAGCAGTGAGAAACATAGAATTAAGATTCCTATCGATAATATCAATCCCTTCATCAATTGTGTCTTGTTTTGGAATTTCCTCTTCCAGTTTTTGTCCAATATTTACAAAATATTCATTTAACATTTCAGCTACCGCATTCATGTCATTCCTGTAAGTGTTTCCAACCATGAAATAGGGAGGATAGTCTGCTTTCTTAACGTTGTTCTTTATAATACTATTTAAGATGCCCCAAGTTGCTCTCATGTTATTTTTGTTCTTATTTAGTACGTGACTATAATATTCCCTCTTACACACTCTCAAGATAGTTGTCAACTTGTTTTTGTATGTCTTATACTTTTGTTCTGCTTCTTTAGTCTGTTGAATGATAAATGTCCTGTATAATGTGTTCTTCTTCTTACAGGCGTTTTTTAGTCCTTTTGTCATCCATGGCTGCTGGTTTTTCTTTTGCTTCTTGGGCTTTTCTTGCCAGGGACAGTTCTTATCGTAGAGCTCCATATAAGTACCAAGGAAGCTGTCATATGCCTTGTCCACATCTGTTGCACTGTAGACACTCTCCCAACTTTGTTCTTCTAGACCTATCTTGAAGGCACGGATGTTGTCCTCTGTACGCAATCTTTGAAAAGTCTTTTTTGCCTCCGCCTGTTTTTTCTTATAATGTTCATTGTAGATTGTAAACACTGGAAGATGATCACTGATGTCACTAATTAGCAGGCCACTGATGGTGTTGTTATCAAAGTCATTGGTGAATATATTATCCATGAGGGTGGCACAGTGGTCTGTTATTCTACTTGGTCTAATGATTTTAGGATATAAACTCAAGCTATACATTGTATCTATAAAGTCATCTGTTTCCTTGCACTTGTGTGAGTTCAAGAGGTCAATATTGAAGTCTCCACATATGAAAATAGTTTTCTGACCTATGTCTGTAAACGTTGTCTTAATCCAATCCTCAAACATTCCAATCTTTGACTTTGGAGTTCTGTACACACAACTTATTAACACATTTTTGCTTTTTTCTTTACAGATTTCAATTGTTATACATTCTAAAATGTTATCAATGACAAATGACATATTCTTTACCATTTTGTAGTTCAAATGTTTGTCCACGTATACGGCCACACCTCCTCCATTTGCATTGTTCCTGTTTGCACACGTCATTTCATATCCTTCCAGCTCGAAGTCCATTCCTTTGTTAGCATTAATCCAAGTTTCTGAGATTGCTATAACTTTGAAAGGTTCTTTGAATTGATTCAAATATTGTTTAATATTAGTAAAGTTTGCGTTCAAGCTTCTGCTGTTTATGTGTATGATGGATAACTTGTCGTCGTTGATGAAACTGTTGTTGTATTGCTCCTCCGTATAATAACGGCAGTCGTTTGTAATGTGAGAGAAAAAATTTGAGTCTGGATCAATGTCTTTTTCCATATCCAATTGTTTGTGATCTGTAAAGTGAAAAGTGTCCAATTGTAGATCTTCTTGTAGCATATTAAAGCTGTTTTCCTCCATGTTGGGAGACCTCAATATCTTTCTAGGTCCTTGATGTCTTTGACAGCAAGAACTCTGGCCTCTGGTCCTCCATTTGCTTTGATGAAGATTTTGCAGTTTGCACTCCATGTTCCTTGAATCTTTCCTTGCTTCCTCAGATCACGTGCTTTCTTCGCAATCTCAGCGTTGCGCTTGGTCAGGTGGTCATTCATGTAGACATTTGTTCCTTTCAGCTTCTTTCCCTGTTTCAGCAGGGCAACCTTGTATTTCCTGTTGGTGAATTTGACGATGATGACGGGTGTAGTGCGGTTCCTCCCATACAGTGGGATGCAAGTATCAATAGATTGGATGTCTACATCCACCTCCTTCGATTGCAAAAAATCAACAACTTGTTGCTCTGTTGAGGCGACATCCCTTTCGTCTGGTTCTTCAGTATTCGCCACTGCTCTGGCATAGGACCTTGGTTTAATTCGAAGTCCCGTCACGACCACGTCATTCATTCGTGTGTTCTGATCCATATCATCTATGGTGTTTTTCAGCTTCTCAATGATTTTATCCTTTTCTTCACATTCTTTTTTGAGAGTGGCTCCCAGTGCATCATAACTTTCCTGTAATTTTTTATTCTCCACTCTCAGACCTTGCATTTCTCTTTGTATGGCGTTGGTAGTCTCTATCAAACTGTAAATTAGTTGATGCAGGGAGTTGGAATTCTCCACAAGTTGCTGCATCTGTTTTCCATAATCCTCCATGGTTTTCGCCATAGTATACTCACTCTTTTCCATTGAACTTCTTTCTTGCTTGTTTGCGCGGTGTGGAACTTTCAAGATCATTGAATGATTTTGTGATTTTGCCTTTAAATTTGTTGATCACTAATCTAATCAAAATAAAACACAGGACCATTTTAGGCAAAAAAAACAAAACTAGTTTGTGAACAATTTAACAATACATTGAATCCTCTTCTGCACTCCGTGAGTATGCTGCCGGCCCCACGTCCACCCACCGAGACAAAGAGACTGTATGGTTCACTCCATTCATGCCATTATTCGAGCTGCTGAAACCAATGCACAGAGTGAACTCTCTTCCTGCTTGTTTGGAGGTGAAAGACGAGGAAAACATGCATCCATGCACATGGCAATATACTAAGGCCGGCGATATTATTGAGTTCATTTTCATTTACTGTGTAATTAATTAATTTGTTATCTTCCCAGGCCTAGTCGGTATGCTGGAGCCTATCCCAGCTGAGTTTGGGCGACAGGCGGGGTACACCCTGGACTGGTTGCCAGCCAATCGCAGGGCACATATAGACAAACAACCATTCACACTCACATTCATACCTATGGACAATTTAGAGTCGCCAATTAACCTAACATGCATGTTTTCGGAATGTGGGAGGAAATCGGAGTACCCGGAGAAAACCCACACACGCACGGGGAGAACATGCCCAAAAAATGCCAACAGAGATTCGAACCCTGGTCTTCCCGATCTCCAGACTGTGACTATGTGGCCAACATGCCACTAGACCGTATACAGTATATAATATTTATATTAATATAATATTTATTATTATTATATATAATATTTGAAATATAATGTTTGTATTGTTTTTTCCACACAAAAAGAAAATCTCTGAAAATAGCCCGTTTTTCTGCAGAAAACAAATCTCATTCACCATAGGTCGATAATCATTTATAAATATATGATAATACAGGTCAAATGTTCCAAAAAGTACACAAGTTTTACATTTTTATGTCTTTATGTTTCACTGATCATGTTTTTTTGTCAAGTGTTAAGATTTCGCACTTTGTTTGGTGGTCCTTGAACGCACCGTAGCTGCCGTGCGCCGCAAAAGTGAACCTTTGACACCGCAATGTCAATTCCATCTGGTCATGGATCATCTCACATGATCAGTGATTAGTGCTGAGTGCCGACAGGATTCATTTTATACTTTAAAATGTGATTAATTAGTGTGTACTGAAGATATCCAGTGGTCCCGGAATGCAACTTTTATTGCAAATGTTGATCCGAAATTGGAGGAGGACGTCAACTTCAAACTAGCAGGAGGATTTTTTTGGAGGAAGTGGGGATTGTCGTGTGGGTGGAGGGGAAAATAAGTGAATTAAATCAAAAACTGCTTTTGGCTCTCATTCAAGTCATTTGTTTATTTGCCCCCAAAGCCTTTGTGTGTCCAAGAACGTATTCACTGAGTTTGTAAACAATATATAAATATAATATCAATAATATAACAAAAAACAGGGATATTGTGAAAGTAAAAGTAAACAAAAAAAATTGAATATAACATCAATATAGATCCAATACCCTTGATGTTGATACTATCCCTATTTGAATCAGTCTGCCCACCCCCTATTAGGAGCTCACTTTAACTTGTACCAAGTGGCAATTTAATGGCCTAATTACAGCTGAAACTCCTGGAATGGCACACGAACATTTATTAAGGCTGAATCCTGCTCCATTTTTGCTGTCATATGTGTCTTTACTTGTCAGTTTGATTGAGATATCAAACTATGACTCACAAAGGTGGAGGACATTCAACACACACGCGTATAACTCCTGCAAGACAGCCATCATGACACATCTCTGCAATACCATAAGCTTGTTGGTTTTGTTTATTGTCTGTCTCCAGGCACTGGGAGGCCTTTATGCACACACACGCACATACACTGGCGCTGCAAATTGTTCGATTAAGTGGGTCATCCGCTCCTACAGTCTCTTGAAAGAATAGCTTTTTGTGCATCTCTTTGCCGAGAGGCAATCGCACCCTGCCATGGGTTTTGGCTCCACCTTTTAAGAGTCTTTATGGTAATGACAACACTGCACTCAGGAGGACTGCTGGTTGGTTGTTTATTCTGAATGCACGTCCGTGTATTTATGTGTATATTAACAGCATGATATAAAGGCTAACTGCCATTAATATGCATTCAACCGTGCATCGGTTTATTGCTGTGTGTTGACTGGTGAAGTTTGATGTGATCCAGTTATGTTTTTGGGATGATGAGTGGCACTAAAGACCGTGGATGCCTCGCTGCTGCACATTTGGTAGAGGCGCACACACGCGAACTTGTCACTGCAAATGAACACCAAATATCTTAATGCCAACCCCATTTGTTTGGAGATATACTGAATGAGTGAATGTGAATGTACTGTTTGCCAATGACCATCTACGAGTGTAGGGATGGGCATCTGAGTAAAGTTCTTTTGGTAAAAATAATGGTTTATTATTAGATTACATTCTATTTTTAAATAATGTTTTTTTACATTTAATTTGAGCAAGAATAGTGAACTTATACCATAAACTAGTGGAGAATCAACAGCAGGACATACATGGTTACTTGGTTAGCACATTTGCCTTATAGCCAGGTGGCTTAAGGATGTTTTGGGGGGATAATCCAACCAATAAACTCAAAGCTCCTTGGACTCAATTTTTTTTTTTAGAACTCCTAGTAGGTTTTACATGCTTATGTCAACAGTTTGTAATATGTGATTGAGTGGGCTTTCAAGCAGTAGACACTCTCGCCCAGATGACCCAGCTTGTGTCCAGGTAACGCTACCCCACCCACGGGTCTCCTCTCCTGATCCACAGCCACCTTGAGGCGACTTCTGCTGCCTCAGTGACTTGACTGTGATGGCCCTTTGCCTCTGGACTGCTGTGATGCCTGGCATGTTGTAGGCCCTGCAGAGGGACTGGGAGCGACACAGTTCCACCAGCTCGGCATACTTTGCCATCTTTATCTCATTGGCCTCCTTGATACAATCCTCCCAGGGGGATGGTTAGTTCCAGGAGGACTAGCTGCTTGGATTCTTCGGAGATCAGCACCATATCTGGCCTTAGTGTTGGTGTGGCAGTGGGAATTTGAGCTGCTTCCCCAGGTCAACTCTCAACTCCCAATTTTGCACTGTTACTAAGTGTTATTTTCTCCCGGGCACCGACAAAAGGTGGTGATGGCACAGTGTGTATTACATGTAACTTCTTCAAAGCAGGAGGTTGTCTGTAGCATCGGTGTGACAAGCATTTGGTATCATTGTTTGATCAGGCTTCCTTTGAGATGCTGTCTCTTAGTAAGAACCAGTTGGGGGTCTGGAAAACATATGTTGGCACCCAAGCGTCTAAGGAAGTATCTACTTTTGATGTCATTTCTTTCCCGAGACACACGAGCACCTTTTGTGGTGTCGTTTGTTTGCATGTGATGAGAGTTTGTGTTGGGAAGCCGCTCATGGCCAGACATCTACAAGGGACGTCACGAGATCTCCCGAGATTAAAACCTGACGATATTTCTGGTTTAGAGAAAATCTGTCTTGTGGGAATAGGGGAGAAGTCTGTCAGACTGTGCACTATGGCATCGCAACTGTGAATGATCATACATGTGATATGGAAGCGGTAGTGCGGCAGGCAGGATTGGAACTGCACACGAGGTGCTTTACGCACGCTATAATCCTTTCGTTCCCAGCACCGTGTGAATGTTTATTTTGTAGGGAGAACAGCTGCTGCCGTGTTAATAGCCAAGCTGAAGCTGTAGTAATTCTACATTTGATCAAAGTTACTTGAGATTTGTCAGATCAAAACACAATCGCTGCATCAGACTTCCATCAAAACGTGGTAGTCGAGTCTAATTGGGACCTACTTTCCGGTAAGGCACTGTAAGCATGTTGGGAACTGAGCAGATCATTCCTCTCCCACGCCATGCGGCTTTTTAACGCAACAGAGGGGGAGCGATAAAAACACACACAGGACTGGACGTATTACCTTATTATGTATTATTATTATTATTATTTTAACGTATTATTATTATTTATTATATATTATTGCACTACAGGATTTGACGTGATCTCGTCCGTAATTATTTATTTATTGTTATTCTATTTACTTGTTTTTCTCCTGTCTTTTGCCTTGGTTGTTTTATTTTGTGGTTAGGTGATTGAGCTGCTGGAAATGTGAAGTCATCCATCCATCCGTCCGTCCGTCCGTCCGTCCGTCCGTCCGTCCATCCATCCATCCATCCATCCATCCATCCATCCATCCATCCATCCCTTCTCTTCAGTTACAATAGAATTTTCGGGACCATAAGGTGCTGATCTTTGGTAGTTGTTAGGCACAATTCTAAGCTTTTCAAAATTGCAGTGATTGACTTTCCACAGACAAAATTCTAATGATTCAGGTTGATCATCAAGCCTATGTACAACTAGACCCTTCCGTACTAATTTGCAAGGATTTTTTCTTTTTATGTAAGTGCAAGAGTCCTCATGATCTTGACAAAGATCGGATCAAAGATGCTTGAGACAGCTGGGTTCAAAGTTCATATCAACACCTTTTGTAACTGAAAATATCTGTTTGTGCGCCTTGTGTTTGATTTGAGATGCGTACCTTTGGAACGTATTAGTTTGCATTTCCGTTTGACTGAGAAGCTGAGTGTGAAGGGCACAGCACCTCGGGAGGAATGACACAACACGTGCGCGCACACAGACATGTATACAGCACACACACTCACTCCACTCTGTTCTGCTCTTCTCTTGGATGACTCATCCCACCCAGGGACAGCGTGAGAGGGGGAGAGAGGAAGGAAGACAGCGCAGTGTGATAGCCGAGACTCAACGAGCAGAAGACATCTTTCTTCATTGACCTTTCATTTTAACGTCTTAATCCGATTGATTGTATCATTTACAACATTTATTCCCAGTAAGCAGCGACGCACATCTCTGCCACACTCAGGATCAGTTAAAGGCATCCTGAACTTCCTCGCCATCGCACTTCTTTATCACCTTATATCACATTTTGTTTGTAAACTTATTACCTGACTTACTTTCAATCTCAAGCGCTATCATGTCGGTGTGACAGGACCAATAGATGTTGTTAAAAGATGATTCTGCTGTATGACACCACTGAGTCGGCTCTATTGCCAAGGATACGGCGGTATTGCTGAGGTGTATTGCTTATCTGTATTGCTGACGACTGCAAAGAGCTGAGATAGTTAAGTGGTCAGATCCCTTGTGTCTATACATGCAGGATATGCCTATACTGCACCATTATTCTTTCCATCTGCAGCCTCTATGAGCATTAAGGTTTCTCATAGCTGGACATAAAGGTCCCACAGCTGACAAGGTTAGCCTGAATCACTACTAATGGTGTAGTAGCATATTGCCGAGATTGCTCAGGCTACATTTTATCATGCATGGCATAAAAGTGGCTTCAAAATACAGTAATATCCGAAATGGTTGTGTGTTTGCTGGAAAATCATTAGCTTAATGGATTAGCAAAGATCACCCCACCCCTCCCCCCAGTGAGTAATGTAGCATGTCGTTCCATACTTTGCAATTTCATATGTCCAAAATGACAATTTTTCAACTTTATGCTCCTTTCCATGCTTTTGGGCATTTTTACAGCCCTCCCTTTTGGCCCAGCAGAATTGGCAGCGGGGTTTGATGTGCTGCTAGATTGCCTCAGATAATGCAATGCTCTCAGGCGAAAAACACAGGTCAGTGTGTCACTGTGAGAGCGTGTGTGCGTGTGTGTTGACTCGCCCTCCCACACTGCCTCTGAGGGGACCCCAATATTCAAAGACCAAGCCCGGACAGGCCCCCGGTGTCCACGGGTTTTTAGTGTGATAATTACGCCTTTTAATATCTCTCCATTTTGAATAGAGATTTCTCAGATGGATGGTAATTGGTGAAAGTGCCAGCGGTGCAACATAGAAGCCGGGAACCATTTTTTTCAGCCTCAACACAGATAACGGGTAACGTGGATGCATTCTCAGGGCATTGCATTGATCGCAACTGGACTGTTCAGGTTGTCTTAGAACCCGTTTTGCCTCTCATCCAAGCAGGCTTCATCAATTCGTGCTCAACGACAACACAGCTCTAGCCCTAGAGCTGCCTATAAACTACAGTCGACTAGACGAGACTACACTAGACTAGAACTGTCCTATCTAGCCAGAATAGACATGTCCTATTTAGTCAGACTTGATAGGACAGCTTGTCTACTCTAGTCAACACTTGTTTATGACTAGAGCGGTCCTATCTAGTCAGATTAGAAGCTGTCGTACCTAGTTTTCCGAGCATACTTAATCAGTTCATGCTTAAAGTCTCGGTAGAATAGCTCAAGTCGTAAACGAGAGTTGACTAGTCTACAGCTGTCCTACCTAGTCGTTGAGCATGACCTGATGAAGCCTGCCCGGGTAAGAGGTGAAACATCTTCTAAGACAACCTGGACAGTCCACTTGCGATTGATTCATTTCCCTGAATAAATGACTTGCATGTACTGAGAATATTCACATGCTAACGATCATAAAAGTGAGTGCACACGTCACATTTCAACAACCAGTTTATTAGAGTCCATCTTTTCTGAGGGCATTGAATCGATCGCAGCTTGGCTGTTCAGGTTATGTGACCGAACAGTCCGTTTGCGATCGATTCAATGTCTTGAGAATACAATGACCTGGACGAATGAGAATATTCACAGGCATACAGTATACAGTATCGTCTCAAAGGATAATACGAAAAATTAAACGTGGCTATACTAAAGAGTAGCCATTGTACAGCTTGCATAGCCGTGTGTATGAAAAGGTATCAACTAGGGATGCTCCAATCGATCAGCTGATCAATATCGGCCGATTTTCATGGAAAAGCACGTGATTGGTAAGTATTATTGCAGCTTGCAGCCCGTCGCGATGCCTGTGTGCGGTGTAGAGTCTTGCTCTAACATCTTGGAGGAGTGTCTGCCGCCCACTTTCCTTCACACTGCGCAGGCATGCCAAAGTCAAAACAAACATGTCTGCCGTGTGGAACTTACCTACCATTTGTGAGAGTGATATAGAATGAAACACATGCACATGAAAAATACCTCGCAGGGGTTGCATATTAAAAATTGAATTCAATACGGAATTTGAAGAACAAACACTTGATGGTAACGGTGCAGTGTCAGTCAAACGGCTTGTGTGTGACAGTCAGAAGGCTAAGCAAATAACCCGAAAAATAATTGAATTAATAGGACTGGATGACCAGCCTCTCTCAGCGGTGGAAGACACCAGGTTCGCCGGCCTCTCTCTCACTTGGAGCCCACCTATGTGCTACCTGGAGGTCCTGCTGGAGCTCCGTCTAACAATGTAAGTGTCCTGAAAGAAGGCATCCCATCCTCTGTAAGTTTCACAAGTGATATAAGTTCTCTTGAAAAAGTAAGTAAAATGTGTTGTCTAAATTACGGTGAGTTTATGGTTTATGGTAGCCAATAGCAGTGGTACAGCCAGGAATTTTGGGCCCCATGAAAAACAAATCCCCTCCTTTTATTTTTTGATAATTACCTTTTTCTGGACCTGGCAGTCAGGCGATCTTGGAACTGTCTTAACTTTTCCCCCTTATAAGGCACCCCCGGCCTATAGCACTCACCATAAAAAAAAAAAAAAATTACAGTTAATCCATGTGATGTATCGGTATCGGCCGTTTTCACTCATGGTAAATTGGTATCAGCATCGGCAACATAAAACCCTGATCGGAGCATCCTTAGTATCAACACATAGCCATGATTGTCTAAATAGCTTGCGTCACTTGTAAGACAGGACCAAGATAACGGTGTCTTGCCTACAGTCAAACATGGTGACGGTAGCAGGGCTGCACGAGTGCTTCCGACACCGGGGAGCTGCGGTTCATTGAGGGTCGTACCGTAACATTCTAAAGCATGAGTCCCTCCCCCTTTGGAAACTGGGTCACATCCTACCCATCAAAATTTGCATTTGACTTTACCTGCTACAGGATGTGTGACGCCAATGTTGCCCGATTGTTTCTCCGATTTTTTTTTCATGAAAGTTATAATACGGAAAAAATATGGGAGACTATTAAAACGGGAGAATGCGCTGAGAAAGAAGGACAAAATACAGGACTTTCCCGGAGAAAAACGTGAAGGTTGACAGGTATGGTCCACAACTATAATCAACCCCAAGGACACCTCTAATATAACACATTTCTTGCTGAGGAAGTGGAAGTGGAAGGTGATGGAGTGGCCAAATATGTCTCCAGACCTCAACCCAACCCAAACACATCCAGTTATATTAAAGCTAAGAATTTGACAGTTGTAACTAAGTCAAAAATGACACTGAAGTAGCGCAGCAGAGATGATAATAGTGTAATGTAATGAATCACTTTCAAATGACAGTAACTAGTCATATAAAAGATTACATACACTTTGGAAGTAACTTGCCCAACACTGAATAGGATGTATTTTCTGCTTGTATCAGTCAATCTTTTTTCTTCCTATCCCAACACCTAATCTAATATTGGTTTGCTGAAAAGTTCCCCCCATTATTGCAGAAACATCAATTACTGGCCAGACTAGACAGCTGATGGCTTGAAGTCAGCACACAGAGGACTCTAGCCCAGCCAGCTGCTGAGAGCTGCCATCCCCAGAAACCGAGACCTTGGCAGGGGACGGTGTTGAATCACACTGGGCCTCCCTCCTCCAGCCTGGAGCCCTGTGAGTTGTGCTCAGTGGAGGAGGGAAGGGAGCCCGGCCCAACAGGAGGCTTTGCTTGTCAGGCCCTGAGCGTGTTGTTCAAGTGTGTTCTTGTCGGTTTCTTTAAGTTTGTGTGTCAGTTGGTCTGCACCAGTGCGTGCAGTCTTGTGGTTTTGTGTGCGAGCAACTCCAGCTGCAGCAAAATGTATAATGTTGCACGCATGTGTGAGTGAAAATGTCACTCACTGGGTCACACACACATTCCAAAATAAACAGCTCCCACTGAGAATGACTATCGATCCGTGCGGTGCTCAGCTGCATTTGGAAAGCAGACTTTTTTTCCTGGGAATGTTAAATTTTCAGCACGTCGACTTGGTCATGCGAGTATATGGGATGATTTGGTACAGTGGCAATTGCTCTAAGACTGCAAGGGAAGCTCAGCTTCCCCGAAAATGTCCAAAAAAAGTGGTGAAATATTTCAAGTGGTGAAATATGTACTGCTGTGTGTACATTTCATTGACTAAATATGCGTTACAATACCTTCATCTTTTGTTCAGAATCAGCTACTTATCACAAACTGACACGACTTCCTTCTCATTCATCCCCGCCTACACAGTCGGACGCTACTGACTTCGATGGGGAAGCGTGGAATGGGTTGTTCCTCTGCATGAAACTGGACGGTCGTTGGATAAACGCTGGGCTTTGTCCTACCCATCGGACGCTCAGCGTCTCTGGGGGTCTATAGGGCAGTGGGCTGGCCCGGACGCTCGGCTTCTGCATGATGATTGGATGATCTGTCTGAGGCGGAATCCATTTCTGATTGACAGTGAAATGAGCGAATCAGCGATCTTGAAGTATAAACCTCCACAGGAGTTTTTCATTCTGTTGTTCTGAACTGATCCGGAGACTTTACCGATCCCCAGTTTCTTTGTCTTAGTTAAAAACGACTCTGTTCTAAATAAATAAACACATTTATGATGTAGGCTGCAACAAAATGAGCTCCCGCTCCTCGAATGACCAGCAACCGCCACTGATTTGGTAGTACTGGTACACTTGTGTGTTGCTTGGTGTCTTTTAGCAACAGTTGTCTTTCAAGTTCATACGTAGTTTTCTTCTTTGAAGTACAGTAGAATGACTTTAAGTTGCTGCCCCCTTGGAATGGCTGCCCAACATCAGCATAAGCGGCTGTCGACATAATGGAAATTGAAAGTAACCATTGCTTGCACATTTACTCGTGACTGTAGTTGATATAAGGAGTATGGAATACTCCTATGACCTATGACCAAAAAATAACCTATGACAGTTTGATGAGATGGTTTTCCTCCATTCATTGATATTTTGATTTGGATTCTTCTGTTTTCATCTGATATTTTATACTCTTAGAAAGTGATAAAAATGTCCTGGTTTTCATTGTTTTTCCATTTAAATTGAGAACTATTATGTGATGTAATCACTGAGAGGCTGCTGTGTGGATGGCTCTTTCAAGTGGTGTTGCCAAAAAGCCAAAGAAAAAGCAAAACAATGCACATTTTCTGATGCTTTCCGAGTTGAAATGTTGTAAAAGCTTTTGCAACTTTAGAGGGCACATTTTTCCCCAAAAATATGGGTTACATGCCACAATTTAACAAGCAGTTCACCTCAGGTTTCTGCGTAATTCTGTTTTTGAAATCATCTTTGTGCCGGTTTTTGAACGTTTTTCCTTTGGAATTTGTGTCTTTGATCATAGATAGTATTTTGTAGGGGTGTCATGAGACACCCAACTCACGAGACGCGATTGGGTCCACGAGACGAGACCAAATTTTACCATTAATTTTCAGAAAACTACAATGAAAAAATATGACTGGACAAACAAGCCTTTTTATTTAACCAGGTCACAAAAATGTTTATTGTCCCACACATTGAGGCTAAACAATATTATTGTCAACATTTTTTGGAAGAAATAAACCACTCATGTTATAATAATGCAGTATATAATAATAAATAATAAAAGTGCATCATAATAATGCAATATTTCTTTGAATATGTCATCTTTCACTTTTTAAAGTTGTGGAATTACCATTGATGATATTATTTTCTCACAGGCAATTCCTACTGTCTGTCAAACATTTGCAGCATTTCTTGAAATGCTGTCTTTTTAAAGAGCAGCATTTCTTTTGCAACGACTTTCTGTGAACGCACACAATTTTGCACTATTCCGTTTGTATTTACTTTGCTGACCAAAAGTCTCAGTGATTGACTGCATCTCGATGTCGAGTGTTTTTTTTCCCCCCACTTTTTAGCAATAACACCACGGTGGACCAGGACTTGACGAGTAGGTTGATAAAAACAGGTTGGTGACGTAAGTGGAACCAACTTAAGCGGGTACAGTCGTTTTCTTGTATAGTATTGCACGTAACAAACTAGTGTGTTTGTCCAGTACTGTCTTGTTCCGCGAAACTGAGTGCCCAAACCTGGTACCCTACATGTTGACTACGTGACTCACTGTCTGTGCATTTTTTATTTTTATAAATAACCCGCCTATGTGGAACGGATTCATTGGATTTACATTAGTTCCTACAGGAAAAATTGTCTCAGTTTTTGTATATTTTGTTTTTTGTTGAATCTCGTGGAACTAATCAATAACGATAACCGAGGTACCACGTTATTTGAACATATTTGCATTGTCAGGCCCGAAGATGTGTTAAAAAAAACAGAGAAACATACCCAAAGATGATCAAATAAAGCGTGTGGGTGATTGACAGCACATACGCCCGCTGGCTTCCTGCCACACAGCGTACATGATTACAAAGTGGAGGATTGTGGGTAGACAGGCCAAGATGGCAGGCCCGTGATTAAAAGAGTCTCCTCCCAGGTCACTCGCTGTGTGTGACCTGTGCGTTTATGTGTTGTTTTACACTAAGTGCATAAGAGGGTGGCACATTCTGCATTTTAGCCCATTTCGCTCGGTTACCATTAGCCTTAATCTCTAAATCTTAATCCTTGCAGAATGACCACTGCAGTTTATTTGTTTTAGCACGTAAAGTCCAGCTGGCTCCTGCGGGCGTCACACACAAATGTTTGCCATTTTCATAAAGCAATACTTTATTGTCTGGAGCCTTTACGACAGAGAAAGCACTCGCTTTAGAGTGGTGTTTCATGGATACCAAGAATATTGGTCCATAAAGTAAAATGGATGATTTATGACTGATTCCTATATGAAAAATTCTGCAAAATCCTTCGAACAGTGGTGATGCGAGTAGTCAAAACTGCTGATATAGTGAGTGTTCTTCTCTAATACATCAAGTTCCCATGAAGCAGAGTTTGTTTGGAATAAAGGCCAACCAGCTGCGTTTGTTGGTCCAAAACGGCCAATGACCTAATTTAGCTAAATAATTATTGTTGCCAGGTTGTAAAAGATCAGTATTTCCACATCATGTTCTTGGGACGTTTAACTGAAGAGAAAAGCAACTGTGAGAAAAGACATAACGACGAACAAATGCAGCAGAATCAATACAATAGAATCCATGTATTACCTTGCCAACAAATCTAAAGGCAAGAGGTATTGATTGGGTTGTTGTTGCTTGTTTGGTTCGTTTGTTGATTTATTAGTGGTATGACACAAAAACTTTACATTTTAATTTTGATGAAGCTCTTGGTGAAGGTGCAGATGAATGAGTCACAGTGGTATTTTGCCACCGTACCGGAATGCAAACAGCATTGGTTCTGTTGCTGCTGTATTGTGCAATATACTTGTTAATAAATGACCATGTAATGGTTAAAAATGTTGGCTTATGACCATTTCATAGCCCAACTTCTGGATATTTTTGAACAAAGACTTTTATAAAAACCCAAATTTTGGAGGTCCTACAATTACGCTGATACAAAAAAGGCTGCTGAATGACGTAAGCCGAGCAAGCCAAACAGATTCTCATTTGTTAGACCTTGCCTGAGGCTACCGCTGCGATGAATCGTGTCCTCAGTCTCTGAATGGAAACATTTATGATCACGCCTCTCTGGGACCAATAAGGTCAATAAATTATTGGTGACATTAGAAGCCATTATTAATGTTTTCCAAACGCACAGCTTGAAAACTGAAGACGAAAATGAAGTGTGGTAGATTGAAATGACCGTCTTTTGCAACTGTGAACTATCACAACTGGTATCGTGTTGAGCAACAGTCGATTAAGATGACGATCACAGTCTTGTACTTCATTCTATTATTTATTTTAAAACCCCCCCTAATGTCAGACTTACATAGACACTTGTGAGATGCACTTTCTGTCATTCAAGGTAAAGTCTGTGTATACAGTAATCCGCTGGTTTGTAGGGTTGCTTCACATCAAGAATCTGTGTTTGAATGTTCTCCCTGTGCTCTGGCTTATTGAAGACTCGAAATTGCTTTGGGTTGTGTGTCCACCGTCAGTGTCAGTTCTGTAATTGACTTGGTGATCAGTCCAAGGTCGAGACGAGGGTTGGGCATCCTTTAGATTGGCGATTGTCAACTGATGGGTCGCGGAGCTGTTTTCAGTGGGTTGCGGGTCTATGCCTGTGCAAAAAAAATGACGTAATGATCCGATGTCCATGAAAACACCTTGCGCTCTTATCTGTGATATATTCGCTTGCTACGCTGCCACAAGGTGCATGCCATGTTTCTGGGTGACTTTGTCCAGCTTGAGCTGGAGGGGAAGGACATCGAGTGGGGACTTAATATCTACTTAGTCCGTCTGACACACAGCTACAGATATCTGCTGGAGAAGAGCACGCCATAAAGAAGACAGCCTTTCTCCGGTGCAGCTCATGTTGTGTTGCAAACAGTCCCTTTGTACCATATTTGAGAAGTCGTAGCTGAAAGAAATTCTGCAATTATAGATAGCGATAGTGGGGTCCCAGTGGGGTCCCGCAGCCAAAAAAGGAAAACATGCACATACAAAAGCATACGGAATTTTGCGACATGCAAGTTGAACAGAATAGTAACTTAAATACTTCAGTCACGCAAATAAAATGATAAGTACTGTAAGTAATAATTCAAATTCACGACAAATTGTCACAAAAAATACACCCACTTGTATTTCACTCCTGTGACCGTGCCTTCTTGTCCTGGCGTTGTTCCGCTGTACTGTACCATTTTTGTATCCTTGTGAAAACATATTGCTGAAGTACTCCTCCTGTTGCAGTAACCGAAAATTCATTTAGAAGTTGGCAAGCAAGCAAGCTAGCGATGACACAGGAGACACGGCAGGGCGGCATGAAAGAGATTGATTGACAACAGCCTACAGCCAATAAGGATGCAGAAAACAATGGGCGGTGCAGACAGACCAGAGAGGGAAGAGAGAGACGCTCAACTTCCCACAATACAATTCTTCTTAAAGAATTGTAACAATGTTCAAACTGTAATTATAAAAAAGAAGCACAAAAAAAATTCCGCGAATCCGCGAAAGGTGAACCGCGATGGAGCGAGGGAACACCGTTTCACCGAACTTTCCAGCGTTCCGGCCTGAGCATTTCAGCTTGATGTTCACCGTCATTCGACCATTCGAGTTATTTCGCAGAAAACGCACCTCATTCATGTTAAGTTGGTAATAATGTGTAAATACTGGATGTGATAATTAGGGTCAAATGTCCAGCATACATGTGCCACTGTTTTTTTGTTTTTATGCTTCACTGATCATATTTATTGTCAAGCATTGAGATTTTGCACTTTGTTTGGCGGTCCTTGATGGCACCATAGTTGCTGTGAGATGCAAAAGTGAAACTTATACATATAACGTCTACACCGTGACTCCGATTCCATCCGTTCTTCATTGATCATCTTACAGTGTGTGCGGCATATTGAAGAGACACAGAGGAGGTTTCTGGAGCTGAATCAAATTTAGAACATTAGGAGTCACTCTTATCGCTAATGTTGATCCAAAATCACAGGAGGATGTCCACGTCAAGGTAGCAGGGATGTATGGAGGGGGGTGGGGGTCGCCCTGTGTCAAAAATGTACATTTTTATTCGTGGTTCAATTGCTCACGGTTTTTCCGCCACGGGGAATGTGACCCCCACGAAATGCGGGGGTGTAATGTACACCATTTTCATAGGCACTACCGAAATGAGGCACCGATATCTACTTAGTTTTTCAATGCGGTTGGTACCAAATATTGATACCTCGTGACACGAGATCTCGTGCCGCTTCCTCGTGACCCTGGATGACATTAGTGGTGTAGAAAATGGAACACACCACCCCAAGACGAATATTTGCACCCTTTTCCAATTCAAATGTGCAAAGGTAGAGACCTAAGTGTAAAGATGCAAATGTGGGTATCAGCCAGTTGGCATAGAGACTTTTCAGCCCGGTTAATTCTCTAAGCTCACAGTAAAAACACGTATACACAAATACCTCTCACTAATATTAGGGAACGGATAAGCAGTGGAGAAGCAGCGGACTCGTACACACATTTTTATTCTGCTCAAATTCTCTTTGATCTTCACCAGGCAATACAGTTTGTATTTTATGCTTCCTGCTCTCAGCTCTAATATGCTGCCATGTACTTTTCCTCTTTTGACTTTCCCACCCATAAATACAACAACAGCACATTTGGAGTTCCTCACTGCAGCTTTGCAGTAGCCTGACTGCTGCCATGTTTTATGGACAAGTGAGCAAAATAAGTTCTGGTCAACTGTTTCCCCCCCAGGCAACTGTTTAGATCTTGTGTATCTAATCAAATTGTGTGTATTTTTAGCCACATGCTTGTAAACTGGATATGCATAATATATCATTTTCAAGGGCTTAAATGGAGCACAAGGATTCTTGTTTGTGCTCAAAGCTTCTATCCCTCACTATGCTGCTCTCGGGTGTTCAACTTAACTCAAGCATTCCTGTTACGGTTTCCCACTTCCTGCGTTGTCGAGAAAAAAAAATCATGTCCTTCAATTTCTGGGTCCCATGGTCCATAATGAGCTGCTCTCTGTCTCTCTTAGGCAGGCAGGCTGTTACTATGGTAACTTGATGACGCTCTGAGACAGAAGGGGAGGGAGAGGAGAAGGGCGGGTAGGAGAAATGAGGAAGAGGTTAGCTGCACCAAAGATTGACTCGTTTTGAAAGATGGCTCACTACACCGTCAAATCTCACATATGCTCACTCATCGCTTCCATAAATCATTTAAACATTCACATTAAAGCAGTCGGAAAGTTGATGGGACTTATTTGGGTTGTCATAGATTGACCTTTACAAAAAAAAGATTAAATACCAGGGTGTCATTATTCTGCCCATGATTTACATTTAATGTAACTTCAATAACAACAAGATTTACAGTTATAACCAATGGATAAGGCAGAGTTGAAATTGAGTAATGACCCCTCCATCCTCCATCGGCACCCTTTTTTTTTAAATTTTCTACCTCTGATTCCTCTGTTGCCATAACAACCACTGGGTAACAGTCAAAACTACTTGCAATGTGTTAGCCTTTTCATAATATAGGCCTACTTAAATAAATATATATATATACAGAAATTATTATAATGATCAAATTAGAATTACATAATACAAATATAAAAAAAAAATACAATTAGGATTAAATAACTGTGATGCAATTGCAAGTTCTTAGAATCGAAAAGTCAAACCCACATTCCTCTGCCTAATAAAACCGTAAAAACTGAATGCGTTCACTCCTCTTACAAGGAGTTAATAACAACCGACACTGAAATAAGACGCGTATCCTATCTAAGCATAGACGATCTTGGATCTAACCTCCCATGTACAATAGCATTCTTTCACTGAACCTAACCGGTGGAAGGACCCGGGGACGACTTTTGTGGGAAGTCCGCTGCTGTTGGCGGGGCAAGGCAGAGAAACCAACACACAACCACGCACACACACGTACACACTCACACGCACACGCACTCAGCTCACACAGGAGAGCGCAGAGCGGGATAAACAGGAGAGAGAGAGAGACTATCGGAACGCAGCGGCTTGTGTGTGTGTGTGTGTGTGAATGCGTGTGTGTGTGTACGTAGCTAGGTAGGTACGCGCTCGCTCGGCGGTAGAAACGACTGGCGTGGCGGCGCGGACATGGAGGGACACGGGAAAAACGCTGGGAAGTGACCGAGCACGGAGGCGACGAGGGGGGGGACAGAGAAGAGAGGGGACGGACGGACGGATATACGGAACGGGAAGTAGGAAGAACGGAAGGACGGAAGCAAGGAGGCGAGAAAAGTCTGACAAGAGGATTTGAAGAGAGTGCAACACAGCAGGATTCTAAGGTGACTTTATGGCTGTTGTGGTTTGGCTTGTGTGTGTGGTGTTGACATGTGCATGGATCCACACTTAAAGGGAACACTGAATGTGTGTGTGTGTGTGTGTGTGTGTGTGTGTGTGTGTGGAGTGTACTGTACATGTGTCACACTTTAAAGTGTGTGTGTGTGTGCGCACAGTCTCTATGTTGTTAATTTCGTAAAAGTGTGTAAAACCAGCTGTCCACTGTAAACTGGAGTGAAGGGATCCAAAGGAGTGAACACAACAAACACACTTCTCAAGTAGAGCATGAGGTATGTTACACTTCCAACAACACGCACACACACACATACTCATGTGTTTTGTGTGTGTCTTAGTTTGAGGTTGCTAAGCAGCCTTTGAAAAAAAAATGTCAGTTCTCCAAAAGCTTGATTGACAGTCAAGGCAGCTCCATAAGTTGTAGCAGTTCACTGTACGTGTGTGTGTCAGACAGCAAAAAGGTTGAGGGAGGCAGATCTGATCAAACGCACAGCAACAGAGGAGAGAGCGTGGCACAGGCTGAGCAGCAGCACATTAGATTACACACAGACCAATACACACACGCACACGCACTCTGTGGCCAGCAGAACAGCTGGGAGAAATGAGTGTGTCAGTGCCTGAGAGCGTTTGACTTGCATGCGCCTGCCTTTGCACGTGCAGGACTGTTTGCCTTTGTGTTACGTGTTGTTTCGGTGCAAGTGTGTGTCCACCTGAGGCTCTGTGTTAGTGTGTGTGTGCAGGGAAAGAATGTTCTGTCGTCTCCGCAGACAGACAATGTCTACCATCATCTCCCCCTCTGGTCTGGAGAAAAGAAGGATGGGAAACATAAAGAAACGATGTCCAAAGAATCAGGCAGATGAGACGATTAATCCCCTGGCGAGAGATGAAACCCAGACAAGAAGGGAAGGGAGGCTGGAGATTTTAGGACAGGAGGAGGAGAAATGGAAGGAACGAGGCGGAGATGGAGCGAATGATACGGGGCCTGACGTGCTCCCTCCAGGAGTGCCTCAGAGTGCCGCTCATTCATAATTCACCTCCATGGCAAGCATTCATTCACATATTGACCCCCCTCATGGCTGCGCTCAATGGAGTTCTCAACCCCTCCACCTCTCAGTGTCTCTCAATGGACACCCCTGTGGCGCGCTGTTCAGTTAGCCCTGAGCCCATAAACCGCCTCTTTTCTGACTTTGATACATTTCAGTTTCCCAGAAAGCATTTGCAGTTTTTTTTTACGACTCTTCACACACACACAGCAGCACTTTTTCAGCCGGAATCTCTGATGTGAGATTAAGTTGTGTAAATTGAATATTGAATTCAGACTCCACCCTAGACACAGATAATTGGTATGGATGGCTCGGCGGGTTAGTGCTCTCACTACAAGTGTTGTTTGTCGGATTCCCCCAACGCAGCTAAAGCAGCCTATTATGGATCTATAATTCATGTGTGAATGAATTGAATAGTCTGTGTTTGGATAAAAGCATCAGACGGCTTTCTTGGATGCCAGGGCATGATTTATTCAACAGCAATACTCAAAAATTGCTGTTTTGATGTTTCTGATTGTATTACTTGTGACTGAAGCCATACCATTTAAGCCCTATGGCTCTGCTATGGTCAGCTGTGAGCTACAAAATATACTGTACCATGGAAACAAATAGTGGTTCATGAGAGGCATATGGGAATTTGGCCTGCTTGTACAGACATTGCGGGTAACGATCACACACATTTTTTCCATCGTACGTGGCGAAACTTTGGAACTTTATGCATCATGTAGGATCAGTCTATCGGATGAATGTTTGTGATGTTTTCGAGCCGTGGTTGGCCATTTTAAACAGTACCTACTTGGCTTGTGACTGCCGCTTTGCCACTGACGAAGGCAGGTACTATTTCTACTATTTTTAATACTCTGTCAGCCGATAACCGCATGGGTGACATAAGCCACTGCTGGTCATGCATTAGTCAAGGAGCTCTGTCATCAGCGCATCATCGTAACAGAGCAAGAAATGACAAAAGAAAAAATACCTTGTTGCTATTCCTTAGTCTAGGATGTTGGATGGGCTTTAATGAATAGGCTTTCAGTTTTATAGCGCTTTTCTACCTACGTACCACTTGAGCCACGCCACCCCATATTGGGATACAGTATTATACTCCAGAGTCTCCACTTTGCTGCAGCAGTTTTTTTTGCTACCCTCAGTCTCCCAGACCTCTTGAATAAAATTAGTCTCTTTACCATAGCCAACAAAGTAATACACGGGTGTCCAAACCCTTTCCACCGCATACTGAAAATCAAAGGATGCGTGGGCCACTTTGATATTTTTATGTATTTTGTAAAAAGGCTGAAAAAACTTTACATATATTTAAAGACAAAGCTTTGTTTTATTATTGATTAGTATCAACACTCCAGCTTCTTCTCTTATTTCCCATTTTATTGGTTTAATTTTATTCCTACAATGTGCCGTGGGTCAATAAGAAAAAAGCAATGGGCCTACTACACCCCCGGAGTAGTAAGTACAGGACACCCTTGATCTCGTGACGCGATCAATGCGCCATATTATTCCGTAGAGCTGAAAACCAACACCACTGTTTGCGACAAGTGTTGCAGTATTGTGGACACGTGCTAAACGGTATGGAGAATGGAATGAGGTTCCCCAGGCTGGTGAAGTTTGCTTCTTAAGTGCGTCCCATTCGCTCATCTTTGATGCCTTTGAAGCGGGTGGTTTCAAATGCTTGGCTATCTCTGTGCTGCTTTCACATGTTGACATGCTAATATTGAGAAACACGACCCAGAAGGCTGGAGTTAGTTAAATGCAGTTGTGTTTTGCATTGTGAATGTGTCCAGGTTTCGGTCAGAGCTTCAGGTTGTGATGTCTTTCTGTTCTGTCACTCAACTTTTTTTTTTTTTTCGTTTAAACAAGGCACTTAAAGTTTTGCCTCCTTAGAAGATAGATTTAATTGTGGAAGAAAAGACAGTAACACTACTTGGACAAACTGGTCGAGACATTTCAAGGATTCGGAGTCATTCTGCATTGCAGATGAGTTAATTGCATTAAATGTTTCAATCAGATTAATAATGATGATGGATTAATCCGCATTAACCCATCAGTCATAAATGTAAATAACACATGAATAGTTTTCCTGATGATGAGTCAAGGACATTTCTGTGAATACCCAGTGTGAGGATTTTCTTGCCCATGCCTTTGATTGACACTCAACTTACTTCCAACATTTTTTTTTTTACTCATCAACTCATCAACTATACCAAACAGTCCACCCCCAAGTTAGTTTTTTTGGAGTCACATTTGATCACATGTGAATTTCCATTTCCCTGGAATGACCACTCTGTAATTGTTCAGTAAAACACCAAGCGTGTGGTTGTGTGTCTGATGCATGTGATCTTGCGGCTGAAAGTGAAATTCGGCTGTTGGTTTCCCATGTTTTTGGGAATTTGATTTGAAAATCCTCGAGTGAGGCAGGCACAAGTCAAGCTGAAAGTGCATTTGCTATGCTGACAGCTGTTGTAGTTTTCCACAGACAAAGCGAAGAACACACAGTTCATCCAAAGGAGCGGGGCACTTCTCACAGAATTCTAGATCAGGACTCACTCAGCCTTGTGCTGTTGTCAAGGGTTTGATTCCCTACGGATCCAAGCGTACCAAATATAGTAAAACTAATTAAAGACATTGTTCGCACCCATCAGGAAAAAAAACAAATCATTGCATAGTCAGTTGTGATTGAAATCTCGTGAGTTGCGTAACTCTTGATGGAATAATTTTCACAAGTCCCAGATGTCATCAGCAGAGGCAATTATTGAGGCGCAGTCATTAGAATTTAAACCGAAAGATACCTCATATCTTATTTACTGGAGGTCAAACAATAATATTCTCTACGAGACCTCAACACCTAAGAGTCCTAAGACATTTAAACCCTTTTTTTCAAAGTCATATTTTATATTTTAATCTATGAACTCTCCCCTCGTGACCCTGAGGAGCTCCAGTAAAATGACAGTTTGTGCTTTTCGCCAGAGGTTCTGCTCATCATATCTTTTACAAGTGTAAATCCTCGCGTCGATGCAATGACCTTGGTCGCCATGACAACTGACACTGAAGTGGACCAGCTTAACTCTATTAGTTCCTACGCAGCAACCCTAGAGGACAATGAACTGCTGTTTTTAACGCTTAGAGCAGCGGTACAGGCTGGAAACTGAAGGGGAGAGTGAGAGTAGAGTCTCAAGTAACATCTAGCAGAGCACTGGGTCGCATGATAGCCAAATATATACAATTGTCTGTGACAACATTTTATATCAATGAGTTTTATTCTGCCAACTTCAATGTTGTCTCGGCCAGGTTTTCCGCTTTTTTTTTTTTTTTGCTTTCCACCTATTTTGTGAACACAATTGGCACCAAATTTGTTTTTCTGACATGTCCCGTCTTGCGGTCTTCTGTAATGTGATCTTCATCGCCAGTCAACGGTGAATTGCATAGCCCGCTAACCAGAAACCAAAGACAACATTTTTAGTCCACTCTCATGCATTCATTATTGTGATAGAAATTGCCAAATTGCGTCGTAGTATTTCATTTCAAATGTGCTACATTTCTTTGATCACCTATGGGGAAATTTTACAATCAATTAATTGATCGGTTATTTTTAATGGAATGGCTCCGAATGGTCTGTTTCGATGGCAGTGTTGTGTTGAGCTTAATGATTGTCCCATTATAGCGGGGCTCTGTGTGGACAGCAGTTATGTGTCAGTCGCAAACGAAATGACTGTCAGAGCCGGCTCTTTGAAGTGAACGATGGGAGCCGGCACTTTGAAGTGAACGAGCCGTTGTTTTTCTAGTCTTTTTTGTCCGTTAACGCATCACGTGACTGGTCAAAAGGTGTGGTTCCGTATGCGTTGACACGAAGCGGAAGGGGGAGTTGCATACACAGGCAAGGTGGGAAGGTGAGGGAAACAAAAGCTGACGAAGTTTGTGTTTCAGAATGTCAGCCTTTGCTAAAGACGAGCAGAAACCGTTACCTGGATGCTCCTGTTGTGTCGTGTTTTGTTGATATTGTGTTGTTTCCCTGTAAAATTGTTAGAAATTTACAAATAAGACACACAAATTGGACTTTCTTGTCTATTTGAGATGGGTCATTGTTTTTATGTTTTATAATTTATAATTTGTTGCAATCTTTAAATGTTGAGCATATGAATAAAACCAGATCAATATTTGTTATATTTTTCCATTAGAAGTTCATTTTACGCATACTTTGGTAAGAAATCAATTTAAGCAAAAAAAAAAAATGTGAGGAGCCGTTTGGGAGCCCAAAGAGAATCGTCTGTTTGGGCTTGGCTCACTAAAAAGAGCTGAACTTTCATCACGAATGGACAACTCTTCATAAGTGATATCATATTGTTATTCTTAGACCACAAATGAGTTGAGACGGAAGACTGAAAAAAGTCCATGTTATTATGTCTCCTGGAAAAACTGAGTGAAATCAATGTTTTAGCACTGCAGTGGAAAAATAGCCTGGCCAAGTGATCAAGATGGTTTTGAAGAATAATGGTCGTCTCTATCCCTCAGGTTCTAACAGCCTTGAATAGGCCCCATGAAACAGCGTGACTGAAAGACAGTGACAGTCCACAGTGCCAGGCAGCTTGGCCTGAAAGAACCTCTCCACTTTCGTCTTGCTGAGCTATCGCTGCTCGCATCCTCACATAGTGATACACAAATACACACATGCATGAGTACAGACCCACGTCCGCTACCAAGCACTAAACGGTGTCAGCCGGTGTAAAAATAAAGCTCACAAACAGAGAGAAGTAGGTTCTATGTTTACAGAAGGTGATGTCATGCTAGGTATAAATCCATAACTGACAAATTGGAGGGCATGGGCATCAGCTGCCTCGGGTTTGGCTTACTTTTAGGTGCTTTAAAAAGGGGGCTGCGGAGTTCAAGGAGATGCTGTTGTGTCTTCTTGTTTGTGTGCGGCAGAGGCATGCACAGAATGATGCTGCTGCGGTTGCCAAGCAACACAGGAACGTGGGCGGAAGGATTTCCTGTCCTTAGGAAGCTTTGTTTATGAGAGTTTCTGTGCATGCGTGCGTGTTAAAAACTGAGCATGCATTTCAGTCTTATGCTTGAGTGCTTGTGTTTTAATTCACTCGTTGCCTCAAGTAGGAGCACGAGTAAAAGTCGCTGAAGACCCACACATTGTGTACACACGGAACACACTAAAAATGGCTAAGAAAAAGCCTTTTCTGGTCTGTTGATTTTGGATGTGCGTTGCATAACTCCTCAAGCCGGGTCGGATGTGAACTCCGTCCCCTCCTCTTCTACCCCAAACGCTCTCACTGTGACACGCCTCCCTGCTAATGATGTCATCAGCGTGCCTCGTTTTTATGTCTCCTCTCACACATGAGATTGCAATTATGTGTTCTTGCCCTGCAAGCAGTCCCAAAAACACACACAGCGTGTCTGTCCTGCAGGCGTTGGACCTCGAGATTACGTAATTGACATTGAGTGAATGGGATGACGTCAGTACGACTCTCTGTTGCTTGCCTCATCTTTCTGGCTAGCTACAGTGATGTCATGAGCGGATGTAGCCATACACGGCGTGCATTTATGTGTCGATATGACTAATCAAGTGTGAGACAAAAAAAGACCTCAGGAACCTTCTGATTTTTCCCCTGCCTCAAAGTGATCTTTTTTCCTTCTTTTTGTTCCAAACTTTCCTGCAGTTGCCCCTGTATCCCCCACAAAAGGTTACTTACTCTGACTTATTGTGCCTCTTGTTTGAAATGGATACCTCTGTTGTCTCCCAGCTGGTAACTCCATCCCCTTATTGCCCTTCATCCTCAGGCGTTTGACCTTTGTTCATTCTCATCCGGTAAAAGCCACAATGCGAGGGGAGTTATAATTTGCAGTGTTGACTTCGCAGATATGGTCCCGTCCGGTTCTTATTTTAGCGAAACAACACACCACGTCACAGAGAAGGAGAGGGGATATGTTAGTCTGCCTTTCTACAAAAATAACTCTTTGAGCTCACAGTTGGGGTTCTGTTTGAAGGGAGGAAGTGTGGATATGTTTTTGTCTTACAGTAGTTTTCATGGATGTTTTGGTAGTTAGCGTGCCAGCCCAGAACTTCACTCATCAGCCGTTTGTGGATAGGTAACTGTGAACATTTACCACACGCACGTACTCACAAAACAAACACATGTTGTCTTCCCATCATCCTGTACCACCTTCTTTCTCTAACCTCAAACCCCAAACCAAAAGGAAGTAATTCCGCGCACAATATAACGGTTTATGGTGTACTTGCATCACAACAAGCATGCAGGATTTAAATCGTCCCACTTTACAAATAATAAGCTGAATTTCCTATTAAACTGTTTACTGTTATGATGCTCCCACTAAAGCCCAACCACAAATTGTTTCTACAAGCCACACAAGGGTGCACACTGAACAGACCAATATAAACACACATCCATGCATGTAAAATACACACAGACACAAATTTGAATGCCCCTGAGTTCAACTTCAATTTTCCTGAAAATCATGCTTCTATAAAAACGCAAAAAAATGGAATTGTAACCACTGTGGGACTTTACATACTGTCGTGGCCAAAAATATTGGCATGCGAAAGATGGCAATGTTTTTGGCCAAAGATGCCAATGTTTTTAACCATGCTTGTATGGAATACAACCACATCAGCCTCATTTACACAGCCATCGCCAAAAACAAGGCATCTTTGGTCAAAAACATTGGCATCTTTAGAATGCTAAACGTTTTGGCCATGACTGCATCTGGCAAGACATCTCCCACATGATGACGGCCAGAGAACCATGAGTTGTACTTATTTAGATGTACAGTAGGTGTAGCATAGCAATGAATGCTCTGCGGGCTGCTCAGTAGAACATGACGTCGTGCTGCAAAGTGCTGTTATTAGTTATTATTTGTAACGTGAAAAGACTCACCTCCGATAGGCAATTAGAAATCTGTTTGCCTATAGTCTCAGTCATCCAGGTCATGGTCATCCACAAAGGTTGAATCGAGGCAACAGGACTCTTCATGTTTGTTGAAGACGCTTCACCTTCAATCCAAAAGGCTTCTTCAGCTCTACATTGTACGTGTGGAGTCTCCCTATATACTGTATGTCCCTGGTGGGTGTGTCACCTGGGCGTGATCACAATAGGGGTTTTGTGGTTGTGGCTGGTGAACAACCGTCCTGCGTAACAATAGGTTGTTCACCTGCTCGGTGGCAAAACAGCTAGTTAGTGGCTGCTCTTCCCGTAGAATGACACAGTCTTTGGGGGAAAGATGTTAGATCACTGTTATATAGAGACAATGGCTCAAACACCCTCATCTGTTTAGATAGGGCATATCTAGTTTGACGTAAATAACTTCTTTCACACCTCTTCATCGGTCCTGCCTAGCTAGAATTTGGACTTTGTTGTCTTCAAAGGACTAACCCTTCTTTTTGACATGCAAATGAACTGCTGACTCCGGGCCCAAAGAAACAGCTCTCCTATGCTGTGCCATGCATTTGTATAATGGTTGTATGGTCTCGCCAATGTAGAGGTCATTGCCACTGCCTAAACAACGTTGCTGAGTTTGCTTCTCTGGATTTTGTCTTTGGGGTGAACCAGCTTTTGTCTGACCAACCACGTAAGGGACCGCCACATTCTGCTTTGTCTTTCTATCCTTCCATCCCGTCCCTTCTGTCCCTTCTTCTCCTGGCTCAGTTAGGATACCCACAGTTCATTCTAACTGTGGGTATCCTAACTGGGCCTGGGCTCAATTTGAACAACAGCATCTTGGAACTGATTGTGTTTCAAATTCAAGGTTCCACTGTCTTAATGATCCCTGGAGAGGCAATTATTAGACGCAGTCTAAATGATGTACCCAATGATGATGTGTGTTTGTTGCACACAAGTATGCCGAACTGACACCCAACTGAAGTAAATATATACACACACGCGCACCCCCACCACCAAGAGTCTTGGAGCCTTAGTCAGCGTCTGTGTGTCCATGCGTGGGCCTGTTCCCTGGCAATGTAAGGGGAAAAAATACCTTTCCATATGATGTAAGAACCCCTGTGTGTGTGTGTGTGTGTGTGTGTGTGCACATAAGTACAAACTTGTGTATGTGTGTTACGTTCATTCTTAGAGATAGGGTTTACTTGTCATTACAGTTTTTCCCAATGATTCCACAGCAAGGTGCAGTTTATTTTAAGAAATACTCTTCTTTGTTCCTTGACAGATAGTAGTTCAGTATTACAGTATGGTAATGTTTCTCTTCCCAAGAAAACTATTTTTTTTTTATTTGTATCTTTCTCCCACTGGATAAATAACTCTGTCTGAAGTAACAGGATTTCACATGTTGGGATTTATGACAAATCATCACCTCCCACGCCACCTGGTCAGTTTATTTCCCATTTCCGTCCTTTTTCCATCCTCTTAATTTTGTCACCCATCCTCCTGTAGATCATGTGACTTCTTCAAAACATTGCTAATATCTGTCCTTCCGGAATTAGTTTCTCCTCTGCTCTCTAATGAAAACGATTTCCTCTCCTGGGACTGTACCTGATTATTTTAACAACCTCTCCTCAAAAAACCCAGTTTAAGAACTACACACTAATTTGAAAGTTTCCTTTTTTGTTATAAGCTCTTGAAAGACTTTACACAGATTGAATCAGGAATTTCAATCTGGCTTTTGCCATAAGCTTAGTACTGAGACATACCAGTGACATAACTAATGAACTTCACTGTTGAGCATGTACAGTCTGCGGAGAGCATGTGTTTGATCTGGAGACAATATTAGACCATCATAGGAGCATATATCCGATGCAACAATGACTATTAATTAAGTTCCACTACAGTGGAACCTTGGTTAGCGTCAGTAATTCATTCTAGAAGGTCCAACTCTAATCAAAACAGACGCTAATCGAGTCATTTTTACCATAAGAAATACCGGTAATGCAAATCCAATTACTCTATTCCAGAAAGACAAAAATGTTAACACAAAACACGTTTCTGTAGTTTTACAGTGATTGTTTTACATGCAGAAGACAATTCAAAATGCATATAAATACATATAAATGATGACTGAAAGGGATAAATGGCCGTTTAACGTTGCCTTTACCTTCATTGAAGATGTGATTTTTGCTGTGGCTTTCTCACCTTCTTTCTCAAAAAGCTGGCTCTTGCAACTTTCTTTGGCTCCCTTTTGGGTTATTGAGGCGAGACATGCTATTGAATTCATGGCAGAATTTGTGGCAGAATCTCATCATAAGTACTAGCGCAGCCAGTCCCAAACGAAACATGTCGAAACGGCAGCCTGAAACACCGGCAAAAGTTGTCGAAAAAACTTTGAAACTCCTCTCTTATGGCACATGAATGGAAGCTAGCGAGGTTAGCTGAGTTTAGCAAAGCATGCTAGTGTGGCTGTGTGGGTGCGACTTAGGCTGTATGAGTGTGTTTTACTGCTTGTTAATGTAACAAATTTTGCTGGACGATAATTGTCCTACAAATTTATTGCCGATAAACGATATTATTGTCAACTTTATTTTCAGACCAGTTTTTCATTAAATCTTTCATTAATATATGGCATAATAATGCAAGTACACTGTATCAAAAGCAATAAACTTTAATTTCGCAAGCGTATTTAACATTGTAATTGGAATGTCAAGAGAACAAACGACATAATAAAATAAACAAGAAGACATAAATAAACCCAATGAAAATAAAATGGACTTCATTTAAATAAAAATCACAATCAATCACAATATTTCTGATTTTTAATCGGTGTCATTTTCGGTATTGTCTTCCAACTGTAATCTAAGATATTTTTGCACAATTAGACAGGATGTGGTGCTCTTATTTGAAGACCCGAAGTTTATTGTGTGTGTTGAGACACGGTGTAAACACACTCAGTCTGAATCGCACACAAACAGTCGGACTGACATGCTCTGCTTAATTCAGCTAACCCAGCTAGCTTCCATTCACGCTCAGTAAAATGAGTTTTTCCCTCTTACGCCAAAATTATTGAGTTTGATTTTATTTTTTAATTGATTTGATTTGCCCGCTGATGCCGTGCAATTTCAGAGTGAAATAAGGACGAGAGGCACATTTATTCTCGCTCCCAGCTCGACTTAACCGTCAACAGACATTCTCAACACACACAACCCACTTCCACCCTTCAAAATAAGAGCGCTCTTGGCCACATACTGTCTTGTCTTGTATAAATAAAATAAGGGTGTCATAAAAAAATATCTTACGTTAATAACGGAAGTGAAATTGTATTGGTGACTACGTCTTCCTTAAGCACAAGCACGGGCATTACAGTTTGTTGAGGATTTTGTGTGTCCAGAGGCTGACATCCCATTAGAAACGTTAGCTAGGCTACATCCGTTTCTGAAATACTAGGCCAAATTGGCCAATGATGTATTGCATCAAATTGAAGGATTTTGCATTTAATTAGTAGACATTTTCTTTACTATCACCAAAGTACACACTCTATGCTGATAAAGTAAGTGTAAAGTTAAAAAAAAGCAATAAAAAACCCCCCTGAAAGAACAGAATTAAAAAAAAAGGATTTCATAGGGTTCAACAAAACAGGAAGGTGGTGTTGAATTCAGTTCAGTTCACGCATATTCTATTGTGCGCTAACTGGAAAATGTACACAAACCAAGGCAAAATTTTGCCGTAAATGTGACGTTTGCCGAATAACATGCCGAAAAAGGCTACACTGTACTTTAGATAATTTCAAGCCCCCCCCCCCATTATAATGGCAAGGGAAACACAATCCCCCTCCACCTTGCAAAAACGACTGCAAATGCCGTAGCAGTTGCTGATATCACTAACTGCTTGTCCTCCTGGATCCAACTGATTGGTTTTACAGTGGAGTGCTGGCAATGGCGCAGTATGTATTGTGGTCTCTGATGCATTCAGGGCGTATCTGCAAAACTTTGAGAGCAGCTGCAAACCGGATGTCAACTATCAACATATTCGCCATTGCTAGATTTAGATACGATCGGGGGCACGCAGGTTGATTGCATTTGACATTGTGTGTCTGCTGTGTCTGTGGCTAAGCAACCCTGTCACGACCGCCCTGTGACCTTTTGACCCCTGCCGAGTCTGGCGTTGCCGTCCCTGTCTCACTTCTTTGTATGTGTGTTTCTGGGACGATGATGAGACTGCCGCATAGCAACCGAGAACAGCTGCGATTTCATGGTGGTTCTGTGCGTGTTTGTGTGTGTCCATGTGTGAAAGGTTCCTCTATGTGTAAACCCACAGCAACACAATCTACAACCACCCTTCACACACACACACATATACCGTAAAATAGCATAACTATAGCGAACAGTCTTTTCCCTCAAGATCCATTCATGAAAAATATTCAAACCTCCCTCCCCTTTGTTCAGTAGTCCTATTCATGTCTCTCTTGACTGCAGACCAAACACGGCTTGCCTTCCCTTTTGTGCATACCCACCACTGGTTTCCACATGAGGAATGTCCTTCGCCTGCCCGACCTGCACGATCCCACAGAGCCCTCCATCAAACACCTGGGGCGGGTTCTTACACGGCGCTGGGGCCAATGAGGAATCCGACAGATAATGACATCAGTTAGCGGAGAGTCTTTAGGACCGGCCCCTCGAGGTGAATCGTCGCAGAAAGAGTACTCTCGCTGTTATGATGATTAAGTGGTATATGAAGGGCTATCAGAGGAGAGCCCCTTAATGAAAGTGGAGCTCAGAGAGCACAGGCAGTGGCGGAGCTGTGGAGAGCTACAGACAAGGAACAGAAGGAGAGCAAAAGTGGAGCAGGAGGGGAAGTGAGAAGAGTTTAAGGTGCGAGACAAAGCGGGTGAGAGGAAGACAAGAGAGATAGAGGACAGGGAGAATATTCAGAAGCTTTGTCCAGACTTGCTGTCTCTGATTGTCCATGCCCTGAATGTAGCATGAGGCAGGCGGTGAGCAGAGGAAATCACTGTAAAAGAGCAAAGGAGAAGGGGAGCATGTGTCTGCAAACGCAAACAAACACGCAGGATTCAGTTGACCTTAATGTGTTTTCATGCAAGAATGCAATGCAGTGACTGAACGCTGGATTTCCCTCGTCGTTCCACAAACACGTGGAACGCCCTGCCTCAGAGAAAGTCTTTCCTCAGCTCCTACCTTTTTTTTTTTTTTTTGGTGACGTGTTGTCATTCTTTTGCTACTGGAGCCACATTCATCTTCACTAAGTGATTTCCTACCGTGTGCATTTAATTTCACCTTGAATTGACGCTGATTCCACATAGAAATGTTGCAGTGTCTACTACAAGGGTCTCAAACTCAACTTCCCTGGGGGGCCACTGGAGGTAGTCTGGATAAAGTTGGGCTGCATCAAGAATTCCAAAGAAAAGTACAACTGATCCAATCTTCTCAATGTTTATTAATAACAGTTCACAACATGAACGGTTCTACAGAACTTCTCTTGCCTAGACCTGACAGCGCATCCTCTTACCCATAGTAGTAGTACAAGTAGTAGTAGTAGTAGGTTGTAGTTGTAGGTTATGTTCTGTCTAGTGACCCGCCTGTTCATATGACACGCTCACTATAGTAAGTTCAGTGTTTGCTGTTGCTTACCTAATTAAAGAGCCTGTTCCTTTATGCAGGCTAGAGTGCTTATATAGAAAGTGAAAGAAATAAAGTATACCTTATATAGAACGCCCAGGTGGCACGGGCCTCACTAACACTAAACTTTTATGTCCAATTTCCCACTTAAAATTTGTCAGCCTGTGATGCTTATTGAGGTGCTCTATCTAAGTACTGGCTATTCACCTCGTTTCATGACCGTACAGAGTAAGTAAGGTCATGTGCACATTACTGCCGAAGAGAAAGTGCTCTGCTCAGGGTCTTTGTGTAACGCAGGCTGCCTATTCTTGCAAACTTTCATTCTTTTTCCATTTTGTGTATTCATTAAATTGACGCTGGCAGTGCAGTGGTTCACTTAACTGATTTTTATGCAGCTGGTGTCGGATTGATTCCCGCTCAATGCTCCATTCACAATCTGTGACCCTGAACAGGATGAGTGATATAGAAAAGACATGGAAAGTTGGATGATTGGTTATTAAAAGCTGTAGACACAAATGAGCAGCAGGACTGAATAGACAGAAACAAACCCCAGCTCCAATTGAATTTATTTGACATAATATGCAAATCGACATTGAAAGGCACAATCTAGGGGAGGGCACTAGTCAGTCATGGGTTAATATTACAAAAGCCAACTTTGAACACTCTACAAACAATATAATGTGCACAATTAAGCCACCTTGTGTGTTTTTGGTCATTGGGAAGAAGCCGATGCACCCGCAGGAGTCTCAATACAGGCACTGTAACACAGTGTCTGTATTTAGGGTAAACATTCGAGTGGGAGTGTGTGTGCCAACAGATGGACCTTTTTTCAGTTTATCCAACAAACACTACTGTCACTGCCGTGCACTTGGCACGAGGCAGATGGATACGTCAGACTTTGCTTCTGAGTGCTGGCATGTCGGGCAAGAACATGAGATAAGGCTGCAAGGGGAAGTGAAAATGTTCAAATGGGACTTCTTGAGGTCATGTATAATTGTTTCCTTATAGCTCATGCAAATCTTTATCATATTCCACTGTACTACCGAGCTAAATCATTTTCTCTATTTAAAAGGATGCTTCACTATACAGAGGCAGGGAGGATGCCAGCCCCCCCTCCTTTCACACATCACCCCTGGCTAAAGGAATGGAGCAGAAAAAGCGGCTCCAGATAGAAGATCAGAGGCTTTAATATGAACCACATTGTGTGTTGTTCACCTGTATCCCATCTCCTGTGTTCTCCGCATCAGGAGTGAACAGGCTTTGATGAATATCTACAAAGAGATTGGAGACTTATAAAGAGTGCCAATTTATCCAGGTATGTTATCTAAAGCCAGGTAATTTGGGAATTCAATTCACTCATAGGGCGAGCCAGGGGAGCTTGTCGTATTTATCAGCCGTTGCAGCAACGCTGCAAGGGGTTCAGGAGCCATCGAACCAATGGCTGACCTCATAGGCTCGGGTTATCGCATCTCCTCCACGTTCCCTTCATCCTGATTCATTCCTTACTACAGTGTCCATGTACGTGTAAGAACCGTAGCCATGGCCAGGCCATGTCTTAGCCTTGAGTTACACGTCTAATCACGACAACATCAACCCTCATCTCTAATTCTGTTGGCAGGGCCTGTCAGCTAGCATACGCTAAAAGACGGGGTGACTTTGAAATGTTGCTAATGACCCTAGGATATAAGTACCCTCTCTCTTTTACACCCACTCACTATTTTCCTCTTTCTTGTCCTCCTGTGTCATTTGCACTTGCAATCATGTTCGTTCTTTGTCATTCCCACTCTTTGCATCTTGCGATTAGAAGATCCTAGTTCAAGGGTGAGATTTAAGACAGAGAGCATTTTCATACTCTGTGATTGAAATGTACAGTGCAACCAAAAGAACCATCCAGTCTGAAGGTTGCTGGTTCGATCCCCCATCGTCCTGTGACCATGTTGAAGTATCCTCAGTCAAAATACTGACCCCCCAGTTGCTCCTTATGCTGTCTCATCAGAAGGTAAATGTGGTAACAATGCCAAAGTGCTTTGAGTGCCATGAAGCGCTATAAAATGCTGTCCAAGTGAATGTCCTTTACCATATACAACTACCTCGGTTGTCGTACATTATTGTGCGGAACAAATGTGTATGTTACCCTTTTGAGTCTTGTGGTTTTAATTAGGGGTGCACCGATTCCAATTTTCTGGCCAAAACCGATTTTATTTTAAGAACTGACAGCATACACCTTCAATGTTCCGATGTTATTTTGTTGAAAAACATTGAACAATACCCGTGAAACCATACAAACTGCACATGAGGGTCGTTCTTTCAAATACAGATGGAAAGTTTTGAAAATTGCTCCAAACTGCCAAATTATATCAGTTCCTTTAGTCTTTTATTTTTCACATTTTAAAAACAAAGAAAACTTGCACAACAGGTTAGACTGCAGACACAATTTGAGCCTCTTACCCAGTGTACAAAGTGTACAGCGACTGAAAATGGTGGTCGTGCAATGCCACGAATGCCATAATATTTCTCATAGTAGCTTTTGCTCGTCCCGCTGCTCATAAGCGCGGACTATTTGCTCCTGCTCGCTTTAGCTTTAGCCTTAGCTTGATTGGTAGTTGTCATTCTGGCAGACCAAATGGGGACAGTGGCTGACTTTCAGACCTTTGCAGAGGTAGATAAAATTGGTGCATATGACTGTTTTCATATGTAAGGATCGGCCGATTCCCCCAAATTAAGGAAATCGGCACTAATCGATCTGTTTAGTTTTAATACGGATGTGGACGGACTACTCCCAACATTACTTGTTTATTAAGCCACATCGCACAACCAGCACCAAATCTTGCGATACTTAATTTACACAATTCTACGGCATCCTGCATGGCTCATTAATTTGGCAAATTCAAATGAGAATAAACCAGTCCGTTTAACCACGTATCATTCCGTGGACTCAAGTCAAACTTTTAGTTAAACGGGGCAACTCCTTAAAGGAAAATGTGAAAAGGACGCTAGCTAACATAAAGCTTATTGACAAACATGGATGTCTTTAACACAAAACACAATATCAAAACCTGATGAATGTCCTATAGCCAAGAAACTGCTTATTAAGCACTCCAATAGGCAATACTTAAACTTCAAAAAGCAGGCTCATTGCCAAACCTATTTAAATCTTGACTAAACAAAAGAAAGACAGCTCCTTATTGAGCCTGCCACAAGCGCCTTCATTAACCGTGTAAACTTACCGTGAGAGCTTTCAGCTTTAAATAATTTTACAGCTGGCTCCATGAAGAGGGAGGAGGGCACATAAAGGCACTTTTGCCTAATTCAGCACTGATCTCAGGGGTAGATAATAAAAACGCATTCTCAGACTGTAAACAATAATTTACCATCTACTCTGTTTTTTACAGTTGTAAGAAAATAGCGTGTGCTAATGCCGGACACAAAGATGGTGACACTGATGAGAGACATACTTATGGACATTAATGCAGCTCAGTGATGCAGTTGCTTGGACAAAAAGTGGTGCCATGGGAATAATAAACATTAACTTAATAAAGTACAAGCATTTTGATGGCAACCATTTTATCTTACTTAAGGAAAACATCACCCATGCTTGGAAATAAACACTGCTTTAAGTTTTAAAGGAAGACCATTTTTATTATCCTGTACAAATTCCATGTGTATACTACGTACTGTACTGTAGTTTTTGGGTGTATTCCCAGCATCGTACAACATTTCGCTTGAAACCACATAAGTCAGGGAATGACTGAAGAACTGAAACTTTAGCCACTGGTTCACCAAAGTTTCAGTGGATTAAACCATTGATATCCACAGCAATTGGAAAGGCAGGCCTAATAGTGGCCAAAATATTCATGTATGGAGTGGTCTAACTGTTTGAGTACAGTAATTGCTGGGGGGATGACGTGATGACGCAATGACGTAATCGTCAAGTTTGCATAATTGGCCACAACACATTTGCACGAAAGTGATTTAAAAAAAACATGAAACACAAGACAAATATGTTTAGAAGTACAAATGAACTTTTGTCTGTCACTTCCTTTTATTGCTTTTTTTAATGTCACAAACAAGACGGAGCCCCCTGTGAGTGCTTTTAGATGGGGTGGGTGCCACAGCAGCACTCGGTGCTTGTTCAGAAGAGCGATACGTGCTTTCATGTCAGAGCCACCAAAATTTTATTTACTAAATTTGTTGCATTTTTATAAAAAGATTATTGTTAGGGGTCTGATTACTTGCTAAATACTGTATAGCCACAAAGTGGTTAAGATCCTTCCTGCCACGTCTTCTTTTTTTCTGACCTGGGTCCTCATCTATAACTCGTCAAAACAGGGCCGAAAATGTGCGTAGGTCGTATGTGCTCTATAAAAACATAACCTTACGTGAGAATGTGCGCACCAGTATGGTACCTTTTGTAGCTCGCGTACGCACTTTTTGGGGAGACAGTTAAAAACGCGACGCACATCTTAAGTGGTGAAGTGAAATCATATGTTGGAAATAAAGATACAATGGAAGCCAATGAAGAATTATTCATCCTTGCATGAAAACATCACGCTGTTATTGACTTAAAAACATTTGTGGAAAGTGTTGTTATTTTACGTGACACTGATGGATATCATTTGTCATTTCTGATAAACATGCACCATTACGCATGACAGTAGTATCTGGACTAAAAGATACATGAAAAATACAAAGCAGCGCTTGAATATTTCATCATTTTATTGTATAATCATGATGACAGTATGTGTTTGATTAGTATTAATTACTGGTATAACAGACGTCACGTTGTCAATCAAATAATTCTGTAGGGTTGAATTTTACAAGACACAGAGCTAACATGTCCTCAGTGCTCCGTTTGTCTCCTGTCTTTGGATTGATTTTCGTTGCATATGCCAAGTATGTCATCAATAGCAACATTGTATAGCATGCACGGCCCACATTGATGTAGATAGTTTGTGTAAATTTACTCTTTCCTTTTCCACAATTGATGGGGTTTTAGTTCCTCATAAAATAATGATCATATAGCTAATATTTTGATGCTGTTAATGTCATTACTACGTTCAATATTTTTAAAATATCCATCTGGAATTACAGCAATGGATTTTCGACATAACTTCACCCCAGAGTCTTTGAGTTTTTGCGCCCACCTTTCAATTAAACAGATTTTCCTGAGATTATATTCATCGAAAATGTATCAACTGGGAAAAATGTAGAAACATGCTCACTAAAAATGGGAACGTGTGCCTTCATATCGGACTATATTCTTTTTTTAGTTTTGCCACGGTTGGCCCTGCTCCATTCACAGCGGACGTGCTGTCACTCAGTCGTTGTTTTATTTGTCATGCCACTGCTGTGTCTCCCAAATGTGACACTTTTTCCACTGTTTCCACCTCCCCGTTTCCGTGAAAGGCCGCTTCTTCATCCTCGTCGTCTTCCCACCAGTCGTGATTGCAATGCAGCCAAGGCTCTTTAAATATGGTCGCCACGTTCATGAGTCACTTTGCATTCACCTTCTATGGAGTGGAGGCGTGAAAAGGACGTAACTTGAGGTGGGGTTGCGTACGCACACTTCTACCCAAGGTGGAATCTATGAACCACAAATGTCGTGAACGTGTGCGTATGCCACTTTTTATAGGTCCGAATATTTTCGTTCGTACGCACATTTTGGGTTTCTGCTTCAGATTTCCACGCACATTTTTATAGATGAGGCCCCAGGTGCGTTATAGTGCGTTGTAATGTGTTTTCGGCTGAACAGGCAACGCCAAATGTGAATGAGTGTATGGGAAACACTGACCAAAGAATATGCAATAGATTCCCTCCAATATTTTTTTTTTACCTCCAACTTGCGTACAGTACCTTGCTCAAGAATAGAATGTGTTGACCTTGAGAGATGACCAAATAGAGCCAACCCAATTTCACAAACCAATAATATTTTTGGGACCAAATTACAGCATTTTTATTTCCAAATGATTAGGGATTGAACGCAACCATGACATCCCGTGCTTGAGGTCAAAGTGATGAACACAAGGCAAAGTTAGGCTAAGGATGATTGCTTACTTCTTTTTTTAAATACATTTTCAGTTGTCTGGACCTCTAGCATCTCACTGTTTGTCCACCAAAGATCCCATCTGAATCCCAGGTCTTTTGTCTGAAATAGAATGGACTAAAACTTTCATTCCAGGATTCAGACTAACTTTTTTTTTTTACTCAGAGCACAGTGGCCCCTCACTTTAAATTTTAAGAGCGCAAGCGGAACATTTAGGGGCACACATGCACCAAAATCACTGTATTACTGCTAAATACTATTAACTCCAATACCGCCCTCTTTTCACACACATCGGCCTGTTTTCTTTTTGTTTGATATTTGTCTCCTTTTTTCCTTTAGGAGTTAATGTGGGTTGGCAAACTAGCTCGTTCGCGTGTTACTGTCAACTACTGGGCTGAAGTGTGGAGCACGTTTGTCAGCAACAAAAAATATTCTATAATAATAAAATTAAATTGTCAAATGAACTGGTATGGTTGCCAACTTCTGCAAAAATATTAAAGGGAGCCCTCGTTGGCAGGGCCAACCAACCTGCCTCTTTTAATACTAATACATGAATTAATTGATCAAAACTTTTTCTTTGTTTAAAAATACCACAATTAATACAATAACATAATGATTTAAATATACCTCATAGAAATCTGTCCTGCTCAAACAGGACAGTATAAAAGAGTATAAATTGAGTGTCCAGGTGTATCCACCCTCCAGCACTTTTAAAGTTACTTTGACAAAAAGAAAGGAGAGGTGAGCTGCTTGTTTTATGTGAATGCCAACATTTCAGTTGTGCTTTATTTACAAAACACATCTCCACTCAAACAGTGTGCTCGTTTTCTTTTTGCTAGTTTGTTCTCATTTGTCAATAAATACAGGCATCATGTCTGAATTGAAGATTTATGAAAATACTAAAAGTTGAAGTAAACATTCTTTGGTGAACTACTCAAAATCAGAGTGGAGAGAGCAAGGTTGTTAAGTGACACTTGAGAAAAATACGTTAGCACGTACCCCATAAATGTGATAGCCACTGTGGGACAAAAACGAGCTCCGAACTTGGACCATAGGCTGAAGACAGTAGAGCCAGGCAAAATGTGTAAACAAAGGTGGTAGAAACGTGAAACATGAGCAATCACACACGCTGGCATCGACAGGCTTAGAGGTGTGACAAGCTGTCGTCAATTGACTCCACATTTTACAGACTATTTTTCATTCTCACAGTAGTAAGGGACAATGTGCGTCCCTTGTCAACAGGTGTACTTACCTGGTTGCATATGCGCGTGCAGATGAAACATTTACTCACGATGTCTCATATTTAAAAATGCGCCCGTTTAGTCGCAGTCTGGAGCCCTGGACTCCAATCTACAGTGTCCGCAAAATTTGCCAAAAGCTCAAAGAGCAGAGCAGGTTAGTTCAGGCTTGTGGAAGTGGGCAGGCTCTTCGAGTGGCTGCTGCCATGTGGGGTTTTTTTTGTTGTTTGTTTTTTTTGTTGTTGTTTTTTTTTGGTGTGTGACAAACTGTCGGCCAGTGGCTGAGAGCCTGTGCTGCTGTTTGTTCAAGATAAGTCAAGAAGCCAGAGGGGAAAAAGAAAAGAGGGACACAAACAGTCACAGGGACACACAGTCCTGCTTATTTATTTGAAAATAAATTTTTTGGAGCAGCTGCAGGACATCCAGTTGAACTACGCTCTCTACCTCAGTGTGGGGATCCTGATCATGGTCACGTCTTCATACAGTTCACCATGCCTTTCTCCAGGCGTTTTTTTTTCCTGACCTGCACCCCTCCCTGGCTGCTATCAAAGCTCTCTTGGCTGTGCACTGTGTGCTTTGATATGTTATAGTGTTTCTAGCAGTCTTTCTTAGTCTCTCGTTCAGTCTCACTCACCTTTCCCTCAATATTGTAAAGGAGCGCAGACTGCCAACAGGGACCGGCTCACTGTCAGGGAGAAAATGCCTTGAGAGGGAAGAGGGAAGGGCTGAACACAGAAGGGAGGGGTTTGCATAGGTGTCCAAGATAGCACGTGTGTGTTTTCATTGTTGAATCCGAAGTATTAGGCAGCAGGATTCATGAAAACAGAAAAATATAATCCCGCAAATCCATCTTTTCAAGCTTGTGGACGGTTGAAAACGGACTGAACCAATCAGCATCCTTTGAGAGGATAGCGGAGAAGAAAGCTTGTAAACAATGGCAACCTCCACAAAAATGAGCAAGATTCACGTATTACACTGTATGCAGCCGTTTCTGTTCTTCAGGGTGCTGAAACTAATAAATACTATTTATTAGTATTAGTCACTCTTATTGCAAATAAATGAATATCAACGTCAAGCTAACAGGAGGGTTTGGAGGGTGCGAGCCATGTGGTCAAATATAGACATTTTTATGGGCGTATCAAATACCAGCGGTTTTTCCCCATTCGCTGGTGGTCCTGTACTTCATTCTGACTTTGCTGTGCTGGCGTAATAATAGTTGATCTCCAAGCCTCCACTATCCCTTTCCAAACCATTCCTGTCGGCACTTTCCCAGGTGGATTGGTGAAACCATCTCTTGTCTAACAAAACATCTGGCATGCCAGGTTGAGTACATTCCTCACTTGCTTTTCCTTTGCACGCCTCATTTTTTTTTTTTTTTACAAGATACCTGCTTCTACTAGTTGGTTAATAAGCATATTGGTACAGTACCACTCCCAGGTCTGTGGCACTCGTGCAGTGAAGCCTTCGGCCTTGCTTAGCATAAAATTTCAAAGATGAGAAAAGTTTTCCCAAGGCTTAAGCTTACAAATCAGTGAACTTTTTTATGTGCATATTCCATACCCTGAAATTAATTTTAAACATGGTAATCTGAAGTTTAAGGGGAGGTTACATGATGTAAGTATTCCTTGACAAACAGCAGCTTATCTGTCCGCCCAGTTCCTTGGCTGGTTGCCTGGCAACCATGCATGTAATGAATGCTCATGCAATTCACTAGGACAAAATTATTTGTAGCCAAAATACATAAGATGCATTATGTTAAATTAGTGGTTCTCAGTTATTTACTGTTGGGTTTGGTTCATATTGATTTAGGACGAGTGCCAAACTGATTACTCGAATAATCGAAACAACAAGCTTCAGTTTAATTAACTAAGAAAAGAATCATTTGTTGCAGCCCTAATTGAAATTCTCAGACCTTTTTCTGTAAACTTTGAGGATCATTTGAGTATCTCTTTGTCGGGCCGAGTGTCCTGGTTTTCAGTCATCAAAATATGGTACCCCATAGCTGTACTGTGCAGGGGCAGTGGAAGATACACTAGTTCCTTCAATGCCTTTTTGTTTACATGGGGACTCATGCCTGCAACACTTCGGTCCTCCACTTCAGTTACTCAAATAATCGACAAGCCTCAGATAAACTAAGAAAATAATTGTTAGTTGCAGCTCTACCATGCTTGCAAACAATGCAGAAATACATAAAAGTCATCCCTGCGCCCCTATTTCAGAAGCGTTGTCTTAAATTACAATTGGATCAGGTGCCATCAGGTATATTAAGCCGCCACTGCTCTTAGAGTTAAAAAGACAAAGACTCATCATAACAGCGAAGGATCATCGTCTGTGAACATTCCACTACCTTGGAGCGGGTCGATGAAAACACAGATGCGACCGGCACACATTTTCACACGTGTGTGGTGTCATTTTGCTGCCATTAATAAGTTCAGTGTAAATAAACAAAGCAGTAAAGCTGTGTAAAAGAGGTTGCTGTCTTGTTGACAGCTCATTAACCACCGCACCACCAAGCAGAGTGCATAATTTAGCTTAGAACACTGAGGTTAATTTGCTTAAACAAACTGAATTTGTCATTTCAGTGTAAAGTTTAAATGAGATTTTTTTTAATTACTCTTTGCTAAATCATTTCAAAAAAACATTTGAAATAATCAAAATATGACACCACTGTTTGTACAACCGCTAATGATACCTTTCTCCAATGTGCCACCAGGAGAACTCGCTGATTTCAGCCGGCTTTAGCTCCGTGATTGAGAGAAGACGTGACTGGATGAGTGAGCATGTGTTTGTAACAGCGACGTGCCGCGTAATTGCCGCTGGATTCGCCTGGGCTTTTTTTTAAGCTTGACTCGAGAGCTGTGTCCTTGCCGCACAAAAACAAACACAAACCCTGCACAGTCACACCAGTCACCTTCAAGTGTCCACTTTCAGAACGCACAATTTGTGTGCGTCTGACTCTGGTCGGTCTTCATCCTCAGCGAGCGAGGGTGAGCGTAACATGATGACTGCCGGATGCCGATGAATCACACCGAGCTTATTCTGTGTTTGCCCGACGCAAATGTCTGTTTGCTTTGCTGGTTAGCCTACTTTGGAACACAGAGGCTGTCTGTGTCTGCCTGTGTCGTCTTGAATTATTCACCGGCAGTATTTGATTCTGTTCCATTGTACATCACATGTGTCTGAGGTATATGCCTTCAAGGTAGTTGAATTAAGTGTTCTTGCATCAGTGGTCAGTTTTCAGTAAAATTCCTTTAAATAGACTGTATTTTATGTCTTCATTCACTCGTTTGTCCACCACATGAAGAGTATCAATGTTAAACATGCTTACGCATTTCTTGTAGAGGGGATGAGGTCATTTGCTGCTGAATTTCTTGTCCTGCGAGACTGCTACAGATGCAGTTTGTGCATAATTAGTTTCATCATCTTTTTAATGTCTTAATTATGTCTGAACTAATTCCAACTAATCTTTAACAGTTGAATACTAAACATCTGTACATAGCACATTTTTCAAAATAGTTACGCCGGGTTTCCAAATGTCCAAAATTATAACAAATGCTGTTATCATCTCATTTGTCATCATCCCAATCTGAAAAGCGAAAAGCTGCGAAATGTTCAACTTTTAATGAACAGGATTAATCACCATACAGATAGAGGGACTCAGTCATTTATTAAGAATAGGCATAATCATTGATTAATTGATTGTTAAGAAATACAGTATGTTGACGGCGTGAAATTGATTGTGGTTTAATTACGTCACGATGCAACTGAGGCAAAATGGAGTCTGCTACTTGGCTGCAGTCAGGAAAAGAAGAACATGACGTCACCTATGGGAATCCATGCAGACCTCCACTTTGGCAATACAATACTGGCATTGCAAAACAGCTCCAATTCTAGCGTCTTATTAAAAATGGTGTTACAAAATCTTCAATGAATCGGAATAGGACTGTGTGTTTTAGAAGACGTTTCTCCTCTCCTCCGAGCAGGCTTCATCAGTCTTCATGCTCAAAGACCAGACAGGGCAGCTCTAGTCTGTGGGTATGGTTTGTCCAGGAACATTGTTACGAATGCAAGGAATGCTAACATAGGTGACTCCACTCAGACTGTCATTGGCTGGCAGAGGCCCCACTCCATTGAATTATAATGACTGTCGTTTTGCACCACAAAACTGTGAAACTTTTCTTGTTTGGGTGTTCTACCATGCCACTAAAAATGGTATTGAAAAATCGTGACTCGATCGCAACTGGTCTTTGAGCATGAAGTGAAGCCTACTCAGATGAGAGGACATTCTGAGCAGCCCATTTGGAGATTTTATTCTCAGGGCGTTGAATCAATGACCTGGATGAATGAGAATATTCACAGGCAGATTAAAACACAAACAAATCATTTTATCAATCAAGGGAATTTGTCAAATGCCTATCCCTAATAATTATACACTAGCATAACATTGAGACATTATGATATATTTACTTGCATGGAATCATACCTGGGCTGCACGTTGTCCTAGTGGTGAGCATGTTGGCCACACAGTCAGGAGATCGGGAAGATCTGGGTTCGAATCTCTGTTGGGCATTTCTGTGTGGAGTTTGCATGTTCTCCCCGTGCGTGCGTGGGTTTTCTTCGGGTACTCCGGTTTCCTCCCACATTCCAAAAACATGCATGTTAGGTTAACTGGCGATTCTAAATTGTCCATAGGTATGAATGTGAGTGTGAATGGTTGTTGGTCTATATGTGCCCTGCAATTGGCTGGAGACCAGTCCAGGGTGTACCCCGCCTCTCGCCCAAAGTCAGCTGGGATAGGCTCCAGCATACCCACGACCGTAGTGAGGATAATTGGCATGGCAGGATAGAATCATACCTGAATGTACCTTTTAATACAAGATTAAGAATATGGAGTTTAACACTGAAGTGAGAAATCAAATTGTGAAGCAGAAATATTTTATCAAACAGCAGAAAAAAACATTTGATGAACAGGAGCTGCCATAACTGTTTGTGTATAAAATCAGGAAAGTGCTGTGAAATTGATTTACCGTCTGGTCAGTACAACGTCATATTAGACTGTCTTCCAGCACTGGTGGATGTTTGATTATGGTAGTGAAGATATGTTGCTCTCTCTGTCTGTTAGGACCAGTACATTTGCACTCAAGTGTATTTCTGTCCTTCGCTCAGACCAAACCAGCAGTTAAAAAAAGACAAGCCTCAGAATGCAAGTGTGCGTTTTCGTGTCTCTTTTGTGTGTACATTTGGGACAGTGGTGGTTGCCAGGCAGCAAAGAGCAGCGGCCCGGATCGAGAGGTTAGCAGCGGTCCCCAGAGACACCGTGACCACCTGACCTCTATTCCATAACTCTGCGCTACCATGGCTGACATGAAGGAAGACACAAACAGACCTTACAGGATGAGATTGGTCTTGCTAAAGCCCAGTGGAAACAGGAAATGTGATGGTGGGGTGACAGTCCGGGGGATGAAAATGGAGACCATAACAAGGTTTCTTTCCTTGTTGACATATGTAGCAGAAGTTATTATATTCCAGACTCCGAAATTTTTCAATTTTCTCCTTCTGATCGCTCTGCCTCTCCCATTCCATCCATCCTGACTATGTGCAGGAGTGATAAAGGTCGTCTTTTGTCATCAAAAAGTCCAGATTAGTTTTGCCTCGGTGCATCTGACGCTGCTTTATCACTGTGGCCAGAGTGAGCCGCAAGGTTCAGCTAACCCTTTTGCAAAGGAATACCAGTCTTTTCTGCTATCTCCTATACTAGCATTACTACATCATTGTAGGGCGGGAGGGTTATTTTAGCACCGGCTTTATTTGGCTGTGTCGTGAAGACTGACAGTTAAGTGAGGAGCGGGAGGATGTGACATGCAACATATGTCATGAGCGGGGATCAAACTGACAAAGTTGTAATAGTTGTTTCAGTCCGCTGAGGGCCCCGAGTAGAGCATAAACGCAGTGCTGACAGCATGTCATAAGCCTATATTGGTTTTATTTTAATATTCTTTCACTGATGTGATATTGGCGGGTAGGTGGGGGGTGGGGGGGTGTAACTTGATAACCAGGGGGATTTGTCAGGAAGTTGGTTCCGTGAATATACTTGTAGCAGCAGGCAGGGAGCAGACTCCATATCCATATCCATGATATGAAGTATATTACAGAAAAGTTTCTCCTGGCGTCGGCATGCAAAACATTCACAAGTTAGACCGAAGCCACGGCCAGCAGGGAATGAAGATCTTCCGAGGATTACGTAAATGTAACATGCGATTTAGTCTCGTATTGGCGAGAACACGAACGCATTGTAAGATGATTACACCGTCAATTAGAGAAGGGAATTTAGTCAACATCATCTCAAACCTCAGAGGAGTTTGTTAACCTTTCCCCCTTTGTGTACACTCTGACACTAACAAGGATGCAGAGAGCACACAGCACATTTTCTGTTTACTTTTTTGGCCATGTCTAAAAGCTAGCCCTCATATCATTAAGATTTAATGGTTGAAAAGATTGTTGATGAAAAATCTGTACGTGGGTAATTGCAATTTGTTCCAGTTAGCTATTTGAAAAAAATCAATTTTATGCTTTATACTGTGTGACTTAAACCAAGCAGCAATTTAGAGTTTGTAATTGAGTAAGTGTGCGTTCACACTTGTTCTGTTTGGTTCAGTTAAAACAAACTCTGTGTTCATTTGGTCAAGTGTGAACGCGATCATCTGAATCCTGGTGTGCACCAAACAAGCGGGCAGAGACTGATGGGGTGATGGATCTCGGTCTGCTCGCAAAGACATGCACCAGCATGAAGAAATGACAAATATGGAAAGAAGATAAAACGTTTGTCTTTAAGAGACATTTTAAGTATATATTGGTTAATATTGTTTAATATTGCAAAATGTGAAAATAACCCATGTATTCAACCCAGCAGACGCCATTTGCCCACTTAAGTCCTTATATGTTCTTTACTGCACAGCTTCCGGTTCCATTACAAAAAATACCAGTGTGAACACTAAGTGAACCGCACCAAAGTGTGAAAGTGTCTTTTCTTAATTTTTGGTCTCGACAAGTGTGAACACAGCCTAAAACTATTTTTTGTTTTATACTACAAAGCAGGGATATACATTTGACAAAATTCCCTTGATTCGGATGCGCGATGGGGTTGGTCGTGTTCAACTTCCCCGATTCTGTGCTACCGCGGAGGACTAGTGCACTTCAATGTCGCTCCTGCTTTGTTAGCATAGGCTGTTGTTGTGATTACGTACATGGGCTCTATCTGGGAGCTGCTTGATGGAAATGCTGGAGCGGAGCCCGGAATGGGCTTCTTGCATCGATCAGAGTGCTGATATCTGATATTTTTAGGCCTATATCGGACCAATTTCCGATATCAGTATCAGAGCGGGACACCCCTAGATGAGGCCAGGTTGTTCACTTTCCGTATGGCAAAGAAATTAAATCGTTTTCAGTGGCCCGACCTCAAACCAGTAGAGCATAATGTTTTGATGGCTGTAATTCCTAAGTAGTAAATATTTTTGGGAACTCTCTGAATTTAAGAATCTACACTTTCATCACATCTCATTTCAAATGGTTAATCATAAAACCTGGGTTACCCAATCAACAAAGCAATACATAGGAGACTACAACACCACAACCTATCACACTCATGACGCCAGAGACACTTCCCACGACCCATATTGTAACAATATGTTATAAATCGCCATGGAATTGCCTTTAAGGCACGGTTTGGTTGGAATACTTCATATCTTCAAAATAAAATATATATATATATATATTCGATTCAACATTTTACACAATGACCTGAGACAGGCAATATTATGCCTCAAAATGCTGCAGCATGCAATTTCAGAACATCTTCAATATAATAGAACATATACTGTTGGCAATGTGTGTCTGTCATGATCCTTTGCACCAAATTGGACATGTATTTGTTTTCCAGTCAAGCGAGGCACTTCAATGAGGGCTTTTCTAATTTGTCAGTGGTGTCTCTTACCAGTCTTTTGGAATCCGTATTCATGGCAGTAGTGGAATAATCCGCCCCACCAACTGTTCTTCAATGTAGTCTCAAAAAGAGCAAGCCATTTATTGTAATTGAATCGTGTCTTTAGAGGTGTGTGTTATCAGGTTAGAAAGTGCAAACAGAGTTAGGGTGGTGCTGGGCTCACAAACCTCGCAGATTAGACCTTCTATACCACATTGGTATGCACAGGACTCAATACGGTGCAATACTTAGGGAGATAATCGGCAAGCGTACTTGGGGTCCTGTGCATACACACCAACGTGTGGGGAAAAAAAACACACACATACTAAGCCAAATGCGGACATGCCAAACAGAGATGAACACAAATCAAAACAAGGCATGCAAACACAAAAGAGATCTAGAGAATGAAGAAAACAGAGAGAATGGCACAGTCCCATCTGTCAAACAAATGTGAGGATGATTACACACGCACGCACACACACACACACACACACACACACACACACACACACACACACTGCGCAGGCATCATTTAGTCTGAACTTGAGCGATATCTGCCTTTGTCCTTTAGCAGTTGGTCTTGAGGGGGCTGCTGTTGGAGTTGCATGAAAGTTTGTTTAGAGCTGAGCAAGTGTGTTAAGCTTTATGAGAACCCACGGGAGACATGATGGCACACACACACACACACATATATGCGCACATGCACAGACACACACGCTCGCTGAGGCACGTGGCTTGGGCGGCAGCTCGCACTGGCCCCAACCAACAGTGAGGAGTTTGTTGTCATAGCAACAGTAAAATGAGATGACTTTACTGTCAGCCGTAATGTTTCATGGCCCCCTTGCCGCTATGGCAACATAACAAGGAGGAGGAAAAGGAGATGGAGAAAACCAGAGCATCAGATCTGTCTCTGCATTCCACTGGACGGCTCCCAGGATCAATGTCACTGAGATGCCCTTGCTTCTTCTCCGACTGAAGCACGGGACACACGATGACAGGCCTGTCAGATGTAAAAACACTAACAAAGAAAGGCACGGTCTCACGCACACACGCGTGCATCTTGAAAAGTCCTTGCCCATCCTTTCCACTGTTTCCAGTTTTCACGTTCATAGTCGCTGGGGCAATTTGAATTCATTACACTCAACGTCAATATTGGCGCAACAACGCACCTCATCAGACAGGTACAGCTTGTTGAATGAGCGTGTTGCTGTCGGAAAGTGTGAGAAGATAGAGCAAAGGGATGATCAAAGGCATCCAGCTCGCTGGCGTTTCCCTCCGCCGAGGGGAGAGCCAGCTGGAGCGGCGGCGCGACTATAGGCTACACGGCTATACATGACAATTCTATATTTAGCTGCGTCCTTCCGCTACAGCCTATCAACACTGTTAAGAAGAGCCATCAGCGCGGTTAGAAAATTGAAAGCGAGAGACGAGGTCGGACGAACAACGCAGACAGAGGCGGAAGAAGCCGCATTCCGAGAGCGGTGCCGTGTTGTTTCCGTTTGTTGCCATGGTGATGTGGCGGCTGGAGCTGTAGCGAGCTGACAGTTGTCACGGCACAGTAGGTTGCCATGGGTGACAGCTGTCCGTCAATCACGCAGAGTGAGGGGACAGATCGGCAGATGATCACCTTGGATTAGAGAGTGATCGCACCACGCAGGGGCCAGCCAGAACATATCTGGACTTAATCCCTGCTCTCTGATGTGTGTGAGTGTGCGCTTTCTGCATGTGAGCGTGTAGCTGTGCAACATGCTTGTTCCCCTGCTGGTTTTATGAGTGTGCTATATTGTATATTTGCCAAAATGCGTGTCTACTGGAGATGCAAATTTCTAGTGTGCTCACATTTGTGTGTACCGTGGATCCCCACTTTTTGCAGCGGTTACATTCCAACGAAATGTCCCTTTTTGACACCCGGCACACTCCCTCCGTTGAAACCCTCCTGCTATACCTTCATGTTGACATTCTCCTCCGATCAACATTTGCAATAAAAGTCACCGTGCAATCAAAGAACCCTGCCCTTGTCTCTGCAATTGCCATTGTTCACTCGCGACACAATCCAGTTTTAAGCCCTAAATATGCGTCACACACTTAGTAAACAAATTTAAATGTATAGGCAGTCACCACCTATGAGTGATAATGATCACTGATAGAACAAATCAATCAGTCACGGGCTAGCGCGACAACCAGTTGTGGGGCTGCCTCCACCTCAGTCTAAAACGGTTAGCAGTAGTACAACGCTCCCCTGGTCTACAGGCCGCTGGGTCATCCCAGGTAGCTGTCTCAGAAGGTGGTTCTCCAAGCCGAGTTCACATAACCCACACTACTTGCCTGTGTTTCCAGTAACAATTTACGATCACATATTAACGTGTGTTCACCTTACTGAAGGTTTTGAGGCCGGAGATATGGTAGATATGTTTCACTTTTGCATCTCACAGCAACTATGGTGCGTTCAAGGACTGCTGAACAAAGAACAAAATGTCAAAGCTTGCCAAAAAAAGCTTGTGGGCTTGTAAACTGTACACATTACCTGTATTATCGTGAATCCACTGCATTGCTTTGTAAACATCTGACATACAGTATTTGAATAGTGAGTGGATTGCATTTTCTTTCATCAATCTCAAAATGTACTTTTTAAACTAGCCAACTTGTGTCCAAGATGACCCATAGCTTCTGCTTACAGAAAACAAACAAAATGATCTTTTAAGCTTCTGTCTGTATTGTGGCCCGAGACTGAATAGCCCCAGGTTTGATTCATCCCCTAGCAGCCCACATTCACAAGTGTTGCCCTTGGGCAAGGCACTCAATCCACCTGATTGCTCACCAGATGCTAGAAAGGTGCCGACTCTGCTTCGTTGTGTCACTAATGATGTGCTTCCTCTGTGAACTGTGATGGTGTAAAAGCAGAGGTCACATTATGTGTAATGCATGCAAATGCATTCAGTCTTGTAATCTTACCTAGCTGAGAACAATTCCACTGGTCACATATAATCCCACAATGGAACCTCTGAAGTCGGACACAATCCAATTTGTAGGATGCTGGTCAAACAAAGGTTGACCAGCAACCTTTGTTTAATAATAATGAAATAATGAAAATAGTCATATTTTCATGATATCACCTTGATAACCATACAGGAAATGTTGAAAGTACCAATTTAACATTCCTAGCTGTCGTGCAGGCGTAAAAAGTTGCCCTTAAAAATGACAAATGACAACATGTATGGTTAACATACTGCTTTGAATCTTAGCACCTCTTGTGGTGGCTGCTCCTTCTTTTGGAATAAGTATTGCAAAAAGGTTGAAGGAAAAAAAAAAACACCCAGGGTTAATCCTTTGATGCTAACTGAACTGGGGTGAGGTGAGGTTTTGCACAAAATTCTTATAATGCATGTGACAGAATGCATGATGGTGCTTTGAACTCAGTTTAGTGTGTGTATTTAAAGCCATACGTTTCCCGAAACATGTGGTTGAATTTCCAATTTTAGGCCTCCAGGGGGTATGTGACTTAAGAGGTTCCGCTATACTATTTATAGGCCGATATCTGTGAGAACAACAGTTTCGGTGATGACTCATATGCAAATACTGCTCAGTCATAAGGATTGTAGTTCTGTTTGGAAAAGCTGACCTGGATAACTACATCATCCTATACTGTTGAGATGTTAGAGCACGGCATTGGCTGTGTGATCCAGCAACTATTAGGCCTTTAACGAAATACTTATATTATGACAGCACCCTCATGTAATGTCAATACCTCCGTGGTATGCCCGTAATTGGCTGGTAGCTGCACAGGGCAGCTTTCTTCCACCAGTGAAGCACTAAATTTGCCATCCCAGTGAGAAATGGATAAAAAGCCTCTGAGAAAAATGATGATGAACGCTGTTTTCCCCACATCTCACCCAGCCTAATTGGAAACGTGGTTAAAAGAGTGTTGTTTGCTTCTACCCTTTGGCCTTCAAGAAAAACGAGGTAGACAAATGAATAACACAAGCTGGCCTTGTTTTTTTTCTCCTTCATTTGTCCTTGTCTTCTTTGGCTCCTCTTTCAATCCTACCCAATCCTGCCTAACTCCTCTCTGTTTTCTTCCTGTGCAGGAGTGAGCCCTGGGCTGGATGGGACCCACCATGCCCCCCAGTAAGAAGGCTCAGAGCCCCAGCAGTGGAGCCAGTGCCTCACAAGGCATGAGTCCGCCATACCGACAAGGGGACGCTGCAACCGCAGCATCAGAGGCGGAGGCGGCCGACCTTTCCCTGTCTTTGTCAGCTTCCTTCTCCAAAGCCGAAGACGAGGAACTCACCAGTCTTTCCTGGCTCCACGAGAGCACTGACCTCCTCAACAGCTTCAGCCACTCCGGGTTGCGTAGCGTTTCTCCCCTGCTGGACCCTGACGGCCAGCACCCCCGCTCGCCTTCTTCCTCATCGCCATGCCCGGACGACCCCTTGTTGGGTGATGCACACTCGGCGTATGACTTGGCGGCAGGGGCCAACAGAAAACCGCCGTACTCCTTCAGCTGCTTGATCTTTATGGCGATTGAGGATGCACCAAACAAGCGGCTGCCAGTAAAAGACATCTACGGCTGGATCCTGGAGCATTTTCCCTACTTTGCAAGCGCCCCCACGGGATGGAAGAACTCAGTGCGCCACAATCTGTCACTAAACAAGTGCTTCAAGAAGGTGGATAAAGACCGCAGTCAGGTAATTACAGCAGCAGTGTTTTCTCTGCATTTACCTATGATGATCAATTGTGAATGCAAATTTAACTGGTGAAATCCTTTGAATTGGGTGATGTTCGTTTATTGGTACATGGCAGAAAGCAAATCCATTCTGGAAAACCTGGAAAAAGATTGACCCATTTTCCAGATATTGAATGAATATGGAAAAAAGGCCAAATGTTCTGGAAACGGTGAAGTTATCCTGGAAAAGTTATGCACAGATGTGTCTCTTGTCACCTTATCTTCTGGGCAACATTACATCACGGCAATTCTTTGCTACTTGCCAGCCCCTGCCTGTGATGCTGCCCTCAAAATAGTAATGCAGAGTGAAGTAATTGTAGCACTCTGGTAGCCATGATTGAAATTGTTTTCCATCCATCTATTTTCTATGCCGCTTCTTGCGGGGGCATGCTGGAGCCTATCCCAGCTGACTTCGGGCGACAGGCGGGGTACACCCTGGACTGGTCGCCAGCCAATCGCAGGGCACATATAGACAAACAACCATTCACACTCACATTCATACCTATGGACAATTTAGAGTCGCCAATGAACCTAACATGCATGTTTTTGGAATGTGGGAGGAAACCGGAGTACCCGGAGAAAACTCACGCACGCATGAGGAGAACATGCAAACTCCACACAGAACGGAGATTCGAACCCAGGTCTTCCCAATCTCCTGACTGTGACTGTGTGGCCAACATGCTAGACCACCACTAGACCACCGTGCAGCCCTGTAATTGTTTTAATCAGTCCTATTCAGGACACGAGCGTTTAAATAGTCCTTCAGCCATGCAGAGGTTAAATATACAATGGAGCCCATGACTGACTCCATGATGTGTAATGGTAACTTATATCACAGGCAGGCAGTTATCAATGGTTTGCTGGCATATCCAACTTGAAGTCAAACATATTTGGTATTTTGTCTACAGCTGTACCAGATTCAACCCTATCAATAGTTGATGATCTCTATCTCGCTTTCTTAGTTCTCTTTCACTCTAACGTTTCCCCAGTGGGAACCGCATTTCGCTTTTGATTTAAGTCTCGATATAGTCTTTTATACGGGTTTTCCCATCCAGATTTTACTCCATTAAAGACTCAGGGTAAACGGGGAATGAATCCCTCACTCAATTAGTGCTAAATTAATACTGGAGGATTTAATAACACAGACGCCAGCAGTCTTAAGATTTCATCAGGCCTGGGGTGTTGGGGGTGTTGGGGGTGGGGGTGTTGGGTTTGCGGGGGGACAAACAGCGAAGATCAATGGTTGCTTTGCATGTTTAGCCGGTTGGGATAATACGGTGGCAGCTTTCCTTGACCATTGTATGAACTGCTGTCCTCTTTTGAGTAAGCCGTGTGTGTGCTCTTGTTCAAGAAGAAATTGAATGAAGGGTGAAGAAGTGCACACGTGTGTGTTCATGCACACTCCCTCACGCTATGCTGTCATCTGGCCCTTGACTGCAAGGGCACAGAGTTTCTTTTGTATACATATCTCCATAGTAACAAGGTTGCAGTTGACATAAAAGTATGCTTTTGCTGTAGCAACGGGAAAACCGATTTGGCCTCTCAGGCGTGCGTGTGAAAATATGCGAATGTGTGTGTGTAAGCTACATTTGGTCACGGGGTGCTGAGTGGATGTCCTCATGCACGCTTATATATTCATTGTGTGTGTGCATGGATAAGTGTGCATGTGGTGCACCGCGTGTAGAGGAGATTTTGGCAAGGACATCCAGCCTTGTCTTCCTGTCAGTGCACACTGTTCAAGACAGGACACTAATTAACCCTTCAAACCTATTCCCCTTTCCCGCACGCACACACACTTTCCAATCATACACACATAGCATGTCAGACGCACAAACAAACAGGCGCACGGGCATAATGCAAACTCAGGAGCACGCATGCATGCATAAAAGGACTCTCGCACGTGCTTGAGCGCTGTGTCTGTGTAGAAATGAGGGCACATCTCTGCAGACTCCTACTCTACCTGGCAAGTACTGCGCTTTATCTGAAGCTGCAATTACAGAATCTCTGTAATTTCCGTCTGACTCTGCCACTCAAAGCTTTTCACCACTTTATTTCTTCCTGTATTCTTCTCCCATTACCTGTTTATGCCTTTTTGAAACTGACTATACAGCATTAATGTCACGTTACGGAGCAGAAATATTGGATTTTTTTTTTAGAGGCAGTTTTTTATTAAGCAGCAGGGAGGTAAATGTGCCTCACTGTGAACACACCAAATCATATTTCCATCAAATTGTGGAGGTGCAGATTAATATGACAGTGCCCTATTTGTTCCAGTGACTGTATTTCTGGGTCATATCCAGGCAGATGACAAGATGGGGACTAGTTTAGAATAAGCCTACTGCTCTGTGTGCCCATGTGTGTGTCAGTATTGTGTGTGGAAGGGCAAGCTTGTGTGAGAACTAGAAGAGAGGCCCTAGGTTGCCATGGCTTTGTTTACAAACAGGATTCCTGACTTTGCACAATAACATGCCCTAATGACAATTGTTGTCCTCAGACTTCTGGATCAGTGGATCACTATTGTAAAAACATTGCATGCCTCTAAAGAAAGAGCAAACACGTCCAAATCTGGCATTTAAGTTTAGTATTTTAAGTTAGATCAACAAATATACAGTCAAACCTCCAAGGTCAAATGCAATCTGTTCCAGATTGGTTGGATTAAATAAAATAAATGACATAACAAATAGTGGAAATATGGAAATAATTTGCTCATTTGCCATTGTAAAGTCTTTATTCATGCCAGTGTTTCCCATGCATTCATTTATTTGGATACATTTGGACCACCACAAATAGATTTGGCACCACCTGTTTGCCCTCACTCATAAACACATTATAATGGGACTGTTTGCGAATGGAGCCAGTCGTTTCAACTCCGTACAGTAGATGGCACCATAACGCTGCTTCTTAACACACCTCATACGCACCTGGTCTTCCAGAGAATAAGAAGACGTAGCAGGAGGATCCATTTGGCCGCTTTGTTACTGTGTTCACGAGACTGAGACGGGATTGGATCTACAAGACCAGATTTTATCATTACTTTTAAGAAAAATACAATGAAAAAAATACATAAAATATATATATTGCATATACTGCAATAAATATGTACAACCTTCTTCCTGCCTGTTCGGAAATGGGAGACGAGGGAAACAGACGCGTATGCACATGGCCGGCAAAATTATCCAGTTCATTTTCATTTATTGTGTGATTAATAAATTTGCTTCTTATTTTGCCAGGCCTAGTACCCATGAGACATTTCTTTTCCCAAACAAGAACTCTTGTCATGTTTTAGTCTCGCAAGATCTTGTGACACCCCTCATATTTAGTGCGTATCCCGACCCCTCTAGATTATGTTTTTTCCAAAAAAGTTATAGCGACAAAGGCCGCGCAGTGGCCTAGTGGTTAGCATGTTGGCCGCACAGTCTGGAGATTGGGAAGATCTTTGTTCGAATCTCCGTTTGGGCATTTCTGTGTGGGTTTTCTCCGGGTACTCCGGTTTCCTCCTACATTCCAAATGTTAATTGGAGAGTCTAAACTGTCCATGAATGTGAGTGTGAAAGGTTGTTTGTCTATTTGTACCCCGTGGGTGTACCCCGCCTCCCGCCCAAAGTCAGCTGGGATAGGCTCCAGCATACCCACTTGACGCTAATGAGGATTAATGCATAGAATAAAATGTGGATCGGTGCATCCCTATGCGACAGAACAAATACATTTTTTATTTTGTTTTGATTTTCATGTTTTTTGCTCACTTTTTGTCTCCCTCAGCCATAAAAATGACATGCACATGCGTCATGGCCAATTATGCAAATTAGACGAGGATGTCATCTAGCCCCACTTGGGGAAAGAGTGAAAACATTCTTGCGTTCAATGTCATTCTACTTTCTTTTTTTGAATAAAGATAGGTTGCACAATTCTGATTAATGCAATGCTGCATTTACGCTGCTGGACTGCCTCAAAGGGAGCACTGATTGACCCACACATTTTTAGTGTGGTCATCATTGTATCAGTCAGAATCTTGGCAAGATGGCTTTGTGAGATTAAAAATCCATGGTCTCTCAAATTGTCCGCCTTGCAAGGTTAATAATGCCTGAAAGTCGTCTTTGGATTTATGTGTTTCCCAGAACGGTCTATGCTTCGTCTTTTGGCGGGGGGTTGGTTTACATTTTTGGTTATAGGTCATTTGTGTGTAGCCCACTAGGGATGCATGACCAAACTGGTCGGAAAGCGGTATTAAAAACCAAATCGCAGATACTCTCACCTCAGTTTGTCCAGTGTAAAACCATTTCTTGTTGTGTTTACCAGACCTCTACCAAAATGAATGTGTCCTTGTCCCGGGCTGCACCCCACACCCAAATTCTCAAAATATAAGCTTCTTTGTGGACGTAATAAAGGTGTTAGCTTGTTATGGTGGGCTAAATCATCCATGTTATGCTCCCCCTTGGCTATTCTGCAAATGGAAATAAATACTGGTTTCCAGCTGAAGACACCCTGAGGCAACATTTAAGGTTTAGGTTAAATAGAGTGCACTGTTTTTAGATGCACTAACTAATAACATTATATGAGACAGGCCCACAGTGAAGGACCGGCGACCATGGGCTGCTGTTTTCAAATTGTGGTGTGCGCATTTTAGCATCTTTCAGCGCGATTAGCTTGATTTTGTTCTTTACTTTTTTTTGCAACGTGCTGCCCAGTGGTTTGAACAACAAAGCGGAATATTTACAAAGTAAATACCACGGCTAAAAGAAAATAGGGCGCAATATGTAATCCATACATGCAGCGCAATGTGCAATAAAGCCAGTTGAGGATGCATCATTGACGACATTTGTGCACGTTTGTTTCTCGACAGCACCTGTGAACTTTCATGTCACATATCGCTTGTTCAGTGCATCCGAGGGGAAGGTGGTTCTAACAGTTGTAACATTTGTAGCTTTGGAGCTTTCACTGTGTTAGAAAGACACCAAGGGGGAGTTAAAACCCTGTATGACCCCAGCAAATTTAATTGCGGGTTGATTTTATATATCTTCTTTGGGGGATAGATACAAGGTATTCGACAAGGCCCAGTGTGAGCCTAACAAACCGACCTCCATTTATTGAAGTAGTAAGGTTGCGCATTGCAAGTTTACTGTTAATCATCATCATGATGATGTATGTTCAAGACGTAATTGGTTGTAATTAAGTAACTTATGCCTTTAAAAGGCAGTGTGACGCTGTGATTGACAGTAGCTCAACATGTTGAACTGGTAGTTTGGGATGCACTTTTTGAATACTGTTAAGAAATGAACGTCAGGTGTTTCCCATTCATTTATTGGAGATACCTGGCTCGTAAACACATTATAACGCACCTGGTCTGCCAGAGGGTAAGAAGATGGAACAGAAGGGATCAGTTGTTAGTTGGCTCTTTTTTAGAAGAGCGACGCATGACAAATATAGCGAAGAGACTTTTGGAGATTTGGAAATGGAAGCTTGTAGTGCTCTTCTTAACGAGCAGCGTGTACTCCTGCAGGCTTGTCCCCAGCTACAGTAAAAGCTATCGCAGGCGTCTCCGTCTTGTTTGGAACATATCAAAAAAATGACAAAGAAGCGACAGGAGATTGTTTGTAGTTCTAAACATCTGTGTTTTGCTTTTCATGTTTTTTTACTCACTTTTTGCAAATGCATCCTGGCCAGTTGTGCAATTTCATCACCCCAAGCAATTTAAGCTAACACTAAAAATACATTTTAGGAGATTTTTTTCCCATTCAAACTATGTTTTCGTTTTTTTGGCTTTTATATGACATTGCTGTTTTTTACCGTATTTTTTGCATAAACACCCAGTGTGATATTTACTTTTAAGTCCACCGCACTGCCAACCCACACACGAGTCCCCTTTTCCATGACTTGCTCTTATTTTGCCTTTTCAAGAAAGGTGTTTTTTTGGCGGCAAAATAACAAAAAGGAAATAATTGGAAACCCACTTAAACAAAAAGTTTTGGAACCACTTAAGGGAACACTCGCAGGAGGTACAACTACCCCGTTACTGTGCTGAATTACAGTCACCCATCCTTCCCAGTCCGCAGCGGGTCGTCTGCACTCACACCACGCTAGAATCCACTAAGCCTCGGTCTCGAATGGTTTCGTCTTTTACATTCGTCTTAACGCTACGGGCAACAAAGTGCACCATGCTTGCGTCTTGCATGGAACGCTCACACCCATCAAACAGACCGGACTTTAAGAGTTAGTCATGCCACAGCACAGTACGGTTTGCCTGGTGTGAGCACCGACCAGGATTTCCCGATCATGTTGTCATATTTGATGTCAACCGACACTATTATGACCTCTATTGTATTTTACTTCACTAGCTTGAAAAGAGTCATGTGTTTATGTGCCTGTACTCAATCTTTCTTTTATATACTCAATATGTTAATGGATGTATCGACATCCAATACACAACTGTATATAATATGGATAATCCTCTGTTTATCTGTACAGGATATATACAGTAAGTAAAGATGGATCCCCGCATTGCGGTGGGTTAATCAGGCTTAAAACCATCCGCTGTTAATGCTTTTACACTGCTGATGTCCCACGAATTATAGACATAGTCATAATACTTAAGATTGATAAATCTTTTTGCTCATGAAAATGCATCGGACAACAAAGCTTCTTAAACTGATGCCTGGCAAGCACAGAAATCGGCTATAGACTGTTTTGGTTTGCAGCTGGATGGGTGGTGGTTGGATTTTATAGATGCCAAGAAAGATGTTGGGGGTGTTCTCTAGCATTTGCAGCAAAAAAAATGGAAAAAAAAGTCCATATTTTTCAGTATGTTAGTCATTGATTTCATATTGTGTAGGTTCTGTTCCCACTCAATGGCGGTGTGGACATGAATGTGAATGCTTGTCTGACTCTGTATTTAACCTGTGATGAACTGCAGACCAGTCCTGGGATAGGTTCCAGCTCCTAGTGACTCTGAATAATATAAGCGTTATAGAAAATGGATGGATATTAAGCAATGCAATGCAATACTTTGGAAAGGTGAGGCTCAGAGGATGAACCTTAATACTCAGTCTGTATGACAGGGGTGTCCAAAGTGCGGCATCTGGCACATTCTAAAAATATAATTTAAAAAGAAACAACAGAAAAAATGGAAACATCTGCAGTAATTGTACAGCAATAAAGTAAAAAATGTTGTAATCTAACAAGAAAAGATGAAATTTGATGAGAATATTGTTGTAATATTACGGGAAAAGTTGAAGTTCGTAATATTATCACAAACAAACAAAACAATGAATAAAGTTGTAATTTTAGGAAAATTAGGTTGCGCAAAAGTTGTGTTGCGAGAATAAAGTCCAAATATAATGAGAATAAAGTCATGATTACGAGAAGAAAATTGACAAGAATAAAGTTGAAATACTTGGAATAAAAAAAACAGAAATGGGGGAAAAAATTGCTGTAATTTTACGAGAATAAAGTCAAAATGTTACGAGAAAAAAAAGTCATATTCTAACAAGAACACAAGTCTCAATTGAGATGCAGTTTTTTTCGTGAAATATTTCAAATATGTTTCACTTCTTTGCATATGTACGCGTGTTGGTTTACAAAGAGGCCCTCTCATTTTTCCTTATGTGGCCCTCAGTGGAAAAAGTTTGGACACCCCTGGTTTATGAGTATCCTTTCACAAAAAAAAAATTATATTTTCTTTCGTCAAAACGTCACGATATGCGCCTTCGCACCCACTCCATTGAGCACACAGTGAAGCCAACAAAAACTGAAGTATTGCTGCACGGGCCGCAAAGAGCATCACCTCACATCTGTTGCAGGCGTTTTCCATTTGTGGTACCTTAGCTTTTGGTGTGGATAGTGTTGGCTTATTCCCGAACCCCCTTTCAGACTTGGCAGAGCGCCTTCATAGCATTGATCTTAATGGATACTCCTCACTTTTATACATGTCGCAATGTGAATAGAGAGCGAATAGGTAGTATCAGATCTGTTTGTAAGGATGTATGGGCAACACTGGAAGAGAAATATTTGTTTTAAACTGCTCTTTACCAGGACTCCAGACCACAATCTTTCCACCTGATGTCTGCTGAGTTCTTGGTTTAACATTTGGGAGGAGACAAGTGGTAGCTTCAAGTCTTCACAAACGTCCTTTTTTATATTTAGTGCCAATTTTATATTTGAGTCACTTTTGATTTGATTGACATCCGTGCTAGATTGACAGCCTGCTGTCATCATTGTATATGAAACTAGAATCGTGCGTTGAGGATTGCAGTAGCAGAAGTATAATGTTACTGGCCAGGTCAGTGGCAGCAGGAGTATTTAATATCTCCCATTTCCAAGGGAGACCAGCCCCCAGAGCTTATATAACACAGGAAACAGATGTTGGCAACACACAACCATCTCTCCCTCTCCCCGCCTTTGAATCCACTTTCTTAGCCTTTTGTTTTCGCCCCCCCCACCCATACAATGACACGGTGCAGGCAAGTTGCAGTGTGTTTGTTTTCTTAACCAGCCAGCTGTATTGCTCGGTGTTTTGCCACATTATGAGGCAGAAGTGTTTAAAAACCGCTGCTTTTGCTTACCTCTTTAAGTGACACAGATACATATAATTAAATCCTTTTAATTGAGGGTTGTGTTGCAGAGACCCAAAAGTCTAATGAAAGTCGAACGCACTGCTTCACGATTTTTTTGGCATTGCTGCAGTAGGAGAGTCTTCATCGAGTTGGGGGGGTTATGATTTTGACTTGTGGATTATTTGTTGTGTAATCATGCTCTTCAGCTGCAAATACTAAACCAATGGGATTTTTTTTTTCCATGACACAGATGGAAGACAAATAAACTGCATGACATGTTCCCAAAAAGTACTGCTCTTTAATCAGAAAGACTAGAAAATGTCCGCAGAAATGTTTAATGGGCTTGCCTGTGGCTTACCTCCGGTGTCCTATGTTATATGCACAGTATGGCCTCAAGGGTGGGTTCCTAATAAAGTGAGAATGTTACTAAATATAAATAGGGTTCTTCCCTCATCCGGTGATCTAACATGTTTGGGGTTCTACGCACGGTACGGGCTGAACAGGGGCTCCTATTCCAGTGGCCCTTTTTCGACTTTGTTCGTCATTCACACTACCGTGGTTACACAAAATGTTACACACTATAAAAATCATACTTCTCCTCATCGAGACCTACCCAAGTGATGTAACGTGTATGGGTTCCGCGCACAGCATGAGCTGAAGGGGTGGTTCCTAATCAAGTGGCCCGTTTTCGACTTTGTTCGTCAGTTATGTCGCCATGGTTACACAGAATGTTACACATGAAAAATAGCACATGAGCCATCATCGAGACTTTTCCAGTGATATAACATGTTGGGGTTCTTCACACGGAACGGGCTGGGGAGGGGTTCCTATTCCAGTGGCCCGTTGTCAAATTTGTTCGTCAGTTACGTCACCGTGATTACGCAGAATGTTATCCACACTATAAATAGCACAATGCCCACCGTCGAGACTTTTCCAGTGATATAACGTGTGGGGGTTGTCCCATGCATAGTTGCGGCAGGATGAAATATAAGAAGAAAAAAATATATAATAAGTATAAAGAATAATAGGATGAGCTGCGCTTTACGGGCAGGCTCATAATAAAAGGAGTGAAGAAAAAGAAATGAGGAAAAATACGGCTTCTCAGGTTTTGGTTCTATTTTTAAAATCTGCCGTGCCATTGTCACAGTGTATCAAACTTGAGCCTCACAGAAAACTTGCTCTCATCTCAAATAACTTTTCAGGATTATTGATTATGAAATATGATACCTCGATCTCAACTTCATGAATTCGTTTTGAAAAATTCCATTTTACCTCCTCTTGCCTGCAGATGCTGCCTGTTGCCAAGGCGACCACTATAACCCAGGTGTCAGACCCTTGCTTCCAGTCACGCCCTGTGATTGGCCTATTGACCAGGAGGCGGGGGAGGTTGATCAGGCCTTATGATTGGCTGGCTGGTTGGCAGAGGCGAACAGAGCTTCTGTAGCGAGCATTGATTTAATGGAGTGGCAGGCGGGCAGACAGTAGGCGCTCACACACATATTTCTAAATATACAAACGGCTGGAGGTGCACAGGGAAATTTGGCCCAGTGGGGGGTCACCTAGGTGGTAGTGAGCGTATGTGTGTGTAATATCATGCTCTCCAGGAGAGGCGTTGCTGGCAGTAATAGAAGCACTCTCAGGAGCAGACCATGCTGGGTAATATCACACTCCCCAGGGAGCTTGCCGTACACACTCGCACACACTCTGCGAAACATGCATGGCACATATGGCCTGTGCAACACCACACTGATATGCAGTCTAATAATGCAAAGATTCAGAGAAAGCGGGACCCAAATGATCAGTCTTACCTGCTTTGTGCATTCTAACAAGGTCACATGAAGCAAGAGCACAGACCTCTGCCAAGGTTGAAACATTTGTCACCTGCAAAAATGAGTGAAGAGCTCAGGCTATGACATAATTACATTTTACAACCCTGAAGACATACTCCGAGAATTTGGAATGACCTTGACAAGACCATTAACTTCCTGCAAATTCAATCTTTTCAGGAAATACAACAGCGTGCCATGGAAGTTTCATTTTTCCAGTGGAATTGCAGGTCCAGAACACATTTTTGAGGCTAAATGGTTTATTATAGTCTGTTTTTTTTTTACACAAAGAACAATATCATAATTGAATTAGTGTTAAATTATCCCATTATAATGGCACTGTATATGAATGCAGCTTGTCGTTACAACCCTGTACGTTAGATGACGCTGTAACTCTTTTTAACACACCTCACACGCACCTGGTCTGCCAGAGAATAAGAAGAGGTAGCAGGAGGGGTCAGTCTTGGCTACTTAGCGATTTTGTCGCGATACTTAGCAAGTATTTGAAGTGACTTGCGACAAATCTAGTGATTTGGTCTTATTGAACACTTTTGGAACAGGCTTGTGCAAAATTCCAAATTTGGCAATTCAGTTCAATAAATTGGAGGAATTGGAATTTGAATTGGATAGGCTCCACCTCTTAGGATGTTGAATGGGAATTACAGGAAGTGGAGTTCAATTCATTGCAATTCAGAGAAATTACTACAGCCAAGTCTCAGGAATAATTTGTCACGTTTAATAAGGTTTTGGTTTAATAATACTAAAATACTAAAATACTTTATGAACACTAAAATTAAACAAAAATTCCCTTCCTCTTGAATACGTGGATAAAGTAAGGCATTCTGAGAAATGAAATAATTGTTCCACAACATATTAAATGATCTGTTTTATAGAAGATGCTTTTATTCTTGTCAATGAAAAATAGTTGCTAATTAAAATCTAATGTTCACATGAGGTTTATAGTGCAGTAATGCTACTTCTTTCTTGTCGTGAATGGAATATACTGTAAAGCATGATTCTTGAATACAGCAACATCATCAATTGGATTTGCATGGTTCCTTCAATTCGATTTTGAATTGCAACTTAAATTCAAATTAAATTGAAATTCATGGAACTGAAATGGAATTTGGGAGACATTCTTAATTCAATTCGGAATTTTGTCTGTTTTGGAGACTAACACAAAAGCATGTATTACTCTTCTCAACGAGCAGCAGGTTCCCTCCCATCTCCCATCTAAAAGCACTGACAGGTGGGCCTGTCTCGCTTGTGACATAAAAAGAATCACAAAAATAAGCGCCAGAGAAAAATTCATTTATATTTATGAACATTTTTTTTGATTTTCATGTTTTTGCCTTTTCATCTTTTTCTTGTGTGTATTCTAACTGACAGTAATAACATATACAGCATGTGAAACTTAAACATATATTTATGGCATCTGTAATTACTACAAAGCTTTTGCTAGGCTCTATATCAATTTGGATTTTGATTTTAAAAAAAAGTTTATAACCATTAATAATTAATTTATAACTATTCTGTCTACTATATCAGATACACTATGGTAGATCTTTTTATGTACAACATAAGACACCTTCCCAACGGCATTTAACATACTGTTATACACATTTTTTGCATTTTGTTCCCTTGTGTCCAGAAGAACATGCGTACGTGGATGACACTCCATCTACTTTTAGCTACCATATTTCCTCAAATTGCCGCAAATGATCACCTAATGAATGACTGCTTTATGTGCATCTATATCAGATGAAGATGAAACTTGCTTTGTCATTACGACATGTGACTGTGCATACAAATGGCAAATTTTGTCATGACATTCAACCTGCTTATTCGTGCCCATTGTAATTTTATTCCTTTTATCACAATTTATGATCTCATCAATGTCTGCATTCTCATTAAACTGTAATGGGAGCATCCTTGGAAGCATACCTGCTAGGGTTGGGGCTGATCCGACCCAGTATCGGTATCAGGGTGACAAGACCAGCATAATTCATGCTGGAAATTGCAGAGACCACAATCCATGAGCGTTTGTGCTTTAATGTTGTCAGCTAATGTAGCTGGAAGAATGTCAGCAAACGTCAGCAAACCAAAAGAGTATCAGCGAACATACTGTAGCTATCGCCACACATGCTCTGCAGCGAGCTCACTCCTCACTTCCTGGTCACTACAATATGTAAAGAGGAGTTTCCTACAGCCTCATATCAAATCAACAGTAATGATAATGTTGCGATCTGGAAGTTGTGTGAGCTGTTAAGTGTTCTGTGTTGTTTGACTGTGGAGTCGTGAGTGTTTGTGTCAGTGACGCTAAGTATGCTGGTCGATCATTGTCCTACAAATTATTGTTGATAATCGATATTATTGGTAAATGGTCTTTAACTTGTATAGAACTTTTCCACCTCCGAGGAACTCAAAACACTTTGATATTGCTAGCATTTACCTACTAATGGCGCAGTATCTTAACCAAGGACACTTTGACACGATCACGGGAGGACGGACGATCAAACCCGCAACCTTCAGGTTGGGAGAAGACCGCTCTAGCACCTCAGCCAACCCTGTCTCTGTTAAGAAAAACAAAACTCCAATACAAAGCACAGTCAACAATACATACAGTGAATAAAATGGAGTATCAAGTCTTTATAAACAAAATTGCACTTGAATAAATACAGAGCATTGGGTATTATTCCTTAACATATAGCAAACAACGCTGTTTTGTTTTGTTTATATTTACTTTGCCGACCAAACGTCTCAGTAAGCGGTGACTGTCGGCACAAATGCTCCGCTGCCCACAGGACCTCCGTCGGTAGTTTTAGATATTGGCAAATATTCAAATTCAGGTATTGGAGTCGGTTTGGAAGTGAAAAAAATTAGCTCGGTGCATCCCAAATACCTACCTAACAAACATAAAAACATGCGGGTATGAATAGTAGAGCTGCAACAATTAATCGATGAATCAATGATTAATCGATTATCCAATTAATCGACAACTATTTTGGTATTTGATTAATCTTTTTTTTTTTTTAAATGCGAATATTTCTTAATTTCCTTAGCCATCCATACAAGCAGACCTATTATCTTTGTGTTTTAGGCAAATCGAGATATTCACACACATTATAGACTTTGGAAAACAGTGATTGGCATTTTTGCCTCTTTTCCAATATGTTGAGGACCAAACCAATAGCTGTTTGTGTTTGGCTCGTCTAGGGCCTAATCAATTACTCTATTAATCGAAACAACAAGCTTCAGATTAATCCACTAAGAAAATGATCATTAGTTGCAGCCCTAATGAAAAGCATTTGGCAAATATACTGCAGTTAACACCAACCAACATGATCGCATACCACGAGAGAAGAGATTCTAAAGGGGTTCAAGAAGTAACTTATTCAAATACTAAACTACAGTTTTGGGATATTTTTTCCAATTACTTCTGACACACAGCTCTTGACATAGCTGACATTTTCCTCTTAATAGATTCCTTCTAGTATTTGCTAACAGAAAAAAATGGGAAGCCTGCAGCTATGACATCTCCCCAACCCATCGCCTGTATCTATCTCGTATCATACAGCACTACAAAGTGAGCTGAACATAAGGCAAGGCGCCTTTCATTTCAAATTTATTCGCATTCCTCTCCCCCATCTTCCTGCCATCCTTGGTCGCCGCCGTATACAAACCCGAGATTTTGCCACATTCGGTTGACAAGGCAGATGAAAGCGCGGTGGGAGCTGAGAGAGCTGGAGACAGCCAAAGTATTTTCATGGCGACCTGTTTGAGATCCCTGTTCTCTATAATCTATACGCTGGTTTCAGTCAGATTGGGAGCGACAGATTCATTAGGATAGAGGAGGGGTTGCTTTTGATCTAAAAATACACTCTGTTGTGGCCTCTGAAGTGGAAAAAAGTTCAAGAGTGTCCCGGTTTTTTAATCAGAAAACGCTTCAAAAAGGAGGTGCGCACAGGAAAATATTGAGTGAGGTGGCATTGACGAACTAATTCACCTTCCGGAAAGTTTTCTTTCGGTACATGGGGATGTTTGTGTGTCTGATGTACTTTATTGGCAAACCTTGCTAAGTGAAAATACAAGAAATTATAGAGTTCGATGCCCATTTGCTGGGATGACTGCACTATTTTGACTACTTAGCCAGAAGAACATTTGTTAGGCCGGCGCTCGCTAATGTTGGACCTGAGAGGAGGACTGCTGGCTCACCTGCATCTCAGCACACAACTATGGTGCCTTCAAGGGCCACCTACCAAAGTGCAAAATCTCAATGCTTGATGAAAAACATTATCAGTGAAGCATAAAGACATAAACATGTGAAAATCACAGGCTTTTTTTAAACATTGCTAACACGTATGCTGTACATGTTACCTGTATTGTCACGTATTTGTCAATTATTACCAACTGCTAAAGGAGATGTGTTTTCTACTAAGAGTTCAAGCTTAGTTTGTGCTTTTGTGTCGTCATGTTCAGTGGCGTTGTGAATCTTTTGAAGTTCTTCGTCGGGGTTGAGCATAAGCCTTGCAATTCTCTGTTGAAACTCTAAGGGAAGTGTTCCTGTAAGTCAACTCAGTGAGCAACCATGGCACTCACCAACCATTTACCTTGTTATCTTCATTTGTGGCGAATGAACAATGGCAACTATGGTGACACAGAGAGTGTACGTGGAACTGGAACTAATCAGTGTTGTACAAATTACTTTTATTGCAAAGTAAAAGGCGACCAATCCCAGTGCAAGTGTAACTGATGTCAAAGTACATTGGTAAACCTCACTCCCTGACACCTTAAGAGTCACGCTGGTCATCGTTTTGACAGTCCGGGTTTTTAGCTCTCCAGCTAGCGCTCTCGACTCTCATTCTATGGACCCTGGTTGGAGCACAGGGCGGAACACGGTTCTGGCTAAACCAGGCGGGTTCCTGTCCACCCGACTTGACTGCAAGGCGGGTACACTCTGGACTGGTTGCCAGTCAATCACACTTCTTTCTATTCGGTGTGGTTCATGAGGCTGGCAGGGAGCAATCATGTGTCAGCATTTATAGTACTGCACGTGGATATTGTTTTTCTCATGGCCCTCTACCTCAGCCAACCCAGCATCTGTTTGTGTACACATAGTTTGGTCAATAAGAAGAATCCAAAGCTCATTTAGGGACTTTGGACGTGTTGGCTCAGGCCACTGCGCTGTGTTTGAACTGAGCCTTGATACTGCATCCAGTTATATCTCCTCCTGTTTCTTTCTTTCAGAGCATAGGGAAAGGATCTTTGTGGTCAATAGACCCGGAGTACAGACACAACCTGATCCAGGCGCTGAAGAAAACACCGTACCATCCCTACTCCACCGGCCTGGCTACTACACCTTCCACCTCTCCGCCCACCCTATCTCAGACATTTCACCACAGGTAAGGCAGCGATTGAATAGGTTGGCGGTTGGGAACCATGAAAGCCACATATTTGAAAATGTATTTCTGTGAGATATACAGTACAACTAAATGCTTCGGACCTCCGTTGGGCCTCTCTGTGTGGAGCTTGCATGTTCTCCCCATGCGTGCGTGGTTTTCTCCAAAAACATGCATGTTAGGTTCATTGGCGACTGTAAATTGTCCAGGTATACACCGCCTCTCTCCCGAAGTCAGCTGGGATAGGCCCAAGCTTACCTGCGACCCTGCGACAATCAGCACGGATGGACATGCTGGACATACATTAAAATGCCAGCAACAAACAAAAAGAAAATAAATAAATGTTATCATGTTAAGAAATGTCTGTGTGCCAGATGTGGTCATCAGAAGAGCCACATCTGGCTCCCGGACCATAGGTTCCCTACCCCTGGAATAGACTGACTGAGTTAAAATACAATGGGATACATGGTGTGCCCTGTACATGATACATGGGAATACCCCTGTAAAGTAGAAAATAAATGAATTTCTTCCCAGCTTGGCCCGCCATTTTTGTTTTTGCCTTTTGCTGGTTGGTCTAAATGCAGATTAAAAGCATCACGGACACCTTGATGCTGACCAGTTTGAAGGAATCTCATAGATTAGATGGTGCTCGGGAATGAAGCCTTCCTGTTTCCAGTATCTGTAGCCTATTGCGGTTTCACAAAACTCGGCAATACAAGGGATGGCATATTTTAATTGGCTTGCAACAAATAGCGGAATTGAAACGGCTTTTCTTTCATCCATTGAATATATGCTACTGATATGAGCACATGCATAATGCAAGGTTTTGCTGAGGTGAACTGTATTTACGGCATCTAAGCTCTGATTGGACAGTTGCTTCCAGGGCGTTAAATGGCCAGGTGCTTAATTAATAAACCTAATAGATATAAAACTAGATAGACTGCAGATGAACTAAATTATTAACTTTGCTTATTCCATTTACTTGGATCCACTTTTCTTCGTCTTTCATCCACTCTCTCCTCCCAGCTTCCCCGGGCGTTGAATAGCAATCCCGCCCCATCTTTCCTTAAATCTGTTTGCACGCTGTTTTCATGCAACAACACTCCCACCCCTCTTCCTATCTCCCACATCCTCAGGCACAACACAGGCAAAAGCAGCAGTTGCCTTTTTCCCCCACATTCACAGATTCAACCTCCCCAGTATCTCCTTCCCTTTAGGCCTCAGTCATGTTTCCCTCCCGCTCCTTCCAGCGAGCTTTCTAACACTTTTCCATGATCTCTTAATTCATCCCCTTGCTCTGTCCATCCCTATTTTGCCTCTTCAACAGCACCTAACACACTGTTCCGCTTCTTTTAATATCTCACATATCCTCCTGCTCATCCTCCAGCATGCATTATATCTTCAAGGGGCACCATTTTTATTATTCCGTATTTCTTCATCATTCAATTAATCTTTGTCTTCATTCACCATAGCCCTCTCACCTTCCTTGCTTCCTCGACCTCTCCACTCCTCCACCATCCGCTACCAAGTTCTCAGTCCCTGGCTCTGCTTCGCATCCCTGTGGATATGTCAGCGAGAGGTGCTATTAGTCCTCTTCACCCCCCACCCTTTTGTCCGCTTTCCCGCTTTCTCACCCCCTTGGAATAAATCCCCGGTGCAGTGCCACCCCTCCGCCGAGTCGATCTGGGCAGGTTGGCTCGCAGAGCTGGCGGACTGTGTAAGACAGAATAATTGCTTCACCATAAAATGTAAAAAGTGTCATTTTGAACAATGAGGTATCGGGAAGTGGAACAAATTGGAGGCCAGATTGGGAACACGGGGAGAGCTGAAGGTGCAGTAAGGAGATGTTGGCATTGGGAGTTGGGGGGACGCGGTCATTTGCATGGTGACTCACAGTGGGAAATGAGACAGTAAGTGAGGACAGTTCATTTTGAGGTTAGAGAGGAGCTACTGGTCCCCTGTGATACATAACCTGCCAAGAATGGTGTGTGTGTGTGAGTGTGTGCATGCCTGTATTTGTGTATTATTCCTTTGATACGCTTTGGTAAGGTGGTCTTTGTGAATCAACGGTATATTTACACAACATCAACCTAGTAAAACCTGCAATGTTTTTTTCCCTATTACCTACGAAGGTGTTTCCATTCACACAGAACATAAGATTAAGGATTGAACCGATCCATCCAGTATCAGTGTTGGTTTCCAATACCAGCATGAGTCACATATCGTAACTTGCCGTTACCACCTGCGGAGATTTCCGATCCATCTGTCATCCGCCTGTGCTTTAATGTAGGGCTGCAACTAACAATTATATTCCCAGTCAGGTAATATGAAGTTTGTTGTTCTGATGAGTCGAGTAATCAGTTAGGCCCTACGTTGACCAAATCAATATGAACCAAACACAAGCACTTAGTGGTTTCGTCCACAACGTATCAGAAAAAAGGCAAAAAATATCGATCGCTGTTCTAAAGTCAAAGCTATTGTGTATTAATTTTTATGTTTTGCCTAAAACACAAAGATGATAGGTCAGCCTTCATGGATGACTAAGGAAATAAGAAGTATTCACATTTGAGAGGCTGAAATCAGAGGATATATACTGTACATTTTAAATCCAAAGAAGATTCATTGATTTCCAAAATAGTTGCCGAGTAATTGGATAATTAATCGCTTAATTGCGATTAATCGATTGAAGTGTTGCTGCTCTATGTATATAACTATCCCTTTCATTGGTGTATATGTGAACTATGAATGAATATAACGCTGATCGCAGCAGCAAAGTTAAGTAAATGTACACTTTTTTGGACAACCGCATTACAGCACTGTGTTCCACCGCTCCTGTTTTAACTATGAAGAACTGCTGCATGTTCACATTGACCACAAACTTCCTCCATTTTTCAAATGTGCGTGCTTTTCAGTGTTTACTGTTGCGTTTTCAGTCTCTGAAGATAACTCATCAAAAAAAAGCTGCCAAAATGACACCGGTGTATCTGTTTTTTGTTAAAACTGGAAAACAGTCATGTACAAGTTAAAGTTCCTGTCAAAATGATCCCTGTAGACACGGGGCTGGACAAAAAAAAACAACTGAAAATACTGGAATATGCATGCCAGGCAAACACTGCACACACGCTCACCAACTTCTTCTCCAAAAGTGTATATTTGGGTGGAGAACTCGATTTATGCTAATAATGTGCCCCCTAATGTGATGCAGAGGCGTTATCAAGCTCATTATCTTTGATACACATGCAACAACAGCCCCGTGTTGTGCCATTTATATTTTGAATGCGATATACACATGTGCACATCAATTTTTAGCAACTTAGAAACAACAAGAAATGTGAGAAATTGCGTGTGAATGCTGGCAAAGCTGACGCTGAACTGCGTTCACACAATAACTTTTCAAAAACCTACACATTAAGACCTTTTTTTTTACCCTCCAAAATGCAGTTGTGTAAACAAGCAGTTTTCATTTTCACTTGACAATGGTCTCTAAATGAAACCACATTTCAGATTGCAATGTTGAGCTTGGGTTTGATTGAAGGTCATGTCATTTGCGTTCGTTTAATGTGGTTTAAACAACATCACTAATGTGGTTTAACCACTTTCAATCCCGCTCATTTCGGGGGCTTTTAAAATGATATTGGATCCCACTGGACTACTATAGTACCGTAAGTTAATTTGAATAAATACTCCATAAATCTCAAGTTGCGTTCAGGGTAAATCTGCATCCTTCTCCTCTTGAGCCGACATGCTTGGATTCCACAGCCTCCTCCCCCGACCACACCTACTCTATTGCGATTGGTCAGGGGTAGATGGATGGTTAACATCCCCCCACCCCTTGCCACCGCTCAGAGCTGCATAGAGATGCAACCCCTACAAGGGGTTACATACTAATGGTTATCAGCAAAGACTAAAGATGGATTGGATACTGGCTATAATAAGATGAATACTGGAGAATCTGGCATCAATTTGTGCTATGTGAAACTGCTTCCTGTGAAGTGGTGAGCGCTGAGCAGCTGAGACCATGAAGTAGGTCTTTAGCTCCCCAGAAAGCAAAAAGTTTGAAATGTCAGCGAGAGCGCCTTTAATTAGGTATAAGTCTAATTTTGATGCACAAGGTTACATTTTTTTTTACAAACAATTGGCAGTGTAAGAGCTGCTACACGTCATTTAGATCACTTTGGATACATAAGTGGCCAAAAATGCCATCTTTAATGATCAATTTAACAATGAATTGATTATAATAATGAGTAATTGTTCTGTGACAAGTTAATCGAAAGTGACTTAGTTTCCATTCATTTCCTCACAAAAAGAGCTTACTGTACATTGACAGGAGACACATTCTGTCGCTCTTGATTTGTCGTTGCTTTTTGTCAGAGTTCCTTGATCACTGCTGGGAGAATGTAGCAGTGATTAGTCCTTTAAGCGCCAGCATCAAACACCTAAAAGCTCAAGAAAAACTTTTTCATGCAAAAGCTGACCCAGTTTACATTAGCCTTTTGCTAACTTACATTTTTGCTCGTTATTTGTCTTCTTGGCAGCGAGAAAAAAGCAGCACTTTTTGAGTCAGCACCAGAATATTCTGGAGTCGTGTACCAAAAAGTCTTTTGAAATAGCTTTACCCAAACATGTAAGCTTTTTAATAATACCTTTGACTGAATGCACTTTTAAAGGAAACATGTTGAGGTTGATTTAGGAGGAACTACGTGGCAATAAGGAAATTAAGCAAGTAATACATAGGGTGCATTAGTCAGTCGTATATAACATATGATTTTAAAAAAGCATACAAATCACAGTTCTATCATGCATATCCAGTGATACATTTGACAATGCTACCTCACGTACGGTATTTTCCAGACTATAAGTCTCTCCGGAGTATAAGTCGCATCAGTCAAAGAATACCTCATGACTAGGAAAAAACATACACTACTGATCAAAAGTTTTAGAACACTCCAATTTCTCTGGAGGAAAAACTTATGTTTTTAAGTGTAAAGATGGTCTGTCTCTCTTCCATTTTTAATTCCCTTTTTTCGTGCCATTTTTGTAGCAAGAAATGACTTTCTCCAGTACAATGCTGTCCAACTGATGTTCATGAGAGTACAGTACCTCAGTGTGTTCTGAACACTGTTTTTATGCAGACAGAGGAGGTAGTAAGTACTCCAGAACATGGAGTACTGTAGGAATTAGTTGCACCAACTGCCAAGGCTTGATCAACCTCCATTTCTGCAGAACACCTTTAAGTTGTTGACCCATTTTGTGGTCCCTGAAACAGGCCTTTTTGTGTCATTCTGAAGTACACATTATTTTTCAGTTTTGGGTAACCTTACCTTTTTTTTTAAACCTCTGGCACTTCACTGCTTCCCTTTGTACCATTTCAAGTAATTCAACGTCTTGAACGACTTTAATTTCAGTAAATAACTGGAGAAATTGGGGTGTTCTAAAACCTTTGACTGGTCGTGTATGTACAGTAAGTTGCACTGAACTATAGGTTGCATTTACCGATATTTATGATTGAGCTATCATCAAAGCAAGCTTTTTTTAGCGTCATGGCACCGCTTCTTATCACATTAAATTCACAAGAGAGCCTGGATGCATCCCGGTGTGTGTAAACATATCCAATAGCTGTATTATAACACCAAAACGTAATTTTTGTATTCACAAATTAATGAAAATAAACTGAAAATCATACATTTGTATTTTGTTAGTCTGTGGCTGACACAGCAGCTACAATATCCGAGTTAGACATACCGTAATTAGTCTCCTAATTAAACAACACTGCTTTCTAAAATATTATTTCTCATTTCTCAATCTACACTACAGTTGCACATTACTTACAGACACATAATCACCAATTATTAGAAAGTATTATGTAACAAGTATCCTCCGTATCATTCAATTTGTGTTCCTAACTGTGTCACAAGTTCAACTCAACAAATTATTGTCTCCAAAAAACCCAACCACCGCCCCACTTTAACTTAAAGGCGGCACATGTTTATATAGTGTATGTATTTTGACATATTCAGTATGTCGCACCAAACCAGCCAAACTATGAAAAAGTATGACTTGTAGTCTGGAAAGTATGGTAGCAGTGGTATCTCTCTGTTTCATATTGAATAGGCCCCATGCTACAGTTGCAACTTTTCACTTATGTATATGTTTAAAGTGTTGTTGTACATGATACAGAAGTGTCATGTCATGAGGTTGGTTTGTTTTAAGTAGTCCCTGATTTTTTTATTTTAATGCCTAAAGCTGAATGGAGCCAGACATTGTTTTTTTTGATGTAAGAATTGTGTATTTAAATTCGACTAAAGCAGCAATAGGAATATTTTTTTATTTTCAGGGGAGCTAAAGATCGAGATTCTGCCCAAATTAAAGACCGAGAGTCGTGTCTTTATCGGCTCTGAGCGGTTACAGGGGTGTGGGGTTGGAGCTGAACCCCAACCCCTGTGCAGCAGAATAGGCATAGTCGGGGAGGAGGCCTCGGAATCCAAGCATGTTGGCGAAGAGGAGAAGAATGCAGATTTACCCTGGCCACAACTTGCGATTTGTGGCGTATTTTGTGAAAATAAACTTTTAGAAGCCCCTGAAATGAGTAGGATAGGGCCCCTTGCTACTAAGTAAATTCAAGGACAAAATCAGGGTTCATTGGTAAAGGCAATTAATATTAATTATAGCCATTATAATACATTAATTTATGGCATGGAACAATAAACTACTCAATATTACGTGGAGTTAATTCATATTCTTTGATAGCAGGGTCCACCAGTGACTCTTTCCAGGATTAACATGAGATCATATCCATTCTGATGCTCTGTTGTGGTTATTTGTGTGGCTGCAGCCGGTGTTACTGTCCTTGCTGTGTAATGACTAAAAAGACAAGTCTCTGCTAATGACTCACTTCAGATAGCTTCCCTTTATATGCACAGAGCTCAGTAGGTCTGATCAATATCAGACAATATCACCCTCTCAAGCGCTCTCCTTCTCAACGCGATTATGTTATGAAGTGTAATGATCGTGAATGGTTGCACAGCAGCTCCATTGTGTTAAGGTCAAGGACTGTCTCAAGCAGTTCAACACAACCTGAAGCAGAAAAAGGCACCAGATCCGAAAGCGAGATGAACGAATGATGACGCCTTTGTTCTGCAGTCTTAATGTCGCTCATACCTCTCCGTTTGTCATGGACCATAATTCACGCTGCACCAGGCGACCCCCACCAACTGTTTGCTGCCGCGTGGATGCATGCACGCGCCTTTTGAATTGGACTTAACTGCAAAGGTGCGGTTAAGTCCAATTCTTCTGTGTGCATAAATGTATTCATGTCTAAATGGGTGTATGCATGTGTCTGCGTGTGTGTGTGTGTGAGAGAGAGAGAGAGAGAGAGAGCGCATGCTGGTAGGAGGTCAGATCCGTGGTGCATTCCTTCACACCCCATCAGCATCTGGATGAGAGGAAAAGGAGGCGGGGCAGCTAGATGTCTCAGGGGGGATGTAGAGAAGCTTGCTCTCTTTCCATCATCCTTCCTTTCTTTCTCTCCCAGCCTCCCTCCTTTCATGTCTTGGAGGAAACAACTGGAGGGGGGGGGTGTTGAGGAAGTTTAGCCCCTCGCCCACTATATTAAATGCACAGCATCGCCTTGGCAACGGGAACGCCACCATGGCAACACATGTAAGGCAGGTACTGTCGCACTGCAAGGCCATTTGTTGAGCGAGTGAGAGACAGCGCAAGGATGGGAAGAGAGACAGAAAGAAAAAGAGAGAGAAGTGTGTGGGGGGGTGAGATTGGCGGGGGGTGGGGTGGTAGGGAAAACAGACAGGCTGTTAGCGCAGGAAAAATATGTTATCGCCGTGGCAACGCAATGTGGCAACTCTCCATGGCAACAGCAGGTGGCTCAGGGCTGAAATTTGCAGCTTTTGCGTTTTGTGCAGTGTGTGCGTACGTGCACTTGTGTGTGTGCATGTGTGTGTGTGTGCTTGTGTGTGTGTGTGTGTGCCAGCCTCCGGTCCATCTTTCCCCTGCATCTGGCGAGGTGAGAGCCACATCACAAGTACAGACGTCCAAATCCTCTCATACAGCAGCTTAGCGCCACATAAAACAGGCCTCACATTACAAAGGAGACTCTCCCGATGAGTGGGAACGAGTGGGCCGCCTTCTCTTGAGTTCACAGCATCTCCAGGTGTTCTTTGTCTAGCCTGCCCGTGCGTGTTTGTTTGTTTGTGCGTGTGCACATACGACAAAGGTCTTGTGTTGTCAGGCGCGGGCTGAATGCGTGTGGCGTGTGAACGTGTGGAGACGGAAAAGAGCAGCCAGCCGTGTCTTTTAATGCGGCGCTAATGACCGCTCAACCTGGAGGACTCTTCCTCTTCATTCTGTACACCTTTCCGCTTATGTCTTCTAATTCACCTGCTCTGTTGTCTTTATGTGTGTGTGCGTGGGTATGTGTGTGCGTGTGTGCGTGTGTGTGTTGGCGTGTGTGTGTTGGGGTGTGTGTGTGTGTGTGAGTGTATGTGTGTGTGTGTGTGTGAAGATGTCTCCATCTATGTAAAAAATGCTGTCATTACCTCCCTCATTAGTGGTGCAATGATCACCTAAACTGAGTCCCCGGCTTTGTGCACTCCTTACGTGTGTGTGTGCTTGTGTGTGTGCTTGTGTGAGAGCCTCCAGCTAGACGCCCCTGTTTAAATGTGTCACTCCACAGGCACATTGATATTAAACATGCCCGTGTGACATAAGCATGTGTTAAATGCGAGTGCGTTGATGACTTTTTCTTTTTTTACGTTAAATGTGTGTGGACCCGTGGCAGGCGGTGGGGGGTTGTCATGAGAAATTACTCCCGTGGACTTACAGCGGCGAGGCTGTAATTCTCGGAGGTAATCACAGGGAATAATGGCAACAGTGGGACACCCAGGATTCTAATCACTATAATCAGAAGCGCCGGCTTATGGGTTCAAATTCCTGCCTTGCTGTCTTGCTCGTGATGACGTGATCAAATGGTTGACCACTTCTCTTTCTCTTTTCCCAACACAGTCCTCCTTTGTGGTCAGGGAGTCCCCTCTTCAGAAAGAATGGCGGTGTCCTCCTACAAGGTATGCTATCACCTCTGCATGCCTTTTTGTCATCACCCGGCCTTTCCTCATCCAAGCACCTTGAGAATACACCATGCAGTGCAGGAATGCTTTCTTACAGAAATGTATTTGAAAGTGAAAACTAAATGGTAGAAGCACAGCAATTGAGCGGGGATGGGGAAAGAATCGCATCTAATTCCCTTGTCTCCTGTTCCTCATTCTACACACACAACATGCATTCGCCCCGTCCCTCGCTTTTGTTGTTATGCACCTTTTTCCTTGTATTTCCCATTACACCCCTTTTCCCATCTTCACTACCTCCCCTACCTTCCCTGGTGGCTGCATGGCAGTTTAAATGGACATTCAATCCCAATCAAGGAGCACTCCAGGAGCTCGCCGGGCCGCCGAGTCCTAAATGGAGAGGGAAATGGATACATTAGGCGTCTGTGGCGTGCCCTCCATCGCCGCTGATAATGGAGTAGTAATGGTCAAGGAGCCAAGGTTGGGGAGAGTGTCTGAAAACCTGGACTCCCTCTGGACGCACAATCTGGGAGTGAGCGGCTGGGTTGTATGCAGGGAGGCTGTGGACAGACAAGGGTGACAGCTGGGAAGGTCACTTGTTGTGCGCATGTATTAGGTATTGTGATTCTTTTTGTAGTGATTCTTTTTGCCGAATTTTGTTGTTTCGATTAATGGAGTAATTGGTTAGGCCCGAGATGGACCAATTTAGTGATGCTCCTATCGATCAGCCACCGATCAATATGGGCCGATTTCCGTGAAAAAGCATGTGATCGGCATACACCGATAAAGGCCTTTCAACGCCGATCACTAAAACCGATCACCTCTGGCTAGTATTATTGCAGCCTGCAGCCTTAAGCGATGCTTGTGTGTCTTGCTCTCAAGCGCACTTTCCTTCACACTGTGCAGGCATGCCAAAGCAGATGCAAACATGTCTGCCATGTGGAACTTACCTGCCATATGTCAGAGTGATATAAAATGAAAAACATGTCACGAAAAATATCTCGAGGGGGTAGTACGTTAAAAAAGCTTTAATTCAATATGGCGTTTGAAGAACAAACACTTGACACTTGAGTATGGTGAGTTTGCGAGGCTCACGGTGCAGCATCAGTCAAACAGCAGCTCACACAGCCAACACTTGCCCGCATGTGCGTGACAGTCAGAAAGATAAGCAAATAACCCGAAAAATATTTAAATTAGTAGGACTAGATGACCAGCCTTTCTCAGCGGTGGATGACACCGGCTTTGCCGACTGCTCTCTCACTTGGAGCCCTGCTGTGTACTTCCTGGAAGTCCTGCTGGAGCTCCAACAGACAATGTACTCTCACATCCAAAGTCTCGTTAGAGAGGTTGTGTCATCCTCAGGCAGCCTTAGAATTGCCCGAAATGTTTCCCCTTATACGGCACCTCTGGCCAATAGCACTCATCATAAATAAATTGAAAAATGTACAGTCGGTATTGATATCAGCCAGTTTCACTCATGGATGATCGGTTTTGGAATCGGCAGCATAAAGCCCTGATCGGAGCATCCCTAGACCAAATCAATATGAACCAAACATACACAGTTACTGGTTTGGTCCGCAACATATTAGAAAAGAGGCAAAAATGTCCACCACTGTCAGTCGATCACTGGCATTGCAGGCAAGTATAAGAGGTGTGCTTTCATGGATGGCCAAGGAAATTTAAAAAATCGTCACATTTCAAAGGCTTAAATCAGAGGACATTTACACTTTAAAAAAAAAAAAATCTGAAAACCATCAAATACCAAAATAGTTGTCGATTATTTGGATGATCGACGAATCATCGATTCACTACTGCAGCTCTAATTGTACGTACATTTAAAGTATGCCTCCTCGCAAAGTCGCAAGAACTCTAGAATTTGAAGCGCAGTTGTGCATGACATCCCCAATTTGACAAGACTTCAAGTGTCAGAGGATTAACTCCGTTTTGCTTTTTCTTTGGCTTTTTGCCCACACAGCAGCCTCTCAGGGCTTACGTCACATGCAGCAAAGCGCACTAATGGCCCCATGGAAAACAATGAAAGGACCTGAAAACAGGACATCTCCTGGGAAAACAGGATGTTTGGTCACCCTAAACTACTAGTATACTCCGTTTGACACAGCTCCTCTCACGATTGATGCTTTTCAAATTGCAAAAGCAGTCACTACCAGGAATTGTTCCACACCAAACTCCCTCATTTCCCTATTGCTGGCTATTTCCGACTGGTGCGTTCACTGCATTGTGGTTTTTGCAGTTTTTTTGTGGAGAGCTGAGTTCGGCCTAAGTCGACACTGTGTAGTGGAAATGCAGCATAAGTGCTGCTTGTGCAGTCCTGTCCTCAGGGTGAGGATTAAATGATCTCCTGCGAGAGATTTTAGGGTCCTAGGAGGATAAAATAACTTGAATTCAACATAACATTGGGCATTTTTTGTTTTCATTGTGTAAGACTGCTTATTTCTTACGCAATGGTGACCTTTTTTAATCCCCTTACTACCTTAGCATTGAGTCACAATGCTAGTATCAGGTATGAAATGTATTAGTCAGTATTTAATATCTATATGAAGATCTTTTTTTGATAAATCTTACATTGTGCAGCTGTACCTAATTTTGTGGCCATTCACCTTTATTTATGGGAGCAGTTGTAGGAATTCCCACAATTGTGGAGCAGGTTTAAGAATATTTCATCTGACTCATATTTATATTTGAATGTCTCATGCGCTACAAGATTAAACAAAAATTAAATCAAGGTACATCACATGCTGAGTCAGCAGATTTATCCAGCCGCACGAGCCAATTCTGTTGATTAGCATTTCGGCTTATTATGTCTCGTGTTTGAGGGCGTGTTCAAAAGACTCATTGGGTGGCAGTGATGCATTGTTTTGCCCGCCTGTAAGTCACAGCACACGTCAGTCAGCCAATTACTTAAGACGCTCAGCTGCATTGTCAGATAGACAAGCCAGTTAGCCCATCAGTTCAACTGCCAGCATTTTGAGCCCACCAGCTATCCAGGCAGTCAGTCAGTCAGTCAGTCAGACAACATTAGTATGCATTGTGCTCTCAGACTCGCACGCGCTGCACGCGCTTAAACGCACACCAGGCAAACAGGCAGCAAGACGGGGGGAAGAGGAGTCACTTTCAAACAGTTGCGTTGTCAAGGTCTGCCGGGATTGACCTTTGAACCCGGCTGACCGTGTGACTGAGCACAGCGAGCATGTGCAGCACGCGTGTTTGTGTGTACTTTTGCCCGTCTGCCGCCGATCCTCTGTCGGCTGCGCGGAGACGACCGCCTGCAGGGCCATGTGGAACTCATTTAACAGGAGGCTGAGTGTGTATAAGGCACATGAGAGCGAAGGAGGTGGGGGCGGATAGGCTTCGCTTTCCCTGGAAAACAAGCAGGCAGTCAGTGAAGATGCAGGAAGCAGACAGAGAAGCAAAGGAGATGACCTGTTGGAGGAAAACATTGTCTATACAGGAGAGACAAGAGTTTTCTCGACACACAAAACCTACCTTGTGTGCTCATTTGTGGTGGAGTCTGGTGTACTTTTTTATTTCCACTTTTGTTAAAGTAAGCATTGCAGTAGTTTCTTTATCAATGAATCAATGCATAAAAGTCTATGAAAGTGTAGAAGTTAATGCAAATGGTTTGGCCTTGGTACCCTGCTGGCTGTGTCATTTGTGTTACCGCTGCCATGTGTCAGTCATTTGAGTTGGTTAGTTACGTAGCAGACTTTCTAGTGCACTGGTGTAACGACCTTAGTCCATCCAAGCAAAACACACTAAGCATTGCTGACTCACTGTCCATGCATTTTTTTATAGAGTGCGTCTGCTAAATAACCCACCACGGGGCAAAAAAAGTTGCGAGTGCCAGAATTTTGATAAAGAAGAGAAACAGAATTACCTTGGGGTTCTGTTCGGTCCGTGGTGGTGAAGAGGGAGCTGAGCCGAAAGGCAAAGCTCTCAATTTACCGGGCGATCTGCGTTCCTACCCTCACCTATGGTCATGAGTTGTGACTGAAAGGACAGGATTGAGGGTAGAAGCGGCTGAAATGAGCTTCCTCCGTAGGGGGGCTGGACTCACCCTTAGAGATAGGGTGATGGGTAGGCACTGTCATCTGGGAGAAACTCAGAGTAGAGCTGCTGTTTGTCCACATTGAGAGAGCAGCCAGATGAGGTGGCTCAGGCATCTAGTTAGAATGCCTCCCGGACGCCTCCCTGGGGAGGTGTTCAGGGCACGTCTGACTGGCAGGAGGCCTAGAGGAAGACCCAGGATACTTTGGAAAGACTCTGTCTCTTATCTGGCCTCTAGATCCTCCGGGAAGAGTTGGACGAAGTACCTGGGGAGAGGGAATTCTGGGCTTCTAGGCAACTGCCCTTGAGATCCAACTCCCGATAAGCTGAAGAAGATGGCTGGAATTTGATCGCCAGGATGTACGAGAAGTCCACATTAACAATACGTTCCATCCAGTCGTCATTTCTAATGATTTTGCGTTGTTTTACATTATTTCCTATGGGAAAAATTGCGTCGGTTTTTGTACGTTTCAGTTTTTGTCTAACCTTTTGGAACAAATTAATATTGAAAACAGAGGTACCAATGTACTAGTACTCCTGGGGCTACTTGATCAGATTAAAAAATATATATAAAGTGGGCAAATTACATATTTGACCCCCCCTGCTAATTTCATAAGTTCCCTTACATAGATATGAGCAGTATATCATTTTTAGGGGATATTTATTGTAACTGAAAGAAGTAGAATGGTAAAAAAATATATTAAAAATATTAAATAAAATTAATAAATTCATTCCCAATGACAAAAACGTAAACCAGACCGCAATAAAGTGACCACCAAGTATCTTTTTATTTTATTTTTTTTTAAATACTCTACAAGGGGGTACTTCATTGAAAAAGGTTGAGAACCACTTTTCTAGAGGGTGTCACATTGACCAAGGAATCATCTGAAGTGCTGATTTCTTTTTCCGCGTTTTGCTGTTATTATCTGCTTGCGTTGGAGTCAAGTGAGGCAGTGACCCGCCACAGCTTGCACATTACTGCCACTTACAGGACAGAAGTGGAATAGCATGACGATGCCTGCTCTCCACTGAGTTTAATTATATTTTTTGTCCTAATTTTTCAAACAAAATACCCCATCTCATGGGCATCTGTCCCGTGCCTGTTTGCTGCAGAGCTGGCGTACATGCTCAGTTGGAGGTATGAGTCATCACTATACATACAAAGACAGTCGTATCGATGAGGAGGAGAACTGAGTGAAACGGATACCAGCACACACACATTTCAGAGGATAGTTTTCCATTCAACTTGGAAAAGAGCTGTGTGTGTGTGTGTGTGTGTGTGTGTGTGTGTGTGTGTGTGTAGGACAAACAGCAGTGGTCAAATGTGCGCCACTGAGCTTGGAGAGTCCAGGTCAAGCAGAGTCTGGTATTTCCTCTCCAGCCCCCTTTTTTCCTCCCTCGCTTTCTTTCTCTTCTATCACGTTCTCTGCTGATGCATGATCTACCACTCTGTGGCATGTGGAAGGCGAGCCGTTGCTATGGCGACCTAAAGCCTGGCTGGAGCTCAAGGTGGGGAGCTTCTGGAGGGGGCGGCAGTGTGGCTGGAGGGGGGTTGTCAACCCAGGGAAACCTAATGCACTGACCACATACACAAGCCTGCAGTGAGTGATCAAGATTAGAAAAGAGACTGTGCAGGGACTTACTTATAAGGTTATGGAGAGCAGAGCAGGAGATATCAGGGGCAGAGCCACGCTAACTGGACTCAATGAGATTACTGTGGGCATAGCGCTAACAGCAACATATATCAGAAGTACACACTATTTGTGCCATCTTTGCAGCATGATTCAGACCCAAATAAATGTTGTGGGAGCATTTTGGGGTGGACTTCGGTGTCGTGAGTGTGTTTTAATGAGCGCATGGTTCCTGGGCTAGATGAAATGTCTCCCTATAAAACGGATCATAAATGTGCTGTGAAAGAATGGAGGAAATTGGAAGTAAGAGCACTCGCAAACCTCCGCCAAGGCTTATTCATTTATTGCCGAAGACAGTGGTTCTCAACTGGTTTGGCTGCGGGATCCACCATCACCCAGGAAATGTGTCAACTCAAACACTGTATCATCTATTTCATGAAAAGGCAGTGCAGTTAGAATTTGAGGTTGTGCAAAATAAAACAAAACAGGTTTAATGAAGATTGCAGGAACAATATTGGATTTTTGTCCGCCAACAAAATAATTTTATCAGTAAGTGTTTGTAAAGTTCTTCTATTTTGCTGCTGCAAACGTTCAGGTGCTTAATATTTTCATTTCAGAGCCTTTACTTTGAAGCACTGTAAAATTGAACTTAGATAAGATACAAAATACAGTAATTTCTCTGTGACATTCTCATAACACCGCATTTATACGAATGCGCTAGCTCCATGCTAATGTACATTGAAAATCCCATATACGCACTAGCGAGAAGCATTCGCGATTTTACGTGGTGATATTGAACAGCTCCAAATATGACAATTTAAATAGCTAACGAAGATGTACAGTCCATTAAACAGGCATATATAAGCATAAAGTACTTACAGTCAAACACTTTCTAAGGCTCAACAAGAGACAGGGTTGACACATTCAACATCTTAATGGCAGTAGACCAGTGCAACTTTTTGTTAACAACAATAATTTTTAAAATAATAATCGATTCCTTTTTGTCTATCAAACAAAATGTCCAATTCCCATTGCCAGTGGTTTTTGAGCCGTTACTTCTTTTGGATAGCTAATCTGATGGGATTTGAATGTGTTATAAAGCGACTATAAACATGTTCATTGTCATTTTGTATTTAAATTAAATTGTTGCTAGAACACTAACCAAACGAGGTTGTATTTTACCGAACTGAACTGAACCACCGGGTGGAAACGTGACTATACTAGGGGTCTCTGATAATAACTGATATTACTGATACAACTGATATTATCGGCCTTTATTGGCACAAAAATGGTCTCGTATTGGTATTGCTTTTTATGGCGAGCTCGCTCAGCATGTCCGCAGTCTGGAATGATTTCCAAGTTTTGCCTTCAGAGTGTAAATTTGCCAAAACTGTTAAGCAGTAGTTATGGGGGGCATTTTCCTTTAATACTTTCACACTATCTTTAATCTAATATCACACCTTAGGAAGAATCACTCTTAAATGGATGTTTGTGCCACAATTGTATCGTTGCTGTAGATAGTAGGACATATTAAAATAGTTGACTTGCTTATGATTTTTTAATGACTGATATGACGATAAAGTAAATATGGCACTTTGTTTTGCACCAACAGTGTTTATTTGTGAAAATGCACCCAGTGGCATCACAGTAATCGCAGCTGGGATGGTGATGTTTTTATGATTGTATCAATGTATGGATAGTCATGGGTGGCACTTTGTGGGAATGCCTGCACAAATCACAAAACAAACCTGTTGATATATCAGAAACTGTAGACAGGTTACGCACAAACAAGCAACAAAAAAACCATAAAGCCCATAAAAACATACAGTAACCTGCCAGGTGCAGGTAGCAAAGCTGTATTGATGTGGGGGCTTACTGTTTGTAGCAGCCTGAAACAGGCCTGGGCAGCAAGCAGCAGGTAGTTTTTGAAACGTGAACTGAGGAAGTAGAAGATGACAGATGTTTAAGGGAAGCGTTGTGGTGAGCCGCCAGCATTGAGTCATGGATCTGCTTCTCTTGCAGCAAATATGTGTTTCTCACTGGCATGAAAAACGTTTTTTAGTGCTTGTGAAATTGGTCAGGGCTTACTGGTTAGAAATTCATAGTTGCGGAACATGAAACGATTGTTCTTCACTGCAAATTGTTAGTTTCCACTCAAAGAATCTTCTCCATTGAGACATCATTGATTGAAGTGTGTGGCTCTGTTTCAACAGTTCCCTGTCAAGTAGGTTGAATTTGGTGATAACCTCTTGGTATTGTCGCAAAGTTTGATCCGAGATGGGGTTTTTCTTTTCAAATTACAGGTTTGAGGTTTTGAATAATAGTCCGACACAATTTTTACCGTATTTTCCGGAGTACAAGTTGCATTTTTAGGGCTCGAGCACCGGTAGGTGCAAAGGCCATATTGGATCTGCTATGTTTGGAATCATTCTGTACCATGAACCATGAACCATTCTGTGCGTTTCATCGTGTTTTTTGGGTGCCTTCATTTGCATGAAAACTCATCGTTTGCAAGCGTGTCAGCCCCCGTGAAACTTTTGGAATGTCAGGGGGTCTTGAACACACTCAAAAAACTCACTCAGTAGCACCACCTATCCATTTTTTAAATTAGTCCCGCCCCCACCAGTTTCACGGCTCACCATAAAATTTGGTGGAGATGCCCAAAAAAGTGTCAAGAACCCATGTTTACAAATATACAGGAAGTCTGCCGTATTGGATTGGTGTGGATGTTTTGGGCCAAAATCAGGGGTCATATTTTGACCAACTCCTCAGAGGGAATTTGACCCAATGAGCCCAAATTAAAATCACAGATGCTAGACAGATGGACGATGACAAATTGCAAAACATTTCAGCCGACGCCATACGATGTGGGCGGGACATGGCAACAAACTTTGACGGTCAGTCCGACCAAACTGTAAACCTTAATAACATTACTCCACAAGGTCAGATCTTGATCATAATCTTGATCATAATCTGTGCGTATGATGAAAATCACACCATGAAGCGATGTATAGGTCACTTCCGGAATTAGACACAGTGCTACCAAGGTGCAACAGGGGAAAAAAAAAAAAGTTTACTTACTTGCATGAACCCCCGAGTTACATGGTGGTGGGGGCTCAGCAGGAGCCCTTTAGTATTTGTATTTGTAGTTATTCAGCTGCACAGGAGCCTCAAGAACATACCTGGAAGTTGAATAAGCTAGATGAACATAAGCTACCAATCTCATTCCACATCACTGAATCCATTGACTTCTTCATCCTTGGTGTTGCTAGCCTATAGCGCCCTCTCACGGCTGTTTCGGCATAATTGATAAACAAACGGACAAATGCCGAGCAAAACAATACCCCGCCTTCACGATTTTTACGGTAGGAAAGTGAGGAGAATGATTACTTGAGGTTATTAGGTGTTTCTTGAAAGGCTTTATCAGCATTCCACAGTGTTTATTTAGTGTACGAGTTATACGGCAATTTATCACTCTTCATTCCAGACCAAACTGTGATAAGTGAATTTACGCAAAGTGGAATTCCTTACTTATAAAGCGAATGTTTTCATAGTTAGAGCATAGAACACCTGTTTATGAGCGTCAAAATACGTTTTTTCATGCTACTAGAGCCCTCTAGACAGGAAATTCTACTCCTAGAGTCACCTTTACACTCATATTACCCAATATAGTTGACATAATAAGAGAAAATAAGCCATCCAAGACATAAATAAGACTTGTACTCACCCGTGTTGCTGTAAATGTGTTCCGGCGCGAGGGAGCTGAGCGGGGGGGATTGGAAATCGGAGGTGACATCGGGGGTACAGAGTTCAGTTTTAGCTTGGCGTGGGTTACGGCCACAACAGTAGCCCATGCTAGTGATTATTGCGCCTGTTATGAGATCATTCAAACCTGCAATAAAAGCCTGTTGGTCTGGCAATCAAGTCTGGTGATTGTGCGTCTCACCGAACATTACTGTAACATGACTGACACCTAGTGACTAGTGTGGAATACTACATATCGTCAACACCTTCAAGCGCGTCCTCTGAATGCCTTATACTTATATTTTAGTTCATTTGGCTATTTTATGACTAACAATAGGCTGTATTCTTGAAAATGCTTAATTTAGGCAAAAAAAGTACAATTTGCTTAAATATACTTTTTTTTTTACTAATAGTAGGCCATATTCAACCAGGAAACAGCATGATTTATTAATTAATATATGTTTGAACTGTATTTTTCTCGTGAAACATTGACATTTGAATCCCAACGTGTCAAGGGATTACTGTGTAGTCAAATGACAATGCAAGTTTTACTTTCACACAGTCTTTTCTCAAAGAGAGGTTTTTCAACCATGAGTCCACATGACCTTCTTTTTTTTATACAGTCCATGCAGCGTTCAAGGGGCTGACAGCTTTAAATCTTGTGTAGACCACATGTCGCATTGGATCAAGGGTGTTGGTAAACCAAGATCTTCAGCTCTCAACAAAGATTTTCAAAAGGTTTGGAAGTCCAAGCTTTTGTGGGTCACTCGAGGACAGTCAGGGATTTGTTCCAAAGCCATTCCATCATCCCCGGCCTTGTGGTTGAGGGTGTCGGGCTGCTGCAAGGTGAACCTTTGTCCCATTTGCAGGAAGTTTCCTCTTTCATAGCCGCTCTATATTTGGCTCCCACGATAGCCCCACGACAATAGTTTGATGACAAGTGATTCTTTTTCCCAATATGGATTATAGATCAGATAAAGCACCGCAGGTGGTTCTTGCCATCACCCTGTTTATTCTCATCACTTAGCTGAAGTGTTTTATGGAGACTGGAGGGTTTTTTTTTAATTTAATTAGAATGGCGGTTGGGTTCCTCATCAGCCTGGTCACTAACTTTGAGTGGAAAGCTTTTGCCTTCATTAATTTTTTTTTACATTTCACAACAACAAACATCCTTAGTGAATTGACTGGCCTCTTCCCATAGTCGACACCATGACACATTTCAGACTGTTAATCATCTTCAGTGTACTGCGCACATCCAGGATGCATTTAGCATATGATGTCAATACAAAACAGCCTCAAGTATCAGGAAATGTTATGACGTTATATGACTACGCGGGTATCAAAACACGCTTACACGCTAATACACATCAAACAATACTATTTTATACTAATTCATAACCCACAAGGTATGCTGGGAACACACAGTTACCCAGCATGCCTTGCGGGTTGTAAAAATATGCATAAAAATTGCAATACTTTGGTTGCATAAGTGTTATACTATACAGCTATCAGGCTTTTATGTCTGTCAAGTCATAACATGGCAATGCACATCTTGGCATGGCACCCTTTGCCCACTCTTCAACGCACAGGTGCTCCAAACTGACCAGAACACGAGGGCATCGCTTCAGCACAGTGCCCTTAAGGTCACCCCTAGCATTTTCAGTTGGTGTTTTGGTATTTTTTGCCAGCCGTTTCTCACAAACAACAACACGCAGGCACAAAGAAGATACAGCAAGTCTTCCAAAAGCATGTGGGAAAATGTTACGGTCTGGTGAAACCATGGCTGAACTTTCTGGCACAATAATCAGGTATTTTAAAAATGGGCATTTTCACTTTTTTTTTTAAATGCCAAAAATAAAAAGCCACAAGCAGAATAAACATGTCAGTAACTGAATTAAAAATGGGCCATCTTGAGTTCCAGCACCCTGCACACATGGGACAGGCTGGATTTAGCCGAGCCCAGCGGTCGTTGGTAATTGAATGATTCACAGCGCCCTTAACTCATTTATGACGCTTTCCCGCTCAATTTAACCTTGCCTTGCTCATCAATAGAGCCCTGTTGGCCTCCTTAGATGCACAGCGGAGTCTCATTGAGCTGCTGTGAGCTCTTATCGGCGTCTAATCATGTTTCTGAGGAGCTACCGCTGTCTTTTTCCCTTCATCCTCTGCATTAATTAGAAATATTATCGACTATATGTTTGTCAAGAAGAATGTTTATGTTCTATATCAGTCTGGGTTTGCTCTCGTCTTCTAGTTCCTCGTGGTGTGATTCAAAACGGCGCCCGAGTAAGGAGCCAGGCACTCTTCCCTGTGATCCGACCCCTTCCTGTCAGTCCTGTGGGCAGCAGAACTTCTGCGATCAGGTGGGTCAACTTTACTCTTGTCGCTGTCAAGCAATCAGGATGAACTCGCTGGACATTTTATTAGGCACGCCTGTTCCCAGCATGTTTGTTGCACCTTCAATTTGCTCATATTTCAAAACTATTTCATCCATTAAAAAAAAAAAATTAAATACAATATACTGTATTATACTATATATACTATAATATATATGTCTAATATATAATTGTATAATATTAACTATGAGATTGTATTTTTAAAATAAACAAATAACATCTAAAAACTAATGTAGGTAACAATACTGTGCTGAGATTTTAATCCCACCAACTCATAGTTGAATCGCTGAATATACTAAAGAAACGTAAATGAGCAAACTTCCTTTTGGCCTGCAGAGGATCTGAATGATGCAACTTCTTGGACCACACTGGATGACTTGTAGAATATTCCACATTTTTCAGAGGGGGTAATGTGTTAGTCCAAACCGGGGGCCAAGTACTGAAAAATGAAAGGATGCGGGGGCTGCTTTTACATTTTCTAAATCAACCCGTGTAGATGGGCGAGGACGTTTTTTTCTATTAAAAAAACAGCCTGCATCTCAGCAACGTTTTCTTCTTATGTTACACTTTTTTACTGTTTTTTTATTCAAATGATTATGCTTGCAAATATTTCAACTTTCTTCTTTCTATTATAACTTTATTCTCGTCATTTCTTGACTTTGTTATTTTAATAAGATAACTTTCTCCCAAACTTGGTAAAAATTGAAAAGCAACTTTATTCTTTGTTTTCTTTGTTTCTGATATTACAACTTTTTCTTTTCTTTTTTTTTCCAACTTTATGCTATTTTTTTCTTTGAGTATTATGACTTCACACTCCCTAATATATCATCTCTATTCTTGTAAAATGACTGCTCTTTTTTTCTGTTTTTATTGTTGTTTTTGTAGTTTTCTCCATTAATTGTATTTTTAGAATGTGCCGAGGGCCAATAAAAAAAACAAAAACGCTGTGTCTGTATTGGCCCCCGGGTCACACTTTGGACACCACTGACATTTCTGAAGATTTCAAATGATTATATTTCATGGTATGAAGCGCGGACAGGCAACAAATGTTATTTTTCTAGTTTTCAAGGGAGTTTAAATTAATGATTTCAATTTGTATTCATTAAACATGCATTTTAAAAATGTATTTTACAGTTAACTTTGCATTTATTGTGCATTTAAACATGTCCTGTGGACACAAATAGCACTGATTTGGTGGACTGGCCCTTAAATAGTATGTAACACACATCTTCAATGATTCTGAAAAACATCCATCCATCCATCCATTTTCTATGCCGCTTATCCTCATTAGGGTCGCGGGGGTATGCTGGAGCCTATCCCAGCTGACTTCGGGCGAGAGGCGGGTACACCCGGGACTGGTCTCCAGCCAATCGTAGGGCACATATAGACAAACAACCATTCACACTCACATTCATACCTATGGACAATTTAGAGTCTCCAGTTAACCTAACATGCATGTTTTTGGATTGTGGGAAGAAACCGGCGTACCCGGAGAGAACCCACACACGCACGGGGAGAACATGCAAACTCCACGCAGAGATGATTCAAAGATTCCAGGTCTTCCCGATCTCCAGACTGTGTGATCAACATGCTAACCACACATTTTGAAAAGCATGAACTGTGTAAAGAATTGTCACTTTCTTAACATACAGATGGCCAGAATTAAACATACAGGCTCAAATGTATTCATATAATCACCTAAGTATGATAAGATGTGGTGCTGGAGGTTCTAGAATGTCTTAACTGGACATGGTCGAGCCCTATTAACATAAAGACAAGGACATTGACATGCAAGGACATTCTGCATGAACAAAACAGTGCAATAAAAGCTGTGCATCTTTGTGTTATGGATGTGCAGGTGCGGCTGATCTTAAAGCGATCACAACACGCTTCACAATAGTTTACACACTTGCCAACTTGCCCAAGCCATTACATAAGTCTCACACATTCACACGCACAAACAGGCTTATTAGCGGGAGAAGGCCCCGTGATCCCAAGAACATTTGGAGCATGCATGGACATGCACATCCATCATAAGAGCAGAAGAGTATGATGGCCTGCGCTGCATAATGAATTAAACATAGCCATAGACCCACTAAAGGTTTGCAGTGAATATCTGATCACTGGAGGGGTGCGTGTTTGTCTTATAAGTTATTAATATGCTAACTCTTTTACTCTGAAGGGAGGAAATGTCCAAGGGAAAGGGCACGGCGCTGAGGCGTGTTTGTGATTGATCATTTGTCGGACCACACCGTTGTCCTTCAACGACTTCGGAAGTAGGGGTGGGAATCACAGAGTTCTCACAATAAGATCATATTTGATGTCACTTATCTGCGTTTCGCATACAGTCATTTATTTATGGCGGCCCGCACACGCAGTGCTCTTCTCAACAAGCAGCGGGTGCTGCATGTGGGCTCCTCCCCCATCTAAAAGCACTCGCAGGTGGCTCTGTCTTGCTTTTTGTGTGTTTTTTTCTCTCACTTTTTTTTCTCAATTATGCACATTTGTCAAAGAATGAACATACCGAATGATTATTTGGAAATGTCCTCCTTGAAAATGAAGAGGGGCGCCTCTTTTCTGATTTTAGATGTTTAAATTTGGCATGGAGTACAGTAGATCCCCGCCTATTTGCCGTTTGGCATTTGCTCCCTCGCGTACTCGCTGACTGGCGCTTGCTACAGGGGGAAAAAAGAGTGCTGCAGCCACGAGTCCAGCAGAGGGCAGTGTCTAACAAGTCAGTTCACTCAACATGTTTCAGCAGCAAGCTGCGTAACAAGATGTTGCATAATTGCATGTTTTGTCAGCACACTGAGCCTGTAATTGTTTCTTAATGTGGAAACCTGATTTTATAAGAAGTGTTAGAGGCATTCAATAGGCCAGGGTTGTCCAAACCTTTCCCAACAAGGGGCCGCATACGGTAAAGTCAAAGGGTACGGGGGCCACGTTGATAGTTTACATTTTGTAAACCAGCCTATGCTGATATACGAACAGCCTGCATTTCAGCTTGGTGTTACAGGTGACTAAGTCGAGTATTTCTATGAACTTTTTCTCCACTGCCCTGTTTTTTTGTTTTTTTTTTGCTGTTGTTGTTTTTTTTGCTGGTTTTTTTGCTGTCTTCTTGTGTTTTTTTTTTCATAAGACTGTGACTTTATTTCCATAATATTTTGACTTTATTCTCCTAATATCACAACTTTTTCCCACCCGACTTTTCCAAAAATTGCAACTTTATTCTTTGTTTTGTTACCTATTTTTGCATTTTTTGTTATTATTACTACACTGCCGTCCCTCGCTATATTGCCGTTCGAAAATTGCTGCCTCACTCTATCGTGTTTTTTCCAAAAATTGATGAATTAACAAATGGCTGCTGTTTCGTGATCACGAGGCGTCAGTGATGTTGCGTTGATGAGACATTACCTTACATTACATTACCTTCAAACTGCATGGAGTCAGCCATGGCATGTCTGACATGATAGAGTGAAAAAAGTTCTCCTCCCATTCTGTGTGGAAGTGGTATGTTTTTGGCTTCTTTCTTTGTCCTTCTTCTCCACTCCGTTTGAAACCCTTTCTTAAGTTTAGAACAAATAAATTGGAGGCTAACCGGTTAGCTCAGTAGCTTTCTATATGCTATGAACGGCGGCCGTCTCTTATGTCCCTGCAGTGATCACGCAGCCTGTGCGTCGGTGTTGGTGGACACAAAGAATAATAGGAGTGCAAAGGTGACTGTAGGGATGTTATTTCATGTCTAGAAATTGTATTTAAAAATTCATAAACAGGTTTTCTATGCGCTAACTACGAAAATATTCCGTTTATTAGTCCTACTTCGCGGAAGTCACTTAGCGCGGTCGAGTGTGGAATCAATTGACGACGAGAAACACCCCTGCTAAAGGGGTTAGAGCAAGGGTGTCCAAAGTGTGGCCCGGGGGCCATTTGTGGCCGACCCTCTGCACATTTTACAAATACAAAAAAACAAAAAAGCTACCAAGAAAAATAGAAACAGAGCACTAATTTTACAAGGAAAAAAAGTGGAAATATTACAATAACGTCATAGCATTACAGTAATATAAAAAATTGTAACATCACAGCTAAAAATGTTCTATGCATAATGTTGTAATACTATGAGGAAAAAATAAATATTTTAATAGTAATTTCCGCAATAATTTTCACAATATTAGCAACAAAACAAAGGAAAAAATTGGAAAATTAGATTGGGGAAAAACGTTGTGATATTACAAGAATAAAGTGCAAATATTATGTGAATAAAATCACCAGTGTTATGGCAAAAAGGTGAAATATTTGTAAAACAGCAAAAGTAGAAAACAAGCAGTGGAGAAAATGTCATAATCCGGTTTGCGTTTTTCTTTAACTGTATAACTTTTTAACATTTCTACATGGCTTGGTTTCCAAAATGTAAAATATCAAAGTGTCCCTCGTATCCTTTGATTTTGCCGTATGCAGCCCTCGCTGGGAAACGTTAGGACATCCCTGTTTAGAGTATGAAAAATAGGCATTTTGGCCGGGGGACGCGCATGAATAAAAAGTGATGGTTGCAGAAGTATTCCCACCTTCTCCATGTCTCCACACAGATCATCCCTAGGAGATTATCTAAACAGAGGCCAGGATAGCCCTTCCTGCTACTCTCCTCCTCCCTGCGGTGAGGACCTCCAGGAAGATCACACCTACAGCACCGCCAAATCCCCGACCAGGCTGGGGTCCTCCCAGGCCGCGGCCCCTTCCTCTCCCTTGGACGACGACGACGACATCATCGCCGTGGAAATCCAATCCGACGTCAAACCCGAGCCCCGGGAGATCCCGCTGGATTCCCACGTTACGACCGCCGCCGCCACCTACGTTTCCCAGCAACCCCTGCGCGGACAGAGACGTAGCTCGGGGGCGGGAGCCGGGACGCTGGCGGGAAGCAGCTTTGTGTGGACCAAAAACCGAGCGCGGGGCATCAGCGACACGCTGCCGCTGAAGAAGCGGCGCGCCATGGCGACGGCGGTGGAGAAGCCGCCGGAGAGCGACGACGAGGAGATGAAGGAGGCGGCCGGGTCGCTGCTCCACCTGGCCGGGGTCAGGGCCTGCCTCAACAACATCACAAATCGCACCGCCAAGGGCCAGAAGGAGCAGAAAGAGGCCCTGAGAAACTAAAAGACACGTAATCACACATACACACGCTCGCACGCCGACATGCACACACAAGTAGGTCAACAGGTAACACGGTTAGTCTCAACGGACACTTCTCATCTCCCTCTATCTAACTGCAGGGCATTAGGTGAATCCTACTTATTTGTGGCAATATCAAAAATCGATGTTTTCCTACATGTTCAGCAACACTAATGGGTACTTCTCATGTGTCTTCTTCTTGTTTTTGTCATTTTCAAACAAAAAAAACACACACAAAAAAAAAAAAAAGGGGATGAAAGCCATAGTAAAAAGCATTCGTTTGGACACGTCGGCAAGAGAAGCGAAGCGCGGACGGGAAGATGGCTGTTTTGTCTTGCGTATCTCTTTGTGTGCGTGAACCTGTAGCAATCTCGCGGCGATGGCGGCAGAGAGCGGCGCGAGCATCACTCTCCTTCGCATCCTTACACGAGCACAAATGTGAGACTGTGCCAAAGAGAAGTGACCAGGTTGCTTCATGTAGCCAATACGACAGACAGCTGACAAAAAAAAAAACACAAACAAAAAAAAAAAAAACCCAACCCTGAAGGCTACGGTAGTAAAGCTTGACGAGTGTCAAAATAATTGTAAAACCCGATGTGATATATAATCATGCACTTGTTATTATTTCACGCCACTTCTAGTGAAGCCACATGGTTTCTTTCGAGAGCACTCACAGTATTTAAGAGTAGATATATTCAAATGAAAAAGACAAAAAAATCTCATGTGTATCACCGTAGAGACGGATAGCGTGCCGGGGGCGAGGCAATATCTCCCTTCATTTTGTTGTCGGTCGTCGTTGCATAATGTAAACGTCCCCCCCCTCCCCCGAACTTTTACCCAGTACTTCCTGTCTCCGGACGCCCGGAGAAGACGTCTACACGGTTTACGTTGGTGTCTGTTCCCTCCTCCTCCTCCCTCCTCCTCCTCCTCCTCACTCGACCCTCATAAAGATATAAGCAATTTGCCCCCGCGCGGGCAACTCTGTAAAAAGTTAGAAAATATTTTATTTTTTTCCTTTCTTAATTGAAGCAATTTGACCTGCAGGACTTTCTCAGTTATATTGCATGGGTGCTTGTAAATAAGATACAAAGCAAATCTTTTTTATTCAAAGAACATGTAAGATAAACGATGTATTTAGCATGAAGCATGACTTATTTTCATATAAACCTTGATGATCCTAGACGAAAGGAAAAACAAGTTTTGCCGCCAATTCTTATACCCGTGACTATATTGGATTTTTTGTTTTTGTTTTGTCTTTTTCGTTGTTGGGTTTTTTTCCCCTGCGTTTATTTGAATCCTTTCAGGGGTTCTTGAAAGACACGCCTTCAGAGAGCAACGTGGGGACGTCACTCTGCAAATGGAGGTTTCCGGCTCTGTAAAGGCCGTCTCTTAGGGGTTCTGTCTTCTTCTGCTTGTACAGTGGTTGAGGTGATCAGTGTTATTCCACAACACATCTGTAGTGTGTGTGTGTGTGTGTGTGTGTGTGTGTGTGTGTGTGTGCCCAGGAACACACTGTTTAACATTGTGCCTGCCTGCCTGCCCCTCAGTACCTCTGTTGTCATGTCTAAGACATGTGTGGACACACCTTTCTTGGTTTAACACGACAGTATTGTTTTGTTTTTTATCCTCCTGCCTGTGTGTGTGTGTGTGTGTGTGTGTGTGTGTGTGTGTGTGTGTGTGTTCAGTGTAAATGTACCAAACAGTCGTCGGTGTCCTGAAGCAGCTTACAGCGTGTCCCACATGACAAGGATTGTTCGGGATGTATTCAGACGAAGTAGAAAACACAAAAATGTACACTTAAGCCCAAAATGAGCGGATGGGTATTTTTTTTTTCCATTTGGACACAAAATTCCGTGTCCAATCTTTTTCACCAGAAAATGGAAATGGTTCATATTTGGCATTGATGTCACCGACTTTGTCGCGATGTATTTTGCGAGCGTTCTTACCCCCCATAGGTTCCGTTTTCTCAAAAAGCAACCCTAATTGGACACTTGGAGACGCTAGCATGAAAGCACGGATGGCTCTTCACGCTCACAGGCGGCTCCGTCTTGTTTGTGAGCTTTAAAAAAAAAACACACACATAAAAAGAAGCGATAGAGGAAATTTCGGTCGGATTTCCGAGGTTTTTGCTCACTGTTGTTTCCCTGAGCATTCGTAAAAATTCGGCCATAAGCCTTTAAATATAGCTAAAGTTAGCTTAGCAATTTTTTTTTTTTTTAAAAAGGGTTTTCTTCATTTTTTTCAAGCTGCCGTGCCACCACTTAACCTCACACTTTAAAAACAGCAGCTCGAGATTGTGCTTGAACTTACCAGGATCCTTTAGAACGCTGCAAAACATCCTTAGAACTTCATAAAATCATCTTTTTTTTTTAAATCGTGAATATTTGGCTAAAGAAATAAAAATTCACTGTGAAACCGTGCAGAATACGAATCATTTTGGGCTTAACTGGATTTTCTGTTGTGAAACATTTTTGATTCCTCGGAAATTAGGGATGGGCTTCAGACAAAAATTCCACTGGTTGAGTATGGTTGGCATTAACATTTAAAAACAAAGAATCTCTCTCGAAATGTTCTTAACTCCTGTTTCCTTGCCATTGTTGGTGGAGTTTTTCGAATGCTCCCAAATTCCCACAGCTGAAGTCCTGTTTTTCTTCCATAAAGTAGTTGAGGGTGAGCCAACAGCGCCTCTGCTGGTTACAGCTAAGTACTGCACTCCAAATGAAATAAGTTCAAATGAATCAATGATTATGCCCGTCCCTAATTTGCAGTATTCATTCAGTATTGGACGTTGCTAAAGGTAAGCTATCGCGGCGCTCGCTTTCAAGGCGTGTTAAGGTTATCTCTTCCAGCTACGAATGAAAGAACGCTGACTTTCTTTCATTCTGAAGCGATTTTTGATATTGTGCCACCGCTTGCGCTTTGGCTTTGAACGCCAGAGGACCGTTCTGGAGGCTATGAAGCGCACGTGCAGCAGGGTAGCAGCTAAGTGACGAGCCAAGTGTCCACACGCATGTCCCATCCACACCAGTGCCACCTGTAGCATGCATCGCTGGCTTCCTGTCATTCTCTATGCTGTCCATGCTGACGCTAAAAAAGGAGAGTTTTCTTGTGACCCGTCCCTCGTGTGATACGTGTGTGAGGTCAGGCCCTATGCTGTATTTTACAGTAGCAAAGGAATGTCAGGATGTGTCGCTTAAAAAAAAAAAAAAAAAAAAAGAAAGAAAAACAAAACGACGACTTCCTCTGTCTCATTTGCATTCAGCAACTAAAGCGAGTTTACTTCACTGCCTGACGATACCCTAAACAAGTGTTTCTTTTCAAAGCTGCCAAGCAAACAGCAAAATGCTATAAAAAACACACACAACAAACAAAAAAATCAACAAAAAGTTGCCATTTTTTGTGTTTTCTCCTCTCGGGCGATATAGTCTACAATACTGCCATTATATTTGGTGATTGTCTCCGCTGAGTATTGGAAAGCCATAGGTTAGTGATGTCAAACATACAAAACTGTTATTGATCTGTGAGATGTGATGCAGAGTACACCCGGGTGTGTTGGTTTTTCCGTAAATGTTCAACTCCCCCTCTTCGCTTCCCCCTCTTCCTTATTGTGCAATCATATTGCCAAAGAATGAGTTCAAGACCTGTTCCATCACTACATGTAAATATCAACGTTGTCCAATAGCGTGGCAAAAAATATATATATAAATGTTGTTTTATTTTGTTTTTCCATTTTCTGAGAAACTGCAATGATGTTTATGTGATGTATTGTCTTCCAGTTGGTTGCAATAATAAAAAAAAAATCCAAGTTGCAGAAGAGGAGTTCTTTTTTGGGGGGGGGGGTGGTCGCACGGTGGATCCCTGCACGCTCGCCATTCGGCGTTCACGTACATGCAATTTCGGGGATTTTCGGAGAAAGCAGGCCGTCTCATTACAGTGTTCCCTGGTTTGTCGCGGGGGATGGGTTCCCAAAATAGCCCGCAATGAGTGAAATCCGCGAAGTAGCCAACTTTATGAATATTAAATATGTTTTAAGGCTGTAAAACCCCTCACCATACACTTTATATGCTTTTCTCAGACAGGCAATAACGTTTTCTCACATTTCTCGCTCAAAGTTCAAATTTCATTTGATTTTTAATGATCAAGCTACTGTCAACCTAGTGCCTCACCCTGACCGTGCCTCGTCCTGGCGCCATTCGGCTGTAGCGTTTTTGTACCCTTGTTAAAACATACCGCTCCTGCCGTCCACCTACTCCTTCAACCTAAGACTCATTTAGCCCGTTAGCTTCTTCTTCTATTGTTTATTGGCGGTTGGCAAGCAGCTCACACAGTTAGCTCGTTTGCTAGCAACTATTGACCCCCAACAGGAAACTGCATGAAGGAGATTGGCTGATTGATTGACAATGGTCTACAGCAAAAACAATCACATTGTTTTTGGTGCCTAACTGTTTCCCAAGTGTGTTAGTGCGTCAAGAAGAAGCGGATTCAGATTCTGCGAGGCCCGGACTCGTCTTTCTCAGCGTGTTCGTTTATGTCTCATAAAGACTCGCCAAGCGGCTGTTCACCGTCCTCGATTTATCCGACAGTGTCATTGATTGGACCAAAAACGTCCAATCTGGAGGGGCCTTCTCGAGGAGGGAGAACATCTTGGTGCATCTCGAGCTACAAAAAAAATATCCGCCCCTCTTCTGGTTTCCACCAACAGATGCAGTCAGGAAGGGGTCTCCTTTGATCCTCTCACACGGCTTGAGTTCCTTCGGCAACGCGTCCTGTAAGTTTGTAGACCACGAGATCAGGTGTTTTTTCCGCTTGTAAAACGTCCTCGTGTTATGTTTGACTGTATTGTGTGAGACTTGTATAGGTTTGACATAATGAAAAATGTCGGGAAAGCAGCTATATATTCATTTTATCAAGGGTATTATGAGAAGTTTTGAATGTAAAATAAGTGCACTGACTGCTTGACCGCTTCAGAGGCGTCTTTTTTTCCCCCCTAAGCAGGGTTCAAGTGCATATAGGATTTTCGGAAAGGCAACACCAGCTTGCCTCGCTCCCCTTTAGTTCACCCTGCAACGGACACCATCAGCCTCCATAAGCTATGTGAAAGTGGAGCCTCCTTGATGTTCTCTCAAGGCTGACCCCCATAATTAACCTCACACACTCCCATCAACGGCGGTCTTATCAGAACGCTGCTTCTTCTGACAGTTAATTATTCATTTACTTCCTCTAATCATGCAAGTTCAATACTTACGATTAGAAGTCAAAACTTAGCTCGAAGTGTAGGGGGGACCAAAGAGTCCTTCGATGTGAGGCGGGGGTGAGGGGCAGGGAGGGACACGCCATTCTGGAGTCGCCGTGTCAGTGGAAGTCCATTCATAATTGAAGCTGAGACTGGCTTAATCTCGATCCAGTGGCTCTTGTGTGTGTTGCTGCACGCTCCCACCATCAACGCAACTGGAGCTTGCAGTTTCTTTGTTGCTATGCAACTAAAGCAAGAACGAAGGGGCTGGACGGGGGGGGGTGCATTCACAAGATCTTTAGAGGGCATCATCAGTTACTAAGAGTGGGACTCCGTTGTATCAACAAGCGCTCTTTTGAGATCTTCAAACGCGCCTTAAATGTCATCTTTTGACGGTCCCACGGTGGCCGAGTGGATGGCCTCACAGACAGGAGATTGAGGGTGTGAATCCGAAACGTTCCTGTGTGGAGTTTGCCTCGGTTTACGCAGTCCAAAAGCATGCGTGTTAGGTTGAACGGAGACTAGGATTCATGTGTTTCTTGCCAAGAACCAACCAACCGTGTTGGTCAAAAGTTTTTTTTGGAAAAATCATTGATATTTCGAAATTAGATCACATGTTAGCATGGCTTGAGATTACAATTTTTGGGGGGATTTTCTTTTTTCTAAATCGTCCATCGTCCAATTTTTTGCCGTAGTTGTGAATATGACTGTGAAAGGTTTAACTGCTGACTAGTTCGGAGTGTACACCACCTCTCGCCCAAATTCAGCTGGGATAGGCTCCGGCATTCCCTTGACATTATACCTAAGCAGTATAGAGAATGGATTAATGGATACCATCTCCTTTCTGGAATCAAATATGGAAGAACTCACATAGGAATAACACAAGAAGTTACACATATTCTAACCTAAAAATCTACACTAACCGTATATGTGTGCTCAAGTGCACTGGTGGCCTACGTTGCGAATATATAAACACACAATTATGCAAAACTTTTTCCTTGTCGATGAAGGAAACGCTGCTAAAAGAACAGCAGAAGCAGAGTGTGTTGTACGTTCCTGTACACACCATCCACAGCCACACAGTGACCACGAGAGGCAAGTTTCCATGGAGACAGAAGTGGAGCTAACATTCTCTTCTTGTCAGCCCTCGTTTATTGCAAAAAGCTCGATCGTTAAAGGAAAGCTCCCGTCGGTGATCAGGACAAGTGAATGTGAATGATTAGATGAACGGAATAGGGCTCACACCTCCCCGTTGCGTGCGTGCGTGAGTGCGTGTGTGTGCGTGAGTGAGAAATAGCTCAAATCTAAAGTGACTGGATTGTGCGTTGTGTGTGTTTTGTTGTTTGGCGTGCTCATGAAGACTACAGTGCTGAAGCGCAAGCACGAGGTGGCAGTACCCTCTTGTGGCAGCCATATGTCACTACATCAAAAAGCTCGAGTGCCGCATATAATATAAAAATAGTAAATAATAAAATAATATAACATACAAATATTAATAATAGTTGTCAAATTGCATGCATTTATCACATCATTCACATAATGTCATAATATTAATAATAATATATATAGCTACTACTATAAAACTACTACTTTAATGTCATAGTTTACATAGTTACATAGCTTTGGGAAAAAAATAATTTCCAACATTCGGAACTTGGTTTAATTTATTTTGCCATAGCAAAATAAAGCAACTGTATGCTCACAGGTAATGATTTGGTTACCTTGTTTTGTCTTACACAACGCTGCCAGTGCAGCTTTAATTGAATTGGCCCTGTTTTGTATTAACTTCAAATAAAGTTAAATAAAATTAAATAAAGCATTAATTGATTGTGTCTTGGGATTCATGAGAAGTCGTGGCACATTATTTGAGTACATTATAAACAATGTAGAGCAGGGGTGTACAAAGTGTGGCCCTTTTTTTAATGGGCATGCGGCAAATAGGAAAAACAAAAATACATTAAAAACAGTAAAATAAAACAATACGAATAACTAACACAAATCTATGTCTTTAAATATGTACAACGGTTTTTAGCCTAGTTTGAATGTTACAATTAAACTTCATTTCCCAACATGCCGTATACAGCCGTTTCTCTTTGAAATCTCGCGACACTTCCGGCTTGACCCTGCCCTATGTCTCGCGCACTCGCAGCTCCTTCGCTCAGTATATAAAGCAGAACAACGGCGGACGGAGGACGGCTGGGGATTCGCAGCCCGGGATTGTAAATAAGACCGCCAAAAACTGTTTTATTTACAAAAGTGATGCCGGCTGTTTTAAAGTACCGTTCCCAGTTGTTTTAACAGTTTTTTGTCCTTTTTGGCTCTTTATTTCTCGCCCATTTCCGTGTGGTTTTTTACACTACGCGTATAATGGCGAGCTCGGCTAACTCGAACCCAGTGGTAAGGATCAATCTCAAGGATTGTCAACGTGGGGGGAAATGGGGGCTGAAGTTGTCGAAAACATGTTTTGATGTTAATTAAATCACAAGCATTGACTTTGCAATGCAGGAACACAAAATTAAACTAGCATCAGTCGACAGGACATTTGATTCAGGTTTCTAGTCTTGTCACTCCTATTGAACAGCAGGTAGACATAACGTTAATATAGGTGAGAAAAGGTGCATTGCCACATATTTTAATACACATTCCAAAGTGGTGTCGAGTTTGAGTAGTTGTCAAAATGTGGTTCGTTGGCATTTGTGACGTTCCTGATATGTGATAGAATGAATTCACCCGTGTTGTGCTTGATGTTATGGCGTTTCGATTGCGTTTATGTCGACAGTTGGACACGAGGTGAGCGGTGATAAGAGGAAAATGGCCGACATTACGTGCGTTATTTTTTTATGTACGCAAAGCACAATTTAAGATTCTTTGTGATGGAATAAAGTAGGTAAAAGTCGCGAGGGGGCAACGTTCACGTATGCTGCATCATCATTGTCCACCATTCCACGACGTGAAGGCAACAAACCCGCCAAAAAACCCCACTTCCAACCCCATCTTGGAAAAAACAGCATTCCTTCTTCCCAAAGATAATTCCAGTCAACCTAGTTCAAAATGACTAGAAATACGATAACTGATCGACAACACACTTATTAAACGTGGAATTCGCGAGTCGCTCTGTAAAATGGCTTCCACGTCTCCCTTCCTCTCGCGCTCCACTTCTGGTCCTCCTCCCGCTCGGCTGCCTGGTTTTATACCGCCATCTTGGCTCTCTAATATAGACTGGCCGGGGATGGGAAGGTGCTACACGACGCTACGTCACTGGCTCCGCTTATAAACACCAGGGTGCTTTAAATAGTGGAAGAGCAGCCCGGGCTGAGGGGGAGGGAAGGAGAGAGCCGAGGTCTGTGTCGCGGGCATCGGGACAATCCCACGCGGCGGCCCCTTGTGTTGTACTCGTCTTGTTTTAACGCTTTTGTTCAGTGATGGTCACCGTCCGTAGAGTCTTAAAGTGTCGATAACTGTTTAACGAGGACGTGGTAATTTATGGTGTGTTTTTGGCTGACACGTATTCATTATTCTGTGGGTGGAGTTGGCCACACAATGCATGTGCATCCACTTACTATTGTCATACTGACGTGTGGTACAATGGTTTATTTATCCTCGTGGTTGGAGTTTACAGTAGTGTGCAGCTGTGCTCATTACCTTCTAGGCCCTCGTGCAACAAAATAACATGACCAAAAGCCTGATGTACAGTGCCACATCACCAAATTACACCCACAAAATTTTGTAATTAACTCAGTAATAAGCATTGATGTGTTTTTATTGTATTTTTTTCCAGTGTAACTAGTACCACCAGTACTCTTATGCATGGAAATAACATTCAACATAAGTTGGTAAATTCATGTGATATGTGACTGGTTAAAGCTTTACTTAAGTTCATTAAGCTGTATTAAAGGGTCCTTGACATGGTTCATCAACTTGACGTAAATATTCGCATAATGTTATATTTTGTTTGTAATTATGTTCTACATTGTTCAGGTTTGAATTCACAAAAATTATATTTATAGTTCATGGCGCCAGCCATGACAAACTACCTCGCAGCTCAGCCTCATGTCCGGCAGTGACATCCTCTGCGTAACACATTTCAACTAAAGCGGTGTATGTCATGCTAAATGTTGTGTTGCTGCTGGATGTTAACAGTATGTGAGTGATATTGAATGAAGCAAGTGTACAATACAGAACAAAACTATATCTAACACATTTAAACAAAGTTGATGAATCATGTCAGGGACTCTTTGATGACATTTTCTAAACTTGTCTGGCAACACTGATAAGTTAGTTTGCAATTGACACACATGGAAAAGTTTGTGTAGGTTTTATTTTCAATCTGTACAAGTTGAGTATTTTGTACGTCTGGGGTGTCCAAAGTTATTCCACAGAGGGCCGCGTATTGAAAAATGAAAGAATGCAAGGGCCCATTTTTATTATTTGGTAAACCAACACATGTAGATATGCTACGAAGTTATGTATATTTAAAGAAAAACTGCATCTCAGCTTTGTGATATAGGTGAAAATACCTGTTAGTCTGAACTTAGGCTTCATTGTTTTTCCTCGCATTTTTGCTGTTTTTTTTAAAAAAAATTTAAATATTTCCAAATATTTCAACTTTCTTCTTAAATAATCTTTGTATATTTTCTTTTTGTAATATTATGACTTTATTCCTATAATATTCAAACTTTATTCCCCAACCTAATTTTCTGAAAATTGCAACATTATTTTGTTTTGGTTTGTTTCTCAAAATGTTATGACTTGTAAAAAAAAGTTTTTCTATAATATTTAAACGCTACAAAAATTACGTTATTTTTCCTCATGATATGACAAGTTTATTCTTGTAAAATTGCAGCTTTTTTCTCGTTATGACTTTTTTCTGTTAATATTGTGACTTTATTCTAGTAAAATTGCACGTGTTTTATCATTTCTGCTGTTTTTTTAATTTTCAGACCATTTCAACTTTTTCTTGTAAATTCTGTTATTTTTACTTTATTGCAATGATATTTTGTCTTTATTCTTGGAACATAACAACCTTTTTCGCAACCTAATTTCCCCAAAATTACAGCTTTAGTTGGTGTGTTTGTTATATTGCAAGTTTTAAAATTTCCCTTAATATTTCAACTTTATGCTACTAAAATTACAGTAATCTTGTAAAATTACGACTTAGTTTCCTTGTTAAATTATATTTTTAGAATGTGCCAAGGCCCAAAAAAGAAAAAAAACAGCTGCTGGCTGCAAATGGCCCCTGGGTCGCACTTTGGACACCCTTGCTGTAGGGATGCCGAATGTTGTGCTCAGTGAGTATATCAATGGTCCATTTTATATTTTTTTGCTTCCTTGTAGCCTAAACTGTACAAGACTGTGATTGAGGATGTGATTAACGAGGTACGAGAATTGTTCCTGGATGAGGGAGTGGATGAACAAGTCCTTCTGGAGCTGAAAACGGTAACAAAAGTACTGTATTGTCACTGCATGCTGTAACACGAATGAGATCTTACTAACAAACGACACAGGACCTGCTGCTCGTTATGAAGAGCGATACATGCGTTCATATTCAGTCTCCAAAAGTATCCAATAAGATGGGTCGCTAGTGTTTTTTTTGTTTGTTTTAAGACAGCCTTGTGGGGTCTGAATATTTGCTAAATACAGTGGTGCTTTGCAAACCAAAGCAAATTTTGCCATAAAAATCCAATTAATCTGTTCCAGACACCCAAAAATGTTACACAAAACACGTTTTCTAGACAGTAATTATAGTTTTACATGCAGAAAATTATGCAAAAATAATTGCAAATAACGAATGAACAACTGAACCTTTAACATCACTTTTACCTAGTCTTGTTGGGGAGGGGGGGCATAAGTTAAACTAACACAAAATAAGCACATTATTCTGCCGCAACCACAGTTTCAAATCTATTTGTGGCAGTCCATATGTATTTGTGGTGGGCCATCATAAATGAATGTATGCGAAACACTGGAATTGTATCAAATATTACCAAATAACACAGCCATAACTCTTTATCGAGCACACTGGATTGTGTGTTGCAGCTATGGGAAAGCAAACTGTTGCAGTCCAAGGCGGTAGATGGCTTCCACACGGAGGAACAGGCTGCCCTGCAGGCTGCTCAGCAACAGCAGCAGCAGCAACAACAGCAACACCAACAGCAGCAACAGCAAGTCCAACAAGTCCAGCAGGTTTCCCAGCCAGCGCAGACCCAGCAAGTCATCCTGTCTCCCCAGCAGCAGCAAGGTTGGTTCACTGGAATTAGGAGTGGTTTGAATCCTTAAATGACTCCATAGCCAGCAGATGGCACTGTTTTTCTTTCTTTCCAATATGTCATGTCATACTGTACTATGTGTGTCACTTAACACCTAATGTTGTGACTGATTTTATTCTTCAATTGGCCAGTATACTTTGTTTATTTAGCAAAGTCTGCCTGGCAACAACTACATTGGCAAACATGCAACATGGCCAAGAAAATGAATGTTGAGCTCTGTACAGTAACTGTCTGCAATAATTTGTTTTTGTCAATCGTGAAAGTTTTAGAAAGAATAGCTTTTTCATTTTTTAAACAAAAGAAATAAACTGTTCCTGTCTTAGCTAAATGGTTGGTGTCTTGGTGTATGACTTGGACTATCTTTTGGGTTAATATGATTTAATGCCAACAAAATTAAATGTTATTCATGAATTGTTCTGTGTTGTATTGGCTAATGGTATAGTTTAGACATGTTTCTCTCTGCAGCCCCCCAGCAGCAAGTTCTTGTTCCAGATTCCAAGATCCTCCAGCACATGACTGCCACAGGCATGGTAAGTGAGCAGGTGTTGAAAAGTTGTAGGATAGTTAACCCCCACACCCACCCACCCCCTGCTCAAACAGGATGTTCTGCCAGGTCCATTGTATGATTTTGGTGCATGTGATATTCATGATTGTTTGCTCCTCTAGAGTGCTGCAGCTACACAAGCAGCGCTTGCTCTGCCCACAGGGGTCACGCCGTATCCCCAGCTCATCACAAGCTCAGGTACGTCCCACACTTTGTCAAGTGTGCTGATGCTAATGGAATCCATCACAAATCATTTTTTGGCTCTGTGATTCTTCAGGTCAGTTCCTGCAAGTTGTTCGTGCACCTAATGGGGCTCAGTACATCATTCAGCAGCCTCAGCAGCCCATCCTCTTGCAGCAGCAGATGCAACCAGGATCTGTGCAGGCCCCAGTCATTCAGCAGGTATGTTTACAGCTCAACAGCAACCACTTTGCCCTCATTGACTCCAACTGCTGCTGACTCTTTGCAATGTACCATGTCCAGGTCCTGGCTCCTCTACAAGGAGGCTTGTCTCAGCAAACAGGAGTCATCATCCAACAGCCACAGATTGTCTTAGCTCCTGGAAACAAAGTCCCAGGCAACGCACAGGTTAGCACACTCTTCCACCACATTTCATGGTCTGTTTGTCTTTTTGCAGTTCAGACATTTGGTTTAAACAATATTTTTACCCATTTATGTGAAAATTCAACAGACTAAATATGATTGAAGTATTTAAAGAACAGAAAACCTATTGGTAAACGAGGGGGGAAATATTTTTTTAAGTATTTAATTTTTTTAAAATTTTGTTTTGTCACTTTTGCAGGAAGAAAAAAACAGAAATAATGTAATTTTAAAACGGCTAACCAATCATGTGGACTGCGTCGCCACTGACGCAAGGTTAGAATTTTTGGGAGGTACACGTCAAGCTTCACCAGAGTTTGAAAGAGGAGCAGCGAGCCGCTGTTGCACAATGAAGCCTTTAATTGCACAGGACTTCCACACACTTTTGTACCAGAAGCTCACTGGGCCTCATTCTCGTACTCCTTCCCTCATAGGTGATGCAGGCCACTGCAATGGCGCCTCAGCCTGGTCAGGCAGCGGCTGCAGCTCAGGTCCAGCAGGTCCAACAGGCTCAGGGCACAGCAGCACCACAGGCCCAAGTGCAGCCCCAGCCACAGCAGGCAGGTCAACCCCAGGCTCAGCAGCCACCCATAATGCTGCAGGTGGACGGGGCCGGAGACACGTCCTCAGATGAAGACGAGGACGAGGAAGAGGAGTATGATGAAGATGAGGAGGAGGAGAAAGACAAGGATGGGGGAGAAGATGGGCAGGTGGAAGAGGTGAGAGAAACACCATTATTTCAATCATTGATTGCCATTGACGTTTATGTTTGCTTGTTAGGAGCCACTGAACAGCGGTGATGATGTCAGTGACGCGGAGGACCAGGAGCTGTTTGACACAGAGAATGTAGTAGTGTGCCAGTATGACAAGGTGAGATATCCCCGCATTGCCAACTCTCTTCACAGAGGATGCATACCAAAGCTTGGTACCATAGCAGACAAAAAACGATTGTAACCGAACCGAAAAGCTAAGAAGATATCAGTGCCTTGTTTTGGTGCTAAGAGTGACACTAAAATAAGACAAAAATGAGGTATCGGTACCACTGAGTCAACTTTCGTGGCGGTGTTACTGTCGACGTTAGTTTTTCAACCTGCACAGACTAAGCTTTAAGTAAAATGTCTGTTTGGTTTGGTTGTACTAACCTCAAAAGATGCATACTCGGCCACCTGCAACAAGTACTTGAAGGTGATATTGTGCAATTAACATCTTGTAAGTACGCCCAGGTTAGTGTTTCGATCAACATCAAATTTCTGTCAAATGTTTTCTTGTGTGTACTTTTTCCGGTGAGTGTACAATATGGCACGTATCTTGTTGCTGTATTAATCTAGTGTGTGAGGCCAGCTGTGTTCTTCATGCAGTTTTAGATAGCAGCAACATTAGCTTGCTAATAGGTGGAAACAGGAACCGAAAGTCAGCTCTATCGCCCGTTTATGATGCCATCAGCTGTCTTTACTTAAAAGTCTGCAAGTCTCAAAAATGTTAACACAAAACATGTTTTTATAGTTTTACATGCATAAAAGAATTCTAAATGCATATCAATGATCAATGAAAGGGATAAATGAACATTTGAGGTTACTTTTACCTTTTTTGAAGACGTCATCGACAAAGACAAAATGTGGCAACTTGGACACCACGTTTCATTATCAAAACTCATGCATACTGTATTTCACTCTGTACTATAGCGTTTTTGTATCCTTGTTAAAACATTGCTGCAGATGAACCGAAGATTGATTTACAAGTTAGCAAGCAAGCTAGCGATGGCACTGATTAATTGGATTTACATTATTTCTTGATTTTGTTCGAGTACGTTTTGGTTAGAATCGGACGTTCATGACGCTAACCAAGGTTCCATTGTGTTATGTTATTATACACTATATCCTGTTGTTAAAGAATTTAAATTACTATTCTGTCCCTTTTCTGTCAAAAAAAACAACCGTAAAAAGCAAAAGGCATTTTACAAATTTTTGTATGTGTTCCTTTTTATAAGTCTCTGTTGGGTCACTGTTTAGGCACCAGCACCTTTTTTAAAAGTACCATTTTGGCGCCGATAATCACATTAATATGCAAATGATACCCAACCCTACTCTTCACTTGCCCCTCAGATTCACAGAAGTAAGAACAAATGGAAATTCCACCTAAAAGACGGCATCATGAACCTGAACGGGAGAGACTACGTCTTCTCCAAAGCCATCGGGGACGCCGAATGGTGAGGAAGACAAAAAAGCCAAGCAACAGGAGCAGGATTTCTGTTACTCCTCCAGTCCAGTTAACAGACAATATCAATATCCTTCCATATCCTGTGACTGGATTTGATTTTGGGACATGTCGGGAGTCGTAAGAGAACTCTGACAACCCCCAAAAGGACTGTGAGGTACCGTAAACCTGGGTCTCGCCGGTAGCACTCGGCGAGCCAGCCTTGCAGGATGAGAAACCGACAGCGAAAGGGAAAGCCTGCCCTTCTTTTTGTTTCTCAGCCTCAATCCCGAGCTGTTTCCCCACATTTCACACCATGCAGGCGTTAAGAGGACCAGAGTGACCCGACCGGCTTCCAGGCTAGAGGTCGTTAATTCGAACCCTGTCATGCACTGTAGATGGTAGACCGGTTCAACTCGTCTACGCTCAAGTCCAAACTTAATATTGCTGCCTTCACTTCTGCCAGAATCAACTTTTTGGCCTCACCCGCTTTTTTTTGTTTTTTTTGTTCTGGTGTCTCAAGTTTTGGAAAATGGTGCTCCGGAGCGTTTTATGTACTTTTAAACGTTTTCTTTTAAATTGAAGGGTTCTAACAAAGAAGTTTAAAAAAATGACTTAAATCTCAACACTATTTTATAGCTGTATAAAGGCATTATTTTAAAATGATTCTGCACCTATTCTTTCTTTCCCCTGCCAGCCTGTCTGTAGCCCCGTTCCAGTCAGCAATTCGGAATGAAGAATGAACAAATCGGTTTAGTGTGAAATTTACTTTTTGGCATCTGTCATTTTATCAACGTGTGTGCGCTTAAAGCAGTTAAGTTAATTAATAGCCGCTGTGTGTGTATGAGAGTTCACGCATTTGTTGATTGCACCACTGAGCACCCCCCCCCCTCCCCCCAGGAAAAAAAAAAAACAGATTGAAGCTTTTTTGTATTTATTCATGAAAGCTATTTGTCATCTACTTTTTTTTCGAGCCGCACCAAACTGTGCTCTTACAATCAAATAAGTGTTCCTTTTTTCTGTTGGCTCAACAAAGCTCTTCATTGTTCCAAATCATCTTGTGTGTTTTAGTCTGGGCTTTTAGACAAGGGTGTTTTCTAGGTGAGAAGGAAAGGAGTGTGTGTTTATCCTGATGTTTTTAGTGCCCCTGTTGCAGAAATTTGAAATAAATTACCTTTTGGGGGGGGGGGGCTGCTGTGTCCACCTGTTAGTTGGTGTGCGCCACATATTTTTATACAATGAATACAACCTTAAAGTAAAATGTCATTTAACATGTTCTTATTTCATTTGATGTCTTTCTGCTTTTCAAACCGAAGCTGTTCACGCTCGCAAAGCGCCCCTCAGCCAAAACCAATGTCAAGTCATTGAAGTAGTCCTTCATAGATGATTGATCCCAGGATGACTTCAGTAGCTGTGTGTGGATAATGGCTCATAAGAGATCATAGTTGTTCCACATACTTCAATGTTTGTGCCTTTTTTGCTTTTCTTGTATTCCCACAAAACGAGGGTGATCTTTTAAAGAGGATGTCTATGAGAAATGTTTTCTCTTTACTCTGTCGTCACTTCTAATCGCTGTTGAGATCATGTATTGTTCAATAAATCTTTTTTTATAAATTAAATTTGCAACCAAAGTCGGAAGCTTGTACTGTGAATGCCTTTTAAAATGAGTTTTTATTACATTTTATTCATTTTTGACCTTGTATTCCTGGGTAACCACACAATTGAATTTGAAAAACATGGCTTTTTGACCAATTTAAACATGACTGAAAATCCAGACTGAACTTTTGGATAATTTGTATATAGTGCATATATTCAAAGGTTAACATTGTATGCTACATTTAAAATGTTCATCTACAGGGGATTTGGACAATTGGGAATAAGAATGCATATCCTTTAAAAGAAAATCTGGTTGCAAATGTGTGCCCAAATATACCAATGTTAACACGCCATGTCTATAATTGTGACTTATTTGACAAAAAATGTGGGGAAAACCAGCCCATTTTTCCTTTTACTGTCAAAAAATAGGCCCATGTTTTGGCTTTTAATTTTGCAGAACACACATCTCATTCACTAGTCACTTGCAAATCTATAACTTTAAAGCGTGTAATTATGTCCGTCAAGTTCATTTATATGCAATACTGGTTTTATTCTTTGTTCATCCAGTAGATGTCAGTGTTGTTGTTTTTTTTAGTTTTATTTTAAAATTTGTTTTAAATATTTTCGTTTTTTTAATGACTTCTTTCATTTGTTGTTACTGTCTTTGTTACTACCCTATGGTAAGTTATTACGTTTTAGTTTTACTTGGCAGCGCCCGCCCGTACGCACGTCGCCGCCATATTGGATGTGGCAAGCGCGACCAGAGGAAAGGCTTCATTCATGTGCTGAATGGAATCGATCCAACCGGTTTACAGTCCAAGCCAGACTTATTGGAATTACCTTTCACAGGTAAGACTGGGGAAAAACTGTATTTGGCCATTATAACATTTTTCAAACAGAATATACATGTTTATATGCCTATTTATTTCCCAAAATACATTAGTGCGTGTGTGTGAATGGGTGAATCAAAGGTATTAACTTAAATGACGTGTAGAAAGGCACTTCGCGATGTTCACATCCAATATGGCGGATACGCCAACCCGCTCAATGTGGCGTCTAGCATGGTGCTATATCGCAGCAGACAAGTGAAAAACGTCATTTGGACAGTAGCTAACGGGGTAACCCTTGGCAAGACAATCTCTAAGTGCGTGAAGATGTTGTGAACGTACTTTTACTGCTGTAACTTTATGTTTGTGGTCGTTTGTCTCCAGTAATGAGAGCAAACTACATGTACTTTGGAGTAATGCTAGCTGTGTCGTGCCTCTTCATGTTCATTTGGTGGTACACCTCTATTAGCTTCCACTTAAATTATTGTGCCAGAAGTTTAAAATGATTGACATTTGTGCACAATTGTCATACATAACCGATTTGACATTGGTCAGGATCATCTGCTGCTGTAAAACATTAACACATATTGTGTATCATTTTGCTTATAATGCAGTTTTGCCTTTAATAATCTAGACGTATTGTTGGAGAAAAAAACTGACACTGGCACAACAGACACTGGCACAATCCAGTTTTTAAAGATCGGCATTTAAAAAAAAATATATTCACACACAGAGCTGCATCACAGACAACCGCTGACATAAAACTGCGACACTGGCCAGAGCGAGTTAGCTCCACTTCCCTGGTGACGAGCCTCGCATTATAAACCTTTCTTTTGACTTGTCTTCATTACGTGCATGAATGTATTGTGGAGTGAGCAAGGGTGTCGTGCGTTTGACTTGGATTATTTTTAGTCTTTCTATTCATTCCTGTGAAGAAAGTCCCCTTCGACTGCCCTTCCGGGACCTTTCATGAAGAACGGCAGAAAGAACATTCTTTAAAACAGAACAAGACAATGAGGGGAAATTTCGGACAGAAATGATAATAAAACAATAATACAAAAAAATGCATTTAATAAAAACTTAAAAATCATCCCATATAAGATTGATCTCAATTATAAGCAAGAAAATTGGTATTCATGATTTTTTTGCCAAATGGCACAGCCCCTAATCCTGGGCTATAAATACAAGTAATCCTTGCACTGAAAATATGTTTTTGGAGGTAGGATCGACTCCAAGCTGCCTTCAAATCCACTTTTCTGACCAACTAATCCAGCGTCTGGAGGTTTGTGGTCCTCCTTTTCTTCCTAATTCCTCCCCTGCCCCCCGTGCGTAATTCCTTGCGGGTAATCATTCCCTGTAGGTGTGCTGCTGTCTGGGATTACATCTGAATCAGGAACTTTGCTGCAGTTTTGCTGTATTGTGTTGTGTTTTATCACAAAGCCTCATTATTCAGGCTGCTAAATGAGACTCCTTCTCCTGAGCTGGTCCTCTTCACACTCACCTGGCTAGTCTGGGTGAGCCTCTCTCAGATGTGCAGAATTCCATGTAGCGGTATACATTTTTTTTTTGTTCATGCATCTCCCAGTGCCAGGTTAAAGAGTCGAAGAACTTGATGTTTCTCCTTGCCTTGTAGCTTAGTGGTTTGTTTTAGCAGCTCCTCCACTTTCTAGAGCTTTCTAGTGAGAGGCAGCAACTTGACCCTCACAAGAGTGCCGTCCGTGCCTGCCGGCCCATGGAATAGCACAGGGAATGACGTCATCAATGCAGGAATTTGATGTTTCCAGGAACAAGAACTGAGAAAAATGCTAGTACTGTGTAGTAAATCTTCTGATGCTGATTGTTTCTCTCTATGGTTGACTGCAGCAACCTAATCCGGTGTTGAAGACCTCCATAGTGCAGTTCTCACCCCATCATCGCGGGATTCACGGTATGGTTTATTTTTTATTCGGACATACCTAACAAGTTACATGTTTACATTTGCTCAGTTCAACCGGGAATGAGTATTGGAAGAAGTGGAGCTTCTTGTCGTATTCAAATGTCACACAATCTCATGAAATTGTGATTTATTTTTCTTTGATGACTTTATGACTTTGTCTTGTAAAAATATATTTGCATACAGTCGATCCCCGCTAATTATGGGGTCGCACCCGTAAAAAGCCAGCAAAATGCTATTTTACAAACTCTAAACCGGCGTTTCTCAACTGGTCATCTATTAATCTGTCATCTATTAATACTTCTTAAGGTGGCGGCTATGCTTTGTCTTGCTATTTGCTATCCTCTGTCATAGAGGACGACCAACACTGTGTTAGTTTATTGTGGCTTTAAAGAAGTGCTCTTTTATTTTTTTTTTGCGGCGATTAGCCAGCAAAGACTCTGCTAACACAGCACACACAGGAGGTCATCCACGCAAAGTCATATCTAATTTGCGGTGTGAGCAAAACCGGGGCATCAAGTCGACGCAAATGGAACACACAACACAACTGCGCCACATGAGCTTTGCAGGTATTAAAAAGTAAGGCTTTCACGTGAACATACAGTCGCCCCTCGCTACATTATGGTGTTATATTACATTACATGGAGTCAGACATGGCATGTCCGACATGATACGGTGAAAAAACTTCTCCAGTTTTGTGTGGAAGTGGTAAGATTTTGGCTTCTTCCTTTTGTATTTCTTCTCCACTTCATTTGAAACACTTTCATAAGATTAGGATAAGTAAATTGGAGTGTGTTAGCTCTGTAGCTTGCTATGCTAGTGGCGGCTGTCTCTTATGGCCCTGTAGTGATTCCGTAGCCTGCGTAGTGTGGTGTAAACAAAGAATAATTGGAGTGTAAAAGTGACGATAGGGGTGTTATTTTTTTTGTCTTCGGGGGTGGTAAAACCCGTATTTTGAAAGTCAAAAATATTCAGTTTATTCATATTGAATCCTACTTCGTGGAAATTCACTTATTGTGGTCAGGTCTGGAACCAATTTACCGTGGCAAACGAGGGACGGCTGTAAATGCAAAATTATACACGCATTGACAACCCGCAAGGTATGCTGGGTAATGTTGCGGTAGCCACAGCCCAGCTTGCTAATCTACTTTATATGAAGAGTTGAAGCAGAGCAAAAAGCAACAGGAAGTCAGCCATTTTGTTTTGGACATTTTAGGGTGGTACGAACTCCCAGTTCTGATTGTAATCATAATCAACAAACTAAAGGCAAATCTACAAAATAATTTCATGATCTTTGAAAAAAATATTTTGAAAAGTAAAAAGTATCAGTATCAGTGATACAGGCCGTGTTCTTACTTGGTGTTGGACTGATATCAAAATCTGGAGTATCACATCCCCTCGTTAATGCAAAGCATCAATTTGGCCTCATTGCCTCATGGCCTCATTCGGGTCATAGGTGAGCTGGAGTCCACATGCATTGGGGGTTATTTGGGGCAGTGACTCACCAGGTCCAACAGATGGCGCTGCAGTGGAAAAAAAAGAGCACACAATTTTCAGTGAACGACACTGCCCCCTACAGGACTTCAGTGCAACAGTGACAAATTTCCATTTTACAGTATTTTTTTCCCCCAAGTCCACTTTAAACCAAAGTGTCGGAGAATCCTCTGAGAATCCTCATGAATTATCCAAATTCCAGAAGATCTAAAAGCATCCACCTTTCCAGGAAATTGGAGCATTTTTCCTTTAAAAAAAAAAAAAAAAAGTCACCTTGCAGATGAAATGCTAACCAGATGTTAGTCTGCCATTGTCGGGAGACGGTCTCCTTTGACTTGTAATAGCTTACTATCACACAAGCAGCTCACGCGTGTGTGTGTGTGTGTGTGTGTGTGTGTCCATTATTTGCTTAAATCGCTCCCGGTGAAGGCAAAACTCTGCTGATTGTTTAAGTCACTTGTTTCCGTAAGAGGATGGAAAAAAAACACAAGAAAAACAACCATGACATTCCAAAGGAGAGACTCAGACAGAAGATATTTGTGGTTGTCATACCTGTGTGTAATTTGTAGTAAATTGCTAATACTCAATAATACAGCCCCGAGTTTAGTTGTGTAATTGGATCACATGCTCTTCTAGGGAGACCAAACTATGCAAACTGTTTTCAGCATCAGTGTACAAATTTCTAAAGGTAGTGGGATGTCATGGAACACAAGCAAAGAACAATCGCTTACTTGTTTTTCAAGAATAGGCTACAATAAATTGAGTATAAACATCCATCCATCCATTTTCTATACCAATAAGCCTATGGGCATAAACAAACAGTAAACAAACATACGTTATCATAATAAACATCGACATTAACATTTTCAGCCTCAGACTTAAAAAATATATATATTTTTTTAATTTCTACAACACATTTCCAGTAATATATTATATATACAATATACTGAGTATTGCTACACAAGAAGAAATATTTTAGTACAGTAATCCCTCCTTTATTGTGGTTAATTGGTTCCAGACCCGACCGTGATGAGTGAATTTCCACAAAGTAGGATTCCTTATTTATAAATCGAATCGTTTTTTGTTTTTTTTAGTTAGAGCATAGAAAACCTGTTTACGGCCCTCTAAATATGTCTTTTAACATTATTAGAGCCCTCTAATACATGAAATGACAACCCTATAGTCACCTTTACACTCGTATTAACCAATATAGCAGACATAATAACAGAAAATAAGTCATCCAAGACATAAATAAGACTTGTGCTCATTCATGTGTTTTGCTATAAATGTGTTGTGGTGTTAGGGGAGCTGAGTGGCGAGCGGACAGGAAGTGACGTCAGGGGCTCAGAGATGAATTTCATCTTGGCATGGGTTATGGCCGCAACAGTAGCCCGTGTTAGGGATTATTGTGCCTGTTGTGAGATGATAATTAAAAACCAAAATAAAAGCTTTTTGCTCTGGTGATCATGTCTGGTGCTTGTGTGTCTCACCGAACATTACTGACACCTACTGTAGAATACTACATATCATGCCTCTGAGCATTTTTATGCTTGAAAATGCTTAATTCAGGCAGGAAATCTGCAGAAATTTGCTTCAATATGCATATTTTTTTTTACTAATAATAGGCCGTATTCAACCACAATCAACATAATTTATCAATTAATATATTTTTGACAAAGTGTGATAGAGTGAAGCCATGAAATTCAAAGCGCAAAGTGGAGGGGCTTTACTTTAGAATTTTTAACATTATATTTTAAATATAAGTTCAAATTTTACAAAGTCCTACCACTAGGAAAAGTTGTAATATTAAGAGAAACGAGTACTTAGTTTACCTCCAATTAAATTGTGCAATTAATTCATAGGTGTACATTTTCAGAGACTTAAGTGGCATTATTAGAAGAAAAACAGTCATTTCACAAGGACGTTGTAGTAGAAAAAGTCAAAATTCTATTACAAAGAAAAATCTAAATTTTATGAGAATTACATTTTAATATTGAAATAATTAGTTCTAATTTGACAAAGTCCTATTACAAGGAAAAAGTTGAACTATTAACCTGGGCATTGTTTTGACTGTTTTGACTGTTTTAGTAGTGTCATTGGTGTTTTTTTGTGTGTATTGTTTTTACTGTATTTTTAATAGTACTTTTTACTATTGGGTATGTTTTGTGTAGTTTGTGTTTTATTGGCTGCTGTACAGCACTTTGTGCTATATAAATAAATTTGACCTTATTTCACGATACAAGAATATCGTTGCATAAGTAATACGCAAACATTTTCAGAGAATAAAGTGGTAATCCTAGAAGTTGTAATTTAATCAAGTCATAACATGAATGAAACTTACTACGAGCACGTTAAAACATTAAAAATCAACCTTTATTCTTTTGGTGGTGCAATTGATTATTTTCTCAGAAAATGAGAGAATAAAATCATGTTATTTTGGTAATTTTGGCTTTTTCTCTTCATTTTTATTTAATTCTTAATTTTTGTTGATGTATTTTGTTTTTGCTATAACCCTAGTACTCCCTTTTAGCAGGCTGACCACCACTAATCACCATTAAGTGCAACTGTGACAGAAACTGTACTGTACTTGTGAGATCGTTGTAATAAAAATCAGATTTTATATACTCCAATCATTCGAGAAAATAGTTGCATGCATTACTTTTCACTCCTTTTAGAAGAGCTTTTGCTCATTGCCAGCCCCGCTGTGCTTGCGTAACAAGGCCTCAGGGTTGTCGAGATGAGGTCAAAGTCATATTTCAGTGACACTTGATATTCTCCACCAACTGGAAGCGTAAAATCATCACAACTGAAATCGTGAAAACAGCTGAACTTGGCCGGTGAATGGAAGACCACTGGAGCTTTCTGTTAAATATTCCAACAGATCCGCCGGAAAACACTTCAAGGACTTTTTCCTTTAAAGAGTTCGGGCTGGTGTTCAGCTCACGTCTCCAGGTTCTGGTTCTCCTCAGGGTTTGCCTGCCTGCTGACCACCTGATGATATGTACACCCGGAGCACTTCTTCAGGTGAATTGTCTTGTTATTCTGACTTTTTCTGAATTTGTCCTTGTCTTTACGGACTTGGGATGTCCCGCTGCTCCCTTTAGATGAGACTGTCTGACCTCTGAATACTTGAGCTTGCCGTTGGCAGAGACCTACTTTACTGAGCAGGATGAAGACATCTCCACGGAAGGCCTTGGTGAAGATAGCGTAAAGGAACGGGTTGGCACAGGAGTTGAGTGGGTAGAAGAGCACCAGGAGTATCTTGGAGTTGGAGACTGTGATGAGCGGCTGCTTCAACACTGCTGACATGGCGTAGAAGGAAATCGGCGCCATGCATAGGAAGTCGGTAAAGATGAGGACAGCCATGCGTTTTGCGATGTTAGTATCCTTGGATCTGGATCGGTATTGAGGATTATGGACGGCGCAGTAGATCTTGACATAGCAAGCACAGATCACCAGAAAGGCTATGATGTTGAGGACCAGCACCGAGATGACGTAGACCAGAGCTTCGGTGGACTGGATGTCCATTGGTAGACAGATGCTGACTTTCTGGTAGCTGCTAACCCCAACTAGAGGAAGCAGCGCCAGAAGGAGGCAGAAGATCCATCCCCCGAGCATCACTGCGGCCGCGTGGTGGAGATGAAGCTTCCGGTCGAGCCGCATTGCAAACGTGATCGCGTACCACCTCTCAAGAGTGATCACAGTCAGAGTGTAGACTGACAACTCGCTGGCAAACACGGTGAAAAACCCTGCGAGTGCACAGCCGGGGCCCGTTTGCCAGTCGATGGCGTGGTTAAAGTACTCGGCCCGCGTGTGGAGGTCCACCGAGGCGATGAGCAGCAGGTAAATCCCCATGCAGAGGTCAGCAAAAGCCAGGTGGCACATGAGGAAGCGGGACACCGAGAGCTTGTAGTGGCTTGTGAGCAGCACCAGGAGCACCACCACATTTCCGAGAACAGCCAGCAGACTCACAAACCACACCGACACTCTTAGGAAGGCAAAGCCCATGATGTCTTCGCAAGGGTTGAACTCATCAGGCACCGGCACGCACGACACTTCCTCACCCTCCTCGCACACCACGTAATCGTAACGATTATCAAAGTCCTGACTGGTGTCCTCCTGGGGGTTCTTCAGGGTCTCGCCAAAGCCGACGTTCTCATCTGGATGGCCCCCGAAATAGGCGTGGTAGTGCAGGCTGCCATGGAAGTCGCCTCCGTGACCGCCATCGCTCGGCTCCTCTGGGACCTCTTCGATGACACCGTGGAGGGAGGGGCTGTGCAGGGGTGCCACAGAACGCTTGTGATGCTGATCATAGAACGCCGTCAGGTTGCAGATGATATACTCCAAAAACCTAAAATCATAATTGGTCAACACAGTATCAGTATTGGGATCATTTTCCCCTATGATTTAGTACTTGTATATACAAAAAAATCCCAGTTTTCGTATGATTCGTTTTTTCTAAAAGGGTCTGTGAGAAAGTCAGTGAATAATATCAATTACATACGCAAATGAATTGTACCAATTAGATGTTAACACTTATTGAGTGAGTAGTGCACCAAACATATTATTCAAGTAATACGTACAAAATGCCACTAAGTGGTAGTGTGACTCAGCAACTTTTTTTCCTTTGCCGTTCTCCATCCCCATTCTGGCAGGTGGGTTCAAAGGGTGAGTAGTTTTACTTTATCTGACTTTTATTATACAGGGGTTACCTTGTCTTTTTGCTTGTATGGCTGTTGAGAATATTAATATTAACATTGTCTGTGCAGTTCAGGTGCTACGAATAATAATAATAGTACGTTTACTTTGCATCTATTGAGAAAATTTGATGTGAAATCAGAACTCGAAAATCCAAATCATGGAACGAATGGTATTCGAGTTTGGGGGTTACACTGTAATTTATCTTCCTACATTTGCTGTGGTCACTGCTTATCTAAATGACCGAAAACATAGTGTATTATAGCTTTAATGCACACTGTTCAAGTCACTTGAATATTAGAAAATATATTTTTTATTTAAGACAAAATAAAAATATTGAACACAAGTGGCAAAAACCCAAACATTTTTGTCTTTATAAAATGTTATTTTCTCCACTTTCTCTAAAGTGTATTCAGTGGTACTGTAGAAACTATATCTTTTTTGTCCTTGAGCTATAGCTGAAGTCATCATTTTCAAAACGTTTTTTTAATTATTTTTCTCAAGCTGCTGCACACAGATGTCCTCTAGTTCATTCCAGGAGAGGCACGCTTTAGTCCAATAATATCATTTACATATATAGACAGTACTTTAGGGAAAGTGATTCCTATTATAAGTCATTATAAATCTGGCTTATGCTTGGTCCTACAATAACAACATGGAGTGACACTAATTATGGCAGCCAAGTAAGACGTTTCTATGTAAACACATCAGGGAGTTGATTCAGTCCCCGCCAAAATCCACATTATGCAAGTTACACTGTGGTACATCATCCAAACACAGTAAAATACTGCAAATTGGAGGGTTTTCTCATTTGCTTTAATACAACGAACGCGTCACAAACGGTGTCTCTGAAGTTAGTTTGAGCGATTAAAAAAAAATCCAATTAGAACGAAGCTCACCCTCGTTTCTTTTTGAGATTTTTGAAGCCGCAGCAGTGGCTGGGATAGGTGAGGTTAGCAGTGGTAAGGTGCTTGAAGGTTTTGATGGGTGGCAGTTTCTTTAGCGCCCAGACATTGCGTGCTTTCAGCTCTCTTAGGGACTCCATACCGCTGGTGGGCAGGGAGGTGATACCTGTCTGGGATACGTCTCTGAGGGACAGACAAGGGAAGAAATGAGGGAAAAGCACAGATGGCTTGTCAGAATTCTCGTAAAACGCCACACCTACACTCACTTGTACCACATATTGATGCCAAATAACAGACATGAATTGACAAGTAACTGTCATGATAGCTTCGGAACTTCTCGTTGATGTTTAATTTCCACTGATTGGTGTTACTTCCATTGCAAATATGCACATGAATATGCTATTGCTTTGAGGCACAGCATAAGACAAAAAATATCAGGAGAATGTCGACTGGGGTGAGTCATGCCGATCAAAGTATTCAGATATTTTCTTGGCATGTCACTTCTGGTCATGTGACGGGGCGGTGACGTCATCTTTTTCAGAAAGGAGCGGTTTGCTTGTCTACACGGCGACGACAAGCCGGCGTTTTTAAGATTTTCCCACTCAAAAAATATTGTTTCAGGCCACCAAGAACACTCTATCTGTGTGGATGAAAGGCTGAAACGATATAATACTTTGCTGTTTTGGCCTGAAAACGTTTCACCCTTCCTGCTCGGAGGGGGACAGGGACTATATCTGTCAGTCGGAGGAAGAAGGGGGCAGCCACAATGCACCAAGATGTTCCCTTTTTTCGAGAACGCTGCTCGAGATTGTACATTTTAGCTTCAGTCAATCATACGGTTAAATCTAAGCCGATGAACCTAAAATTGACAGCCGCTTGGTGAGTCTTTATTACAAATAAACAAACTGCGACACGCTGCGAAAGGTGATTCCGGGCCTTCCAGGATCAGAGTGGTGTTTTTCCCTTCACGACTCTTTCTCCCCATTTTAGAGATAATAAAAACAGTAATTATATAATTGCGTGACCTGTGAGGGACTTACAGAAGCATGGGCCCGCTGACAGTGCCGACAAATGCACTTTCGTCCAACGTGGTTAAATACTTATTCCTGTGGAGGTCCCTGGACAGGAGAGTGAAACAATCAATCAAGCAGACCTTCTTGTTTCAGTCAGACCGACATCGGCGATAGGTGCAGCATAAGATTTCCATGAGCCTCAGAACTGCACATACTTGAAATCAAACAGTCTCACCCACAGACCAAAGAAGACTACTTACAGACAATGCATCATAACCACACATCTCTTCAATGTAATAAGCATAATACCGCTACAAGGAGCTGTGTTTGTCTTGGTTAAGCTGTGCTGGCATCACCTAACACTGGACTGCAGGTCCACACTCCAACAAAAACACCACACACATGTTCAGACTCACACATGGCTTAATTAGGCTCTTGTAAAGTGTCTGTCGGAGTTAGAAATAAGCAAACAGGGCTAAAGCCAGATCACCCTGATATATTCAATAACTCATATCCTGAATATGGAGGGTTCTGGATCAGTGGAATGCATGTTGCAGCAAAGAAGTTAAAAAAAGCAATGATTATGGTCATAATTGACCTCTTGGAGTCCGTCACAAAGAGTCCAGTGTCAACTGAGTGGACGCTAGAAAGGAACTCTTAATGCAGACTTCCTCTTGCCCAATTTGGAAGCATATTTTCCCATGAGAACTTGAGCAGGCTAATCAAAAGCTTGGCGAAGGGCCTGTTAGGGTACATGTGAGAGGGCCCACCGAGACTCACCGAATGGTTTCAGTGAGTCTCCTCTCGCAGCATAAAGCTACGCATGACACATGTCAGCTGTAGTTTAATCCTGCGAGTTGTGAGGTCCGAAAGTGCTGAGCAAAGCTGTCAAAGTAAATGGTAGAAATGCACTTAATCGCTTGTAGGTGAGAAGTTGAACGCGCGTTTCATTTTCCAACGTTTAAACATTTCCCCTCTAACTGTCGTCAAATCAGCAAGACAAGGTTTGACATACACTTGGTCCAGCTTGGTCCCGTTGAACGCGTGATGTTGGATTTCTCTGAAGCCGTTGCCGTACAACATCCTGGAAGACAGCAAGGGTTACCTCCTAATCAATAACACATCAATGCATTGATTTGTACCGCGTGTTCTAACTGTCCGTATCTCGGATTTATTTCACATTTCACAGTGACGTCTTGTCTGTGTGTGTAATTTTGTGGTTTAAAGGCTTACATTTTTTTGGGAAATGCTGCTCGGTGTAATTAATGTACAATCCCCTCTTCCTTCAGTCTGAAACCTGACCACATGTCCATGAGTGCCTGTTGTGTGTGTTTGTGTTAATATAGTGTTCACAGTCAGGACATGTTTGCAAAGTGAGCTCATTCGGACCTGTCTGCACCTCCTCTAGGGTTATGAAAAGGCAATACGCTTTGGCTTTTACTGTAGACTTAATTAAATTCTTACTATTTATGGAGCAATGTTTGCCTTTATTATTTTTTCTGGAATAGTGTAGTGGCTTGTTAGGTAGTACTTTTAAACAGATGGCCCCTCTGTCCAACTACAGTGAAACCTTCTGAAGTTGACCACAATTTGCACAACCGGTTGACCTCTAATTTGTCCAGATTTTGAATGATTTTTTTTCCCCCTAAAAAATAATGGAAATGGTAATAATCTGTTCCAGGGTCTGCATCATAAACCCTTTACTGTACAGGCAATGTTTTAAGTAATACTTTAACTGTCTTACAAGGGTAAACATAAGCTAACCAGTACATAACAGAAGTTAATAAAACTACAATTAAATATACATACCGTCAATTCTGGTGTATAAGCCGCACCCATTTAATTTAGAGGAAAAAACATATTTGTACATAAATAAGCCACACCGGTGTATAAGCCGCACGTCTCCACGTCATAAAATGGCATGTTGTCGCGCGCACAAGTCCGTGAAGACCAGGCAGCTCTGACAGGAGCCAATCATGGGCTTTGAAAAAACTCACAACAAGCTTGTCAACCTATTGGAAATTGCAGGAGGTCATTTCTCAATATAACAGTCTGACTCTCAGTGTCATCTTACAAAGAACACTAAACACATCACACAGCAACTTAACAATCAAAAGATATACCTAATAAATATATAAATTTACCAATACGAGTTTAAAATAAAAAAATAAAATAAAATGAAGTTTTCCCATAATGCATTTCTTCTGAGCAAACCATTTTATTGGCGAACAAGCAGCACAGAAAATGGATGGATGGCGCTGCAATGCTTCCTCTGTCCACCAGAGGAGCCCAGAGGCGGACGTCATTGCAATGAATGCGTTGCTCAGACGCAATGCATTATGGGAAAGAAAAGTTGTCTTTTTCATTTTAAACTTGTATTGGTACATGTTTGTATATTTCTCAAGTATAGCTTTCGAGTGTTAAGTTGGTGACAAATTGACATAACTTGTGCTTGAAAAGTGAATCTCTTCACGTAAAGGTGAGCAAACAATTTATTCATTATTGTTGAATTAGCGTGGCTAACGGTTATCAGCACGTCGTAAAAAAGAAGACTATTGAGCACACCTGAATATAAAATGCACCCACCAAATTTAAAGAGGTTGCATGAAGTGTGTTCACTCTGTGCATTGGTTCAGCACCTTGGCGCATTTGTTCAATAGAGCAGCGGCATGAGCGGAGTGAGCCCTTTTGTCAGTCATAGTATCTTTGTTTCGGTGGGTGGAGGCGGGTGCAGAAGAGTGTAATGGCAATAGATTGGCTGTGGAACCGCTATTTCTATTTTTATTATTTATTCAGAAAGGAAAAGGGTTTGTGCTCAATCCTGGAGGTTATACTGCTTCTAAAAATAAATAGTTACATTCAAAACATTTATGTATTAGTGTGCCATGACAATATCTCACACTGTCAGCACATCGCTGGTGATGCCACTGAATGAGTTGGGCGGGATCACGGTCATGTAGGGATGATCTACAATTTCCCTGCAGAAAAAGACAGCAAACAAAGAGAGCATTAAGTGGTGCTGTAAACATACAGAACACTTCTCACTGGAAAGTGACACAGGCGGGGTTCTTATGGACGATTGATGTGTTCTAACTTATTACGGTATAGCTGGAAAATGAAAGTGTTAGAGAAGATGATTGATGGAATGACTCAGCGGCGTAAAACCACACACACTTGATGACTCAGAGCATCTCAGGAGCATACACTTGTATTAAGTGCAAACATAATAAGTGCTTGTGTCGTGTTCAGCTCATGACAAGTCAAATTTCGGTTGGAAAGCAACCAAAGCAGGAACTCACAAATTTGCTTGGCAGTCTGTTCTAAATCGCCTTGTCGCGTTAAGAACATGTCAAAAAAAAAGTGAGCCACCCTGATGGACTTCAGAGTCAGGCTTTGCCTCCAGTAAAGAAACATGCATACAGTATATACACAGTGTATACAGTGGAACCTTCAAATCTGAACCCCCCCAAGGTAAACCAGGCGTGTCAAACATTTTCCACTGAGAGCTGCATACTGAAAAAGTCACTTTGATATTGTTGTTTTTTTATTTTATATGAAAATATTGCTCAGTTTTACTTCAAAATAAGTCAGACATCAGTTGAATATTGCATGTTTTAATGTAATTTTTTTGTATAGTGCATATTTTAATGTAATTTCTGCGACCCACCCAGAGGGGATTTGCCACCCACTTTTGGGTCGCGACCCACCAGTTGGCTTAAGTCACATTGTTCGCTACGACTGCAAAGGAAGCTAAATAGCTAGTCGTCAAGAGTTTTGGTTCAGGAAAACACTGCCCCCTAGCGTTTTGGTAGAGAATTGCAAGCCACGAGTTCGGCCTAACTCTAATGAAAGATGTTTTAACGGCATACGCCACTTCAACACTAAATCCCAATTATTTTACATCTACAAAAAAGTAAGTCAGAGTTACTTTCCCTGGTAACTAATTACATTTATCACTGAGTAATTCTGTTACTAATTCAATTACTTTTTGGGGAAAGTAACTTTAACAAATACATTTTTCTAAATTGCCCACCACTGCTTATTTGTATAAACATTAGAGCTTTTTCTCTTTACATTTTTACTCTCCCATTTTTTGACACTTATCATTTTTCTTCTAAGAGTGTTAAAAATGTTAATCATGAATGGAAATGTGATTTTGCAATGCAAATGAATCGGAGGTCAGTCAGTCATGGCAAAATTTTTTAGAATGACACAAATATTAATTTTCACAAAGTCTGCTGCCTCAGTTTTTATGATGGCAATTTCCATATACTCCAGATAACAGGTTATGTAGAGGGATAAGATGAATGTCAATTAATTGCAAAGTCCCCCCAAAACATTTCCACTGCATTTCAGCCCTGCCACAAAAGGACCAGCTGACATCATGATAGCATAGGTGAGTGTTGACAAGGGCAAAGGCTGGAGATGACTCTGTCATCCTGATTGAGTGGCAGTAACAGACTGGAAGCTTTAAAAGGAGGGTTGTGCTTGGAATGTTTGTTCTTCTGTTAACCATGAGTTACCTGCAAGGAAACACGTGCAGTCTTCCTTGCTTAACAACTCAACAACCATTTATCAGATTGTTAAGAACTTCAAGGAGAGCGGTTCAATTGTTGAGAAGAAGGCGTAAGGTGCCTAAGAAAGTCCACCAAATGTAAGGACAGTCTCCGAAAGTTGATTTAGCTGCGGGATCGGGGCACCACCAGTGCTGTACTTCCTCAGGAATGGCAGCAGGCTGAGTGCATCTGCATGTACAGTAAAGCCAAGACTTTTGGAAAATGGCCTCATGTCAAAAAGAGTGCTAAGAAGTCACTTCTCTCCAGGAAAAACATCAGGCACAGACTGGTATTATGCAAAAGATACAGGTATTGGACTCCTGAAGACTGGGGTAAAGTCATTTATTTCTGATGAATTGCCTCTCTGATTGTTTGAGGCGTCCAGAAAAAAGCTTGTCCGGAGAAGAAAAGGTGAGCGCTACCATCAGTCCTGTGTCATGCCAACAGTAAAGAATCCTCAAATCGTTGATGTGTGGGGTTGATTCTCAGCCAAGGGAGTGTGCTCACTCACAAGTTTGCTTAAGAACACAGCCATGGATAAAGAATGGTACCAAATATCCTCTTAGAGCAACTTCTCCCAACTATCCAAGGACAGTTTGGTGACAACCAATGCTTTTTCCAGCATGATCAAGCAATTTGCTATGAGGCAAAAGTGATAACTAACTAGCTCGGGGAACAGAACATCGACATTTTGGGTCCATGGCCAGGAAGCTCCCCAGTCCATTTGAGAACTTGTGGTCAATCCTTAAGAGGCAGGTGGACAAACAAAAACCTTCAAGTTCTGACAAACTCCAAGCATTGATTATGCAAGAATGGGCTGCCAAAAGTCAGGATGTCGCCATGACTGTAGATATATTTTATACATGTGAAAGTAGCTTTAAATTCATTCATAATCCATAGAATAACTGTCCTTAAAAGTGGTTAAGACTACTTACAGGATGAAGTTGTTGTCATTAGAGTGGATGTTGCTCAGGTCAGGAAAGACGGTAAGGCCTGTATTGAAAATACCGCTGAGAAACATAAAGAATGTGTTAGACAAGTTCAATGTGTTTGTCTTTCAATATAATAACCTGTCCAAAATATTATAATTTACCCCAGTTTAGACTGGACTCCAGCAGGACAAGTTTCCAAGTCAAGTACTTCAACTCTATTAAAAATGTTACCGTAAACCTAAAAAGTTACTATTTGGAAAAACTGTCGAAGATATGACATTTGTGAATGAACTGAGCCTAAAGCAACAATAAACAGGTTTTCTATGCTCTAACTACAAAAACATTCAATTTATTAATATTGAATCGTACTTTGCGGAAATTCACTTATCGTGGTCGGGTCTGGAACCAATTAACCGCATCTGTACAACTTACATTCCTTTTTTAGTTTCTGACCAAACGTTTTTATTTATTCACTACAAATAATGTTTGTGTTCAACTAATCAGGCCCAGATTCCACACTGAGTATATTTAGTGAGTAAAGTGACACAAGCCCATCATTACAGTACATCCTCACTATTCACGGAAAGTCTGAGCTGTGCTTCTACTTCCAGGCACGACTGTACATTACACTAATTTCCGTAAGGAAGTATCAGGGATGAGCAAGTACACCACTATCTATATCTGTTCAACCATCTTAATGATCTGTATCTGGATCTGTACTCGTAGTGAGCGGGTCATAAACCGGATGTGGGTGTGGTTTGACCGGAAATGGGTGGGGCTTAAATCGGTACACTAATTGAAATGAAGTTGACATGAATAGATCAGAAGTTGTTGTATTTATTTATTTTTCAGCTATATTTGTACTATGTATGTGTGTAAGTGATCTGTAAGACTATTATTTATTTTTAATGATCTGTGTGAAGTTGGTGAGTCATGCAAACATCCAGTGATGGCAAACAGGGAAATAATCTGTCAGCCTTGTTCACTGTATTTTTCTCAAAAGCACTGCGTTCAGTACTACGAGCAGTTTTCCAACTGACTTTATGTCATCAGCCAAATTAGAAGCAAGCAGATGGGGGGAAAAAAAAGCACAGGCAGTGACCGACGCAACACGAGCCGTTTACGGCTCTGTCTTGTCAAATGCACCGCATACTCCTCTCTCTGGCTGTAGAGAGTCTATCTTGGGAGGGGCGTCGCTGTGTGTGACTGGCCAATCACATAGCGTGACGAGTGAATACATAATTAGTGACCCCAATGAGGATTTTCCTTCATCACAATTACGAATAATGACGAGCTGGACTCATTTTATACTCGTGCTCGGCAAAAGTGCATTATCCGTAATGGATGCTCGAGTATCCGGCTCATCCTTAGGAAGTATGCTCTATTAGCAAGGAATTAGCTTAACATTTGTACCTCTCTCACATAATAAATCATTGGGGGTTTTAAACTAGTATAAAATAGTATTGTTTTGCATTTATATTAGTATGGTGCAATTACATTGTGTGTACCACTTATTTGTTTTTTTTTCGTTGGTTTGATGAAGTGCTATTGGTTTGTGTTTAATTTTTGAGATGAAAAGCACAAAAGGGCGGGTTTTACACAATGTATCAAATGGTAAGACAACATAAAGTGATGCTTAAATATATTATAGATGATATCATATCCTGCACTATTTGGCTTGAACATTGTCCAAGTTAAGGTTCTATGACACTGATCTTAATAACTGTTGCATTAGTTTAAAAAAAAGGAAGGACTCACAGGTATTTCAGGTTTGGGAGATTCTTAAAAGCTTCAGGGTCAACGTAGGTTAAACTCTTTGCATTCCGTATTTCTCTGAAATAAAAATGAACATACGTGTTTAAAATACACAAACCACTGTGTGTGAAAGAAGACTTAGTTGTGAATACAGTGGAATACACACACATCCAGAGACACTTAATTGAACATGTCCTTAAACGCGAGCAGGTCAGTGGGCAAGATGAGAGAAATGCGATGCCCACAGCCAAAGCCAGAAGTAGAATGGAAAAAAAGTGTTTCATTAGCATGTGTTTACTCTGGTTCACCCCGACTGCACTGAGCACTGCTGTCATGTCTAAGCCCAAATGTGCCTTGGCCCTGATTCACATCCTGGCTAACAGTCTGGCAGAGAGATTTACTGTACTGTATTTGAGTAGACTCCTTTATAAGTTCATAGAACCATTGCCAATCAGTGTACATATTTGGTCAAGTCGAATGCTTTTGGGTTAAGATTTGTACGTTGAATATATTTTCAGTTGACATGTCTGAGCTTTTTATGATCATTTTCACTTCCATTTGATGGCTTTTCTTTTCTTTGGAACACTACTGCTTGGTAGACATAATGAGGGGTAAAACGTTAACTCATAAGCGATGTTATCCTTCCTCAGTGCAGACTGCATTCTTTTGCTGCATGTGCCGCGTGTTATTTCACCGCACGTGCTGCACATAGTTCTCAAGCGAGTCTTGTGTTTATAGATTAAAATTACGTTTTTAATGAATCTGTCATAACACGGAACATCACAAAGGACAACCTGTAAAAAACTAATATATACATATATATATATATAATATTATCATACTCTTAACTGTCTGCAAGCTATTAAAAATTGATTCAGGATAGGTTTTTACTGATGGTTGGTTTATCACATTGGTTACACTTCCACAATTTGTATGCTTTGTGTGTTACCAGCACAACCCCGATGACCCCAGCGGATATTCTATAGATAAAATTCACCAGGAAACATCATGATTAGGTCCACACTGAAAACAGAAGAAGTTTAAATATTGAACGTTTGAACAACATGTATTGCAACACTAACAACAATGATTACGGCCATCCTTCACCACGTTGCGCTTTGAATTTCGTGGCTTCACTTTAGCGCGGTTTTTCAAAAATATATTAATGAATAAATCATCGCTGCTTTTGGCTTGGACACAGTGTATAAAAAAATATGCATATTTAAGTCAATTTTATGTTTTTTTGGCCGAAATTAAGCATTTCATCAGAAAAAAAAAGTTTGTTTCTACCTTTTTTCGTTCTTTAGTAATCAGCAGTAGAACATAGGTACGTTTCAAGAAACAAATACTTTTTGCTTTTGTGGCGGCTCAAATATCTAAACAACTATACCAACAAACAACACAAAAAGGGGGTTGGTTTATATCAAAATATAAATGTATTTACAAATATAACACCGTGAACTATTTACAATTTTCACATTTGGAACGCAACTACGTGTGTATATGTGCATTTGTGCGTGTGCATGCATTAAAATTTCTCTACAATGCATAACCTTCTGCACGCTACACTCCTCCACACTCTCTCGCTTCCTCCTTTCTGTCATGTGTGATTTTTCCTTTCACATGACCTCTGCCAAGCTCTTATCAAATGCATTCCTGCCACCTTGTGGCCGTTTTTATGGCTTAAAATAGCTGTGAAGTGAAACCATTAGTGGAGAATTGCATCATCACCTCCTTTTTGCAAAAGAATTTTGCGTAAAAAATGTAAAAGACGTATAAATACATTGTTGGGATCGGGCGTGAGGGTGTATAAAAACGTATAACTATGTCGTTGGTGTTGAATGAGTTAAGGATAAAGATGCTAATAAATGCTAGAGGGGTCATGGAGTCTGTGCACTGTTACAAGAAGAGCAGACTAGCCTGGGACAATATTTTTAAAAGGTGGAAAGGCCTGCAAGACAACTGCAGGGATAAAAGTAAGGAGTTGTTCTCTTTTTATTATGGTTTCATTTCATTCTGCTATTTAATTTTTTATTACTGAATTTACATGTCATGTGTTCTGTGTACAGTGATTGAGCGAGGAGTAACTCATTTGTAACTCGAGGACCACCTGTCATTGCAATGCATAAAGAGCGAAAAATGACGACATACGGATTTAGTAGTAATAAATAAGGCAAACTCTCTCTAGTTTAAGTAAAATAAATAAAAGTAAGAGTACACTTATCTTTCTGTGTGTAACGTAACTCTGTATTGATCAATCTATCCTCCTTTCATCACTGGTGCCTCTCTAATTCCCAGCAAAAAATGCAAACAGTCTTGAAGTATGTGGTTTCTATCGAGACAAGACCCCCGTTCCACCCGCGCAATCATCAGTTTGCAAGTGTTGTCTAACATCTACAGCTGCTGTTGGCCTAAAGCAGCCAACGGGAAGCTGGGCATTCATTTGCGTCTGACCCTGAAGGAAACCTGAGTGAGACGCTATTATCTAGTGTACCGCACCAATCAGAGGAAAATAGGCCCAAGAGAGGTAAAATAACAGAAAACAGATCCCAACCTCAGCTGGTGGTTGGAATGATTGCTTCTGTCTGTATTTTTGTTATCTGGAATTAGTCCGCTACTTAGAAAAGACACTAACTGAGGAGGTAATTTAGCTGCACTTGTGTTCATCAATTCATGTCGTTGTTAATCATAGTCGCTGCAAACTGTGACACAGCCACATTTAACACCATAATTGGAGAGTGGAAATACATCCTGCAAAATGCTGCGGTGGATTGTGTTGGAAGAAATCCGTCACTCAGGCAGGCGGGTTTGGAGCAGGACACGGAGAGCTAGGTGTACTGCAGGAAAGTGTGTGGTCCAGCCTGGAGAATGCGTACATAAATCTCCTAATTGAGACAAGAATGCACAAGAGTGCACCTTGCTTGACTTTCCACCTGAGACACTCCTGCAGGAGCTGGAGCGTGAAGGAGGAGACGCCAAATAGTGGCGGCTGTTCATCTTTTCCGCTCTGACGAACTTATTCTGCCTGTCTGCTTACACCAGGTCCGAAATAATACATGATATCCAGTTGTTTGCGTTTATCTGCGTGTGACGTGTATGACAACAATAGATTTCAGCATTCACTTCACATTTTGCATATTTTTTAGTAAAAAAAAAAAAAGTTTTTATTTTTTTTCCCTCTGAAAATAGACCAAAAACACATTTAATTCACCATAAGTCAGTAATCATTTATAAATGTGTGATAATACAGGTAAAATATAGAGCATAAGGCCTCAATTTTTAAATGTCTGTGTTCTTACGCTTTGGTGCTAATGGATTTTGCACTTTGCTTGCGGGGTCTTGAACGCACCACGGTTGTGTGCTGTGACTCGCTTCACTAAAGAAGCCAATATTGTATTTTGATGAAAAGGCAAGGGGATTTTGGACCTTTTTTTCAACCTTTTTATTGGTTAAGCAACTAAATTTAGGTAGGTGTTCAAAATGATATAATTGAGCTATTTAGTTTGACCAATTAGACAAATTTGTAATCATATATATATATATGAACACACATACAATATGTTTTAATTGATATATTTTATGTTGTTGGCAGGATATTTTGTGCATGGCGTCACACCACATTGCCATCTACCGCCTCCTTCTCATCACAGCACACACTGCAGATTGCAGGAAATGCCACCCACCACAGTCACACAACAAAGCTTATGTTAACGGTTAGCCGAGGTCTGCTCTCTACCGAGTACTCTTCAGCAGTTTTTGGCATCTCGGCCACACTATTTCCAATTCCAATATCCAGTTTGCCAAAGCCAACCATTAAAGGGTAAACACACACACACACACACACACACACACACATACACACACAAAGGTAAAGCAAATGGTGAGCCTCTTTCAAGGCTGTAACTGAAACGTTTATATCACCTGGGAGCTAATGGAGCAGTTTACTCAACAAGGATCAATAAAGCGTGTGCCCTTCGCTTTAGATACTCACATGTGGGTGATTTTCCTCAGGCCGTGAAAGCAGTTCCTCTCTAGTCTCTGCAGGGTCACATCCACCGATATATATCTACAAGAAATAATCACAGTACATGCACTGTTCTGTTCCCAGATTTCATGTTGGTGTGTGGTTTTAAAAAGCCTTTCCTCAATTATTTAGCCTACCTTGTCTAAGCCCGCGAAATAAGTGGCAATTTTACGGGCATGTGCCGTATGTATACAGTACTCGGTCATCAGTCTCGCCACTCTAATTTGTAATTGGAAACAAGTACCCTCTTTAAATAAATCACCAAACCAGGCATTCAGTTTGTCACATCAAGAAGAGAAACGCAACACTGTAAAACAAAGGACAAACAATGGCGGACATCCGATGTCTCCACCCATTTGGTATCCTCTGAAAGGACTTGACACTGTTCCCATATTTACCTACTGGTGACACAGCATCAGGACCAACTGGCGGTTTATTATCTTGCCCAAGGGTCACGGGAGGATGGAGGATCGAGCCAGCAACCACTCAACCACCTGAGCCATACCACACTCATCTTGGTGGAATTGGGCCTCCTCTCACTACAATAAAAACAACTTATTTTTAAAGCGCTATCATCTAATCTAGGGGCCCTATGGAATGTTTTGGATAATGGGATAACAGAAAACTCCCTTCTCACATGACTTGGTGCAGTTTAAGTGTACAGTATGTCTGACTACCTCATACTTCTCTACAGGGAGTCCCCCCCCTTAAAGCTTGGCTCAAATACCAGCGCTCAAAACCTTCTTGCGGTCAAAGGAGGGCAGTTGGTGTTTGAGGAATGTATTAACGCTTCCAGCTGTGCCAGAGGTGGTGGTACTCGGCAGAGAGAATATCACTCGTTGGGGCGCGAGAGAGACAAAGGGTGAGTAAGTGTCATGAGCGGGGAAACGTGGCTGAAAAGGAGCAGATGGAGGGGAGCAGACTGAGAGTTTTAGTCTCCAAAAGTTGGTACTCACATCCGCGAGATGTTGACCAGGTTGGCAAAAGCATCTGACGGCACAGAGGACAGGCGCGTCTCGAAAAGCCATCTGCTTGAGAAGAAAGAAGAAAAAAAAAATAACATTTTAGTTGTCTCAAACCTGGAAGAAGGCAAGAAAGTTGCATTTTGTTGACTAGCAATGTGTTCTTGGACATTTTCAACCTTTTTATTGCTTGAGTCACATGTGAGTGTGGAAAAAAAGGACCTTATGCGGTGGATCCCCCCCACAGCCTTGCAAATTTGAGGATTTTTTCTTTCATTCACCATAAGTCAGTGATAATTTAAGATAATTAATGATAATTTGTGTAAGACACACATGTCTATGTCTTTATGCTTCACTGATAATGTTTTTTGCTCCGGTATTGAATGTCCACACTTTGTTGAGCAGTCCTTGAAAGCACCATAGTTGTATGCTTGACACCGTGACTCCGGTTCCATCAAACTTTAAATGTGTTTAACACTGTAAGTGTGCGAGGCACATTTAGGGCTAAAACCTGGCCACGATTAAACAATGGCAATTGAAGAGAAAAGGGGAAGGTTCTGGAGCTGAAATTTATCTGATAATTACAACACTTTTATTGCAAATGTTGATCCAAAATCAGAGGAGAATGTCAACGTCAAGCAACCAGGAGGGATTGGAGGGTGGGGAAAGCCAGCTGTGCATCAAACATTTAATGGACATGTTAATTACTCACGTTTTTCGGCATTTGTAAAAAGTGGGGATCTCCTATTAATCTCACGATGAGACAACACAGTTTAGTTTGCCCTTGCTAATCAGTGAAAAGATATTTTAATTAATGGTATTAAATACAATTTAATAGTAAGCTCTGTAACTTTACTCGTGATGTATTTTTATTTCCCAAACAAATGTTGCCCCGTGAAAACCGCGTATCTACATACATAAGAAGGCTATTTGCACTGACTTCATTTGCGAGTTATGAATTAGCATTAGCTAACATAGTGTTGCTTTGCATGTACATTAGTGAATAAGTGTCTATTGTGATGCCCGCATAGTTCGTGTGGCACAGCTACATTGTGTGTTCCACGTGTGTTACGTGTTATTTTTGGCTGCACCGTGATAAGCGCCTGTCGGTTTGTGTCGCGTGAGTGAGGATGGAAATAAGCTGATTCAGTGAATATAAAAAACATCTCCTCAAGCAAGTTGAAGTTGGACTACTTTCTGTACAACTCAAGCTTTGCCGAGATGAGGTAGGTTTTCTACCAATAAACGGGCTAATTATGGAGATTATAAACACAAAATGGCAGGTTCCCCCCCCCAAAAAAAATGTTTTGACCGCAAATCAGTCATGAATGCTTAATGGTGAGTGTGAGGATCCACTGTATGCACTTGAGGCCCACGTTGCAGAAGCATGCATGGTTTTCTGGAGACTTAACTGTCACGTGTCGCAGCTGGCATGGTGAATGTTCGTTTTGATTTGACTTTGATGTCAAACCCCGTCAAAAAATGACTCATATGACGTCATTGCTTGTATACAGTCAGGAAACAATGGGCGAAGTCAGAGGGTTCTGATCTGGCTCAATCACTCTCACATAGGGGGATCATTAGTGGACGTACCATACCACAACAATGCTTTGACAAACTCAAACAAACTTTGCGACACAGAGCAGACCTTGGCACCTAACACCTTCCAACCCACCCAACCCATCAGAACCTGCACAGCACCGCTGGGCACCAACCCAAATAACCAGCATGAAAAACCAATGGCCTCATCTTACTGGCTTAAGGAGAAAATTGCACCCTCAATTTGTCTTTCTGGATGGAAACCCGAGAAAACAAACAGGTTGGGAATTGGTTTTGAAGTGGAGCAGAAGCCACATAATTCATGGTTGTGTCAGCAGAATTGACAACATGGCCGTGTTTACCATGGACTCTCATTTTGACGTGTAATGAGCTGAAGCAAGAGTTCGGAACTTGCGTATTCTCCACTGACATTTACTAAAAACACCTCTTTCGACATTTTTATTTAACAAATAGCTGTACCTTTTAAACAGCTGTGAAATAGGTGTCTTGTCATAACCATAACAACACAGCTTTAGTGATCCATAAGTTTGGTGGACCAGCCAGGACACCTGTCACGCGATCTTAGTAATAACATCTGTTGAATGTTCCTGCACATATTTTGTCCATCACCGTTGTTTACTTTGTGATTAGTTATATAACTGTTCAGGGGTTTTGAAAGTGATAAGTGCATCCCCTGAGAGGCGCCCAGAAGACTTCAGGGGCTTCAGCTTCAGCAGCTCAAGAAAAATAAAGACAAACATTCAGTAGTAGGAGGGTGTATTGTATATGATTTGCCGCACTTTGAAAACCTCCTGTATTAGATATTGGATTTGTTTATAAACAAAATTGATGAAGCACTAATAGCAATATAAAGGAATTTGCAAAAGCTTGTAAAAATGCTTTTTTTAAGATTCATTACACTTCAAAACAGTAGGAGAAAGTAAAGTAAGATGTATACACATGCACATTTTAGAGCATAATACCTTTGTGAAAATGCCATTCATTTTCAGTCTACACATGAATCATGTGTAATACTCATTACACATTATTCACACTATTATGCAAGTTCTTTCCGATGGCATTAGGTTCAGGCACCAAAAATAGAATGATTTCTTGATATGTTAATTATATATTTACAATTTAAACTGAAACCACAGGGGTCTTCATACCAAGTACTTCAATGTGGTCGTGAAATTTGTGGTTGATTAGACAATTTTGGGTATTTGTTTACTCCATTTTGTACTACAGTTGTCTTTAACTCACTGACTGCCAGCCATGTTCGCAGCTTTATCGCTGTGGAGTTTGCATGTTCTCCCCGTGCATGTGTGAGTTTTCTCCGGGTACTCCGGTTTCCTCCCACATTCCAAAAACATGCATGTTAGGTTAATTGGAGACTCTAAATTGTCCATAGGTATGAATGTGAGTGTGAATGGCTGTCTATATGTGCCCTGTGATTGGCTGGCAACCAGTCCAGGGTGCACCTCGCCTTTCGCCTGAAGTCAGCTGGGATAGGCTCCAGCATACCCGCGACCCTAGTGAGGATAAGCGGCATAGAAGATGTATGGATGGAGGGGGTCCCTGCTCCATCTCTTGGCATGAAAATCATTGAAGACCCCTTACTGTGAAGACTTCTTGTGTGTTACGGTAAATCTTGTCAAGACAAGTCAAGAGTGAAGGCTTTTTAGCAACTTAATTTCTTTCCCACCCGAGTCATCATATTGAAAATATTCAACCATATTTCATCTCCTTGAAGGCTTTTTTGGCCTCGTAATTATTCTAAAATGATACTGTGTGTTTAAGAAAGTGCTGCAAACGTTGTCTTTGAAGGCATCGTCATGCTCTGCTGGCTTTTGAGGGGGGCTGTGCTTTCTTTCCACCTTTCTGACTACTGACACATGCTGTGACCTTTACAAGTGGTGACGGGATCTACCGCCCACTATCATTCTATGTGGCCTATATGCAGTCATTGCATTGCTTTGTAGTTAAGATTTTCTACCTTTTCTGCCTAAAAGCTTATTTTTTTCCCACAATTACTTTACAATATGGAACTCACATACTGGAAATCCCTCCAATTATATCTGTTTTATGATATCTTTATCAATTTTCAACTTTGATGTTTTACATTTTGTAAACCATCTTTTTTTCCCCACAAAATATTTCAACATTTACATTTTCTTCTTGTCATGTTATGACTTTTTCAATTTTATGCTTCGAAAAGTGACATGTTTTTCTTCAGAATATTCTTGTAAAATGGCAACCTTTTTTTCCCCGTTCGATGACAACTTTTTTCTCGTGAGGTTATGACTTTATTCCGCTGATATCAATTTTTCCCAACCTAATTTTCCAAAATTTGCAACTTCATTCTTTGTTTTGGTTCTCATAATGTTATGACTTTAGAAAATAACGTCCTTTTTCTTTAATATTTCTACTTTATACTTCTAAAAATTGCATGATTTTCCTAATAATACTGTAATAATATGACTTTATTATTGCAGAATTATGACTGTTTTCCCTCATACGAGGAGATGACAATTTTTTTCTCTGAATGTTATGACTTTATTCTCCTAATATCATAACTTTCCCAAACTAATTTTCCAAAATTTGCAACTTCATTCTTTGTTTTGTTTCTCTTACTACAACTTTAAAAATAGCATCGTTTTTCTTTAAAGTTTCCACTTTTTGCTTGTAAGAATTACATGTAATAATATTATGACTTTATGTTATACAAAATTAAGACTTTTTTCCCATAAGTTGACCATTTTTTTCCTAATAATATTGACTTTATTACTTTATTTTCCTAATATTTTGACTTAATTTTTGGAAAATGTATTTATTCGTTTTTTTTTTTTAATTTTGTTGTTGTTTTCTTGTGTAATTGTATTTTAAGAGGGGAAATAAAAAACAAACTTTCACTTTGGACACCCCTGGTGTATGCGGTTGTACTGGGGATTTCTATCCGATTAAAAATCCAGAATAAAGTGTAGAAAGTAAAGTAAAGCAGAAAGTAAAAATTACATGACTAACTTTGAGAGATTCGAGCCAAACGGGCAGATAACATGGCTACTTGACAGACTGTTAAAGTGTGATGTGGGAGCACTTTTGGTGGGGAATAACTGCGTTATGATGAATATTCCAGCAAGGTTTAACATCCAACAGCTATAAAAAGCAGATGAAAATGTACTTACAGAGTCTCTGTGCCTGCAGGGAAATCGGGAAGTCTATCAATGTCAGCACAGGAGATGGTGTGACTCTTCCATTCTGAGCACTCACAGGCATCAGGACAGGAGTCAGCCTGGGACCAAGTGCTCATATGGAGGAAAAACAAAGTGCATAATATCACTTGCATGTTGGAGTGCCACGCTATGGTAGTCTCTGGTGGTCCTCTTGGTGATCTGTGTGCAGAATAGCATGTGAATTGTTGCCCAAATCCTTGCAAAGATGGCTTGTTTTCTTCCCAGGTTCCCGAGAGATTCTGTCTGTGAGGCTGAGAAGGTCGGGATGCTGGAGGACGGGCAGCCAAAGCTCTTCAGTGGACTTTTTTGGAGGTGGTCTTCAACTTGAGGGTGGACTTATGAGGCACTCTTGTGTTAGATTAGTGAATAACTCCCAGCCCAATTCTTCTGGGTATTATGACAGAAGATGGTATGTTTTATTTGTTACAAGTTACATTGAGGAGCATCACGTGGTTACATTTGCACTATTCAACATGTCGGAAAAGGAGTAGGAAGAAGCGAAGCTTATTTAATCCTACCCCTTCTTCATATATATTACTAATAATTCATTCACGTCATTTTGTACATGTTGACATGTTTGGCATTTATGGTTGTTCACTTCCTGTTTAAGTGTCACCATTTTCTAATTAAAAAAATAGAACATGTGTAGTAAAGCAGAGTCGTTATGAAGTGATGAAGGAAAGAAAAGAACAAAAAAGAAAGAAAAGACAGTATATAGCAATGCAATGTTAAAGAAAAATAAGAAATAAAGATGTAAAAATAAATGTAATAATAAAAGTAAGTAAAATGAGAATACACAAAATTAATAATACATATAAAATAAATCACAATAAGTAAAAAAAATTAAAAAAAAAAGATACATGAGTAAATAATAGATACCGGAGTAGAAAAGTCGTTTTGCACAACACAAACAACTTTAGGTCGCACTGAGACAGCTCTGATTGAGGTGACAAATGATATCCGTCAGGACACAGATGCAGGCAAAGTATCAGTTTTAGTTCCGCTGGACCTGAGCGCTGCCTTTGACACAGCTGACCATGTGATCTTATAGTTAGAAAGCTGTGTGGGGATCTCTGGTACTGTTCTGAACTGGTCCAAGTCCTAACGTGAGGACAGGAAGTACTTAGTTGGAATTGGAAACTGTGTCCCCGACCAAATGGCTATGACCTGTGGGGTTTCAGGGGTCAATCCTGGGACCCCTGTTGTTCAATCTGTACATGCTTCCTTGAGGCCAGCTGATACACAGCTACAATGTGTCCTACCACAACTAGGCAGATGACTCTCAGATTTACGTGTGGCTGATGGCAGTGAACATGGTCCTGTAGATTTACTTTGGCACTACATGAACGAGATCAGTGTGTGGATGCGAAACAGTTTTCTCCAGCTAAACTCAGACAAATCATTGTTTGTGGCCCACAGAAACGAGGAGAAAGTGTTATCAGTCACCTCGAAACCTAATCATCAGGTTAGAAATCTAGCGTTAATAATGGACTCAGACTTGATCTTGAGCAGCCACGTTAAATTAATAACATCAGCATCTTTTTTTTTTACCACCATTGAACATTGCCAAAATAAACAAAATAGTGTCTAAACCAGATTTAGAGAGACTAATCCCTGCGTTTGTCTCAATCACGTTAGACTCCTGTAATGGCCTTCTCACCAGGCTCTCTAAACGAGCTGTAAAACAGCTGCAGTACTTCCAGAATGCTGCTGCTCGAGTCCGGACTAGAACTCGGAAATATGATCATATTAGCCCACTCCTCAGGTCTCTGAACTGGCTTCCTGTCAGACTTTAAAACAACCCTTCTTGCGTTCAAGTCGTTTCATGGTCTTGCCCCAAAGTACATCTCTGATATGTTAGAGCTCGGTCTCTGAGAACCTCAGGGAAGGGTCACCTGCGGGTGCCCAGAGTCAGGACTTAACACGGTGAGGCTGCATTTCAGTCGTATGCTGTTAAAATCTGCAACAGTCTTCCAGAAGGTGTGAGACAGGCCTCAACTTTGACCATGTTCAAATCCAGGCTGAAACAGTTCCATTCAGCTGTGAACATGACAAGTGAAAACATTTAATTCATTATTACTTGTTTGTTTTATGAAATGATTTGATATTTTATGAAATGTTTCTAGAATGAATTTAATTACTGGTGCCTTCTTTTCTGTAGTACTTTGAAATTACCTTGTGTATAAATTTACCTTGCCTAAAAAGGACAACAAAAATAAACTGGCAGTGACAGATTATTTGATCTACTGATACACTGGAACGCAATCTTTCCTCATTGGTTCTTACGACGCGGCAGCACTGGCGCAATAGCCTACTTGTGGACATTGTAGTTCACAACGCTTACATTCCTTCAAGTGTGTAATGGTAGAAGGACTACAATTCCCAGCGTCGCTTTCTGCTAAATGCTGCAGTCCGTTGTTTTGCTGCTCAGAGGCGGCTAGTTTAAGTTGCCATAGCACGGCGATGCATTGTCCTATTTTTCCTTTATTGCAGCCAAAGCCTAAAGACTCGCGTGTAACGTAAACGACACATCGGTGGAATTTAGACATAAATCTACCCGCTGGGCATTTGTAGAGGTTTGCGGTCGTTTTGGCATTATGCGTGCATTAAGCTTTAAGTTAGCTTGCTAGCATTCAGTTGTTACCACATGTTGCTAATCAAGCAAATCATTAGTGGATGATAGTGCATGGGGATAAGATAATTTCGACTTTTTGGATTTGACTGGCAAAACTCAAAATGTCTCCGTGGGATACGAGTGCAGTGTGTGTTTGGCAAAACCTTTTACAATCAAAGCGTTTGGTTGCTATTTGCACTTCTGTCGCTAGTAAGGGTTTTCGACACTCCCGTCAATAATCTTCAGATTTGCCTCCTCGGTCGTTGCCAAACTATTATCCCAAAGTATGGACACATCCAGTGGCTCAGATTCGTACGACCGGCGAGGCCACAGGCCGCAGGGGCGTGAATCCCACCGCAGACCAGGACGAGAAAGGGGCAGAGCAAGTGGTCGAGCAGCTGATGGCCGAGCATCTGACATCTCTGAGAAGATAAGCACACTGTGCGACACTTTGCAGGTACTTTCATTTACATCTTCTAGCTTATTGTTTGTAAAATAGCACATGAATACAGTCCCAGTCGATACTCTTTAATGAAAATAAAGCAACAAATTGCAACGCCATCTGTGGATGCTGCACGTGAATGCCAAAAATACGGTAACTGACAGGGGTGAAAACACAAACAGCATAATACAAATGCTGCAATCACACAAACCAAAACCACCACAAACTCCCAAAATAACTACATGAGAGTAATGCTGCAGGTTGATAGAACAAAACAGAAGTTTGCCAGAAGTCAGCCAACTAGAAGAAAGTTGGCTGATTTGAAGAGGTGGAATAAAAAGGCATTTTTTAAAATGTCTTTGTTAAACACTTTGTCTCATCGCTTTCATTCTAATGCACACAATAGCGACGTAAATCTGTGGCTTTCTAGCATTGTAAAATATTGCATCCAAGTGTTTAACAAAGTCATAAAGAAAACGGATAAAAAGAGGCAGGTAATTAATGCACGTAATGGGACACAACTAATCCGCCTAGAAAGCCCGCTATTAAAACATCTCCAAAAACCTCCAACAAGGTTTTATATGGATGCTGTGAGCATGTAGTAACAGGTACATTCATGATAACATGTAATACAGTATCTTGGTCATTTTAAGCATCTTAGCAACATAGAAATGAACGTTACGCCTAGTGTTAACTTTTCCAAACTCTAAAACACAGCAGTAGCGGCAGCTCCAATATGTAGCGTTACCTTTCAGTCGTGGCCTAAGGCACTGCAGGCAAGTGTTTCTCAGTCGCTAGCCGGCCAGTAGCTAGCCGGTTTGGTGTGGCAAGGTGTCACCACGCCATTAACTTAGTTCTTCGGGGTGACTATGTTAATAACAATAATAATAACAATGTTGCCATTTTTTGGAGGCTTTATGGGCAGAATAGGTGCGTCCCATTACATGCATTCTTAGCTGCGTCTTTTTATCTGTTTTCATACCTTTTTAAAATGCACAGAAAAGAGAAAGACGTGTGTTCATGTCTCACATAAGGATTGTGGATGATGGTCAAAAACAGTGCAGTTAACAGGCTGTCCATCAGCTGAGGCTGTGATTGGTCAGCTTGTAATACATGATTTCCTGTGTGTACTGTAAACGCCATAAAAATGAACGCATTGAGTAGTTCTACATGCAATACGCTCCCCTTCTCTCTTTAATTACCATTGTTCTCTTGTGACGAAGAAGGCTAAGAAGCTAGTCGGCGGGAGTTGTGGTTGCTCACAGAGCACACTCAACCTTGGTCAAGAGCTGTAAAAGCAGGCACAGTGCCCATTTGAGGCCAACGGATCATTTTTTATTGGCCTGTGGCACATTGTAGAAATAAAATTAAGTTCTAAAAAAAGGGAAACATGGAGCAAAAGGAATTATTTAACAAGAAGTTGAAATATTGATACGAAAAGCTATTAACAGAAAGCTTTCTTTCTAAATCTATACAATGTTTGTATAATATTTTTACAAAATTAAAAATGTATCAAAAGCAGCCCCCTCGCACTCTTTGATTTTTCCGTATGCATCTGTCAGCGGAAACGTTTGGACACCCTGTAGAAAAGAATCAGGATAGTGTAGGAGGGAATAGCAAGGTGACCACGTAGAAGCTTAATCCACGCTTGAGCCACACCAATCTGCGAGGGCAATGGGTTGGGTTGGGTGGGTGTGTGGTGGGGGTGGGTGGCAGGTCTGTATCACGCCCTTTAAACATGTCATAGAATGATAGTAGAAAGATAATAAAAGCTGAAATGCAATTGAAACAGACGCTCAGTAGTCATGCGTTTTTTCGCTGCACATTAGCATCATTGTGAACGATGGACTGTCAGCGCTCACACAGTAATTGTTATGTCTCCCTGGCAGGACACCAATCGGAACTTGAGCAAGGTGGACCAGATGCTGGGCCAGTACAGGGAATATACAGACGACCAGGCTCAGGCCATGGCTTTGGTGAGACACCTGTTCAGTTAATTCCCAGTGTAATGAAATATTACCCATTACACAGATGGCTTTTAAATTGCACAAGGGCAGGGTTGTCTTATTTTTATGTTAGTGCACTCAGTTGCACCCTGCCCTTGAAACCGAATATTGATCTGTCTGAAATTAAATGAACACAGTTCAGGATTAAATTAACAGCAAAATGAGGATGGACTCATCACCCTTAAGTGTTCATTTCCGAATCTTGGCTCTGTCCTTTCTCAGAGCAGCTTGTTTGTTTCCTCGTCCATCTGTTTTCTCTTTTCCATCTAGCTTCGAGATAACCTGGAAGAGTCCATCAGCCAGCTGCAGGCACAGAGGTTGAGCAGGACCAACAGGACTCACAGTGCTTCCGCCTCCAGCCTACATTCTAGTGACCTGGACGCCTGCCCTGGATCAGGTAGACAGATTCAGCAGCTGAAATCTTGCTTAAATTTTGGCTCTGGATAATGTTAAATAAAAGCAGAAAGTGACGGTTTGGCCGCCCCTTCCATTGACGCTGCCGTCTTGCAAATGCTGTCTTTTTATGATTTAAATGTGACCGCTGTTTGAGTCTTTTACAACGTGCATTCATGTGGGATTACAGACGGTCATCACTTCCAGCCAACATCTCCATTGAGGGACTACACGGGAACGTCGGGAAGAAGGAGGAGGTCTCACTCTGCCAGTGTTCGCTTCAAAAATAGCAGTTTGTCAGGAGAGGATGTAAGGAGCACAAGGAGCATGCATCTTATGATTGTCACATCCATGTACTATCAGAAAGTGTCCTGACGAAGGCACGTCAAACAGCATTTTAAATTTCAGGAGTGGTGATTAAATTTGGTCTCATTTGAATACCGTGGAAATGAAACAGCTGATTACTATAATCCTCACCCTTTGCAAAAACATGTTTTTAACATTTTTTGTTGGTGTGTAATGTTATATATTACGCCGATTACAGATCCACGTTTTGCACCAGTCCTTGAGGGATCTGCGCTGCGACCAACAGAGACTGTCTGTGGATCTGGATCGAGAAATCCTCAGGAGAAAAAGGTATTTCAACGAGGCTCTATGATCCTTGCACACATATAATATAAGAGCCATTTTAGTTAAATAATCCAATTAATTGCCTTAGTGTCCGGGACCACCATGCGGATAATTGAGACACCCATAAAATGTCTATTTTTGACACACGTCTCTCTCCACCCTTCAACCCTGAGGCCTAGCTTAATGTTGACATTTTGCTATCTCGGATCAACATTTGCAATAAGAGTGACTGACTGTTGTAATTATTAGATTAGATTCAGTTCCAGAACCCTCCCCTTCTCTCTCTCCAATATGCCTCACACACTTATTACTAACACTTTTAAAAGTATAAAATGTACAGGCACTCACCACTGATGAATGATGATGCAAGATGATTCATTAACAGATGGAATCGGAGTGACGGTGTAGAAGTTGTATACTTTTGGGTCTCACAGCAACTATGCTGCGCTCAAGGACAGCTGAACAAAGAGCAAAATCTCAATGCTTGACGTAAAAACATCAGTGAAGCATAACGACAAATGGAAAAATTGCTGGCTTTTTTAACAGTGGTACGTGTATGTCCTACATTTTACATGTATTATTACGTATTTATAAATTATTACCGACTTGTTGGGTGAATGGGATGGGGTTTTTTTTGCAGGAAAATGACCTATTTTTGGAGAAAAAAAAAGTTTTGCTGAAAACTCAAATGTACGGGGGGCCCTGAATGCTGAATCGCAAATTAGTTGAGTTTTAGCTGGATTACGGCCACAACAGTAGCCAGTGTTACTATGATTGTTTATTAATATGTTATTAGTATGTTGTTGTTGTGGATGTTTTGATGTAATTCAAACCTGCCACAAAGCCTGTAGTTTCGAGATCAAGTCTGGTGTGTGTATTACTAGTGACACCTAGCAGCCCGTGTAGAATACTACATTTCATCAGCATCTTTCAGTGCTTTTAATGTACTGTATTTGTATTTTCTTTTATTTAGACATTTTTGTGCTTGAAAATGCTTAATTTAGGCCAACAATATGTAAAATCTGCATAAGTATGCATTTTTTTGTACTAATGTATTTTTACTAGTAATAGCAGTATACCATAAACAGCATCCATCCATCCATTTTCTGTGTCGCTAATTGGGGTCGCAGGGTTATGCAGGAGCCTATCCCAGCTGACTTTGGGCGAGAGGCGGGGTACACCCTGGACTGGTCGCCAGCCAATCGCAGGGCACATATAGACAAACAACCATTCACACTCACATTCATACCAAGGGACAATTTAGAGTCACCAATGTGGGAAGAAAAGCGGAGTACCCGGAGAAAACCCACGCACGCACGGGGAGAACATGCAACCTCAGAGATGCTCAACGGAGATTCGAACCCAGGTCTTCCCGATCTCCTGACTGTGTGGCCAACATGCTCACCACAAAAAGCATGCTCCTAATAGTTAACATTTAACACATATAGAAAATAAAATGGGCCACACAGTGGCTTAGTAGTTGGCATGGTGGTCACACACTCAGGAGATCTGGAAGATGGTTGTTTGTCTATATGTGCCCTGAGATTGGCTGGCTTTTGACGACAAGTGACAAAGAAAATTTATGAAAAAAGAAAGAAATATAATGATGTCCTGGTAAACTGTAGAGGCTACTTTGCAAAATCAGAAAGCCCTATTTCTCCAGTCAATATTATAAATATGCCTTCCTTTTTTGACTTTGTGGAGAAACATTTGTCTTGTCTTGACAGGTCTGATGTTGACACCAGGCGAACAATAGAAAGCCTGTCAGAACACATGACCACCACACAGCGACTGGACTCTGTGAGTTATTACTGTGTACCGCCTTACTCTGTTTCAGTGTTTAAACTTGATGGATTTCAGAGGAATATGAAGGCATCCTGTCTTAAAGGACATCATGTCATGATGTTGCGATCCTGCAAGACTAAACACAATACTACAATCTAAATAATCACAAATGAAGCTATTAAAATCTGCTTTTGTATAAGAGGTGTCTATATAGGTGTCTAAGTTTTTCTTTGACGCTGTCAATAGCTGATAGCTGTCCTCTGTAAACAAGTCTTACACTTTGTATTAAACAAAATCACTGAGAATTGTTTTTTTTATACAGTAGTACAATTTTGTAGTCGACCACAAGGGGGCACTCACATTACTAACATACAAGGCAGATACAAATGAATTTACATCCCTCTCCACCATAGTGTCCTGATGGGACACCACCAGGCCCTGGGGTGAAAAGAAATGCTTTTTTCCCACCAAAAAAACTACCTGTAAATAAACACACATGAGGAAACGGGGAGGAAACTAATCTTTTTTTACTACTAAAGAGCAGGAGGAGAGGGAAAGCAGAGGACACATTTATTCCCCACCGATGGGCCCGCTGTGATGTGAATCAAATAGATGATGAGTCACTTGGGTAGATGTTATTGCTCGCAGCCAACAATTCATCACCATACTCTGCTTAGAATGGATGGGATTGAGTAGGATCTGAAGCCTCGTACAAATCCACCATTACGCGCGTGTCTCATTCTGAAGAGACGAGGAGGGCCGGTGATGTCATGGCAAAGCACCTGTCGTGTTGCATTGTTATTCCTGCCGTGCTCATTGTAGCAACATATGTTTCTGACCTGTGTGTTTGTTTATAGACTTTGGAGAGAGACAATGTCCAAGCCCATGAGAGAGAGGAACCCATGACATACAGACAACACAGTGCAGAAAAGGAGAAGTTGAAGGTGAGTGTGTATTTTTGTAGTCGTTTTTATGTTACAGTATGTCATCACGGTTTCCCTTAGGATTTTTTTGAAGCTGTGGTGGTGGGCCGCATGGGAGGGCGGACTGCTGCTGCTGTGTCTGCAATTTATTTATTTTTTTTAATGACAACTAGCAATTTCTTTATGACTTATTTATTTATTAACTTATTTATTTTGCTTTTTTTCAACAACTAGCAGAAAATGAACCCTGAACATTGCAACATAGTTTACAAGCTACCTGTTGGAGACCCTGTGATAGCATCACTGTCTAAAGCTGTCCACAATACGTGTTTATGTTGCACAACGTTGACACACAGCTAGTTTTTTTGAAGACACGCCATAAGTGTTAATGATAACAAGAGAGCAAGATTGTGAAGTGACACTTTGAAAATGTAAGCTGTGATGATGATAGATGATTGATGTATCCAGTGAACGTAATAGCCACTTATAGCTCTGAGCTAGCTAGATGCCGCCAGCAAGGCATGTAAATAAAGATGCCAGAAAGTGGAATGAGATCGAAAGGGGCTATTGTTCATTCGCCCGATAATAAGAAACAAAGTGAAAGTCAACACAAGACGGTGAATGCTTATCAAAATAAAGTGCAATGAAACATTTTTATAATATTTTAAAATGTTTTCAAGCTAATTGTGGTCAATATGTGCATAAATAATAATTTCTATATGTATCCATATAGCATATATATCCATTCATACAATATATGGCTTAAAATAAAAAAAAAAAACGGCTATTAATTTATAAGGTGTGGTGGCTTTTATGTTTTAGTGGCGCACCGGCACGCTCAATTACATGTAGCGGAAGCCCTGATCGTGCATCACCTTTCCTGTCATGGTCACCTTTCTCCTCAGATGGAGCAGGAGCTGGAGAGAGCGAGAAGACTATTAGAGCAGTCAGAGGACAGCAGAGAATCACTCGTTCAACAGGTTTGTTTTCGTGTTACTGTGCATACATGTAGGAAACACTGCAAAGTCCACTTAAGGACACCCCAACGCTGTCTCGTGTGGGTGATGATCCACAGGTGGAGGACATGCGGGTTGAGCTGCAAAGGACCAGGAAGGAGAAGACGGAGCTTCAGAGGATCTGGCTGCAGCCTCCTCAGCCCACGCACGGCAACTATACTGGAAAAGATGAGGGGACGTTACGCGGTACAGAATACAGTTGATCAATCCACAGTTTTTTTTTTTTCATTTTATTTTTTTTCCCGAGAGTTGCGAGAGTGAGGGATAGATGATGTCATTGTCTGATTTGCATAACTGTCAATGACGCATGTGCATGGGTCAAGGGAAAATCTGCTGTTAGCTGCAAAATAGACAAGAGACGAGACAAGTTCTTTGAGATTAAAGAGAGATACAATTTAATAAATCTTGAATGGATTCTAGAGAAATGTATATCTCCTCCTCCTGTGGGGGACAGATTCGACTAAGGGAAGACTCGCATGCCTAGACGCTCAAGCCCATTTGAATCGGGTGGTGAGCATGTTGAGGACTTGTTTTGGAGACGGGGCCTCTGGCTTCTAGCAGATAATTGTAGCTGATCAGTGTGACGTTAATGTGTATCTTAGCAGACGTAAATAGTGCATTATAAAAATAATATATGTTAAGAACATATATGTTTAGAAATGCAAATGAACTTTTCTTTTTTTTGTGCTTGTTAGATGGACCCGCAGTAAAAGCTGCTCGTTGAGAAGAGCAATATGTGCTTTCATGTGAGAGCTGCCAAAAGTCTCTTCACTAGATTTGTTATTAGTCGCTTTTTTTGAAAAAGAGCATCCAGAGTGGTCTCATTTCTTGCTAAATACACTCCTGATCGGAATGGATGGCAATAATTTACATTTTGCACTGTTGGATCTTACATTGAAGAAATTTATTGCAAACAGCCATTAAATTGAAATAGGCTGACGAATCAAAAGCTTAAGCTTATACCTCAGTTAGTAAAATAAAGTACAATTCTCCTTGCTGCTGTTTTGTCATAATTTTCCACATTAACTTTATCGCTCGAACAAGACTTGGAGTTTAATTCATTCCCTGTGTGTGTGTGTGTGTGTGTGTGTGTGTGTGTGTGTCTTTCTCTGTGTTGAATGTGCGTCTAGATGCCTTAGCTCTGGAAAAAGAGGTAGCAGAATTGCGAGCTCAGCTGCACAAGACCTCGACCAATAGTGAGATCCAAGAACTGAAGAAGGCTGTTGACCGCAAGGAGAGGGAACGAGTCCAGCTGAGTTTACAGTTGGAGGTGTGTCCATCAGATGGAGTGTTAAAAAGTTATTGACTGATGTATCGTGCAATGCTCTTTTTGATTTCCCCCAAACATCTGAAGTTTCATCTTTAAATAATTCATTTCCACCTGAAAGACAGACTTTTTGTCCAACTTCTGTAAAAACATAAATCTGTATTAAATAGCGGCGTTCTTTCATGAATAAAATGTTCGAGGTATGCTGCATCATTTAATATTTTATCATTTTTCTTCTCTCTGATGTTCCTTGCAATGAACCTTTATTTCAAATCCCACGCTTCCTGAATCCTGCACGTAGGTGTTCAAACATGAGGTGGGTGTTTGCATGTATCACTGAGGGCCCGACTTAAGGTAGATCAAAATAAATGCTTTGTATTTGCAGGAAAAGAAGCCAAATTGAGATAGAAAGAGGAGCGCAGTTCCCTGTGAAATAATTCCATGACTAATCAACCTGTGACTAATTTCTCCTAACTGACAGCCCTAAAAAAAAAAAAAAAAAAAAGACATCAAACTGAAGACATCAAAGTGGCTCTACTTGGTTGTTGTTGTGAGGGATATAAAATAATCCACGGCGACTTTTATTTTGGACTATTTTCCAGACTTGTTTAAAGGATAATCCAATTTGAAGATGCTCATTCTCTGCTTTCTTTGATCTATGTGTGTTTAGTTGCTCTTTTTCTACATTTCTATTGTTTGTTTCTACTCCAGCCTCTGCAGCCCTTTACAGCCTCCTTTTAGACCCACAGAGTGCTTTTGTTTCTGTGCTCCAGGGCTTGTCTGCAGACATGGCACGGCGGGAGCAGAGGCAAGTGCGGATGCTTGAACAACTGAGGGACATACAGGTATTCCTAATCAGTAATTATTTTGTGTGTATAAAGGATGTTTAATGTGTGGAATTCAAAGTACTACAATGTAACAAATTGGAAATAATGAGATATTTGAAATGAGAATTGGTTGCATTGTGTTTTGAAATGCTAAATCCACTCATTGGCTCCAGCACGAGGCACACCTACACATGCTAATGAGAGCCAACAACACATGAGCTGCAACAAGTGTGAGTGTGCAGAACGCAGGTCAAAATTTTATTTTCAACATGTTCATGCTGTTTGTTTCTAGTACTTACAAAATGAGACAAAATTTTTATTTACCAATTCAGATTTGACCAATTCATGATATTTTTGAAGGGTTAATTAAACAAATCTACCATTTTCCCTACTAAGCAGCATTCTCTAATTGTAGCGTGTGTAGAATGATAGTAATATTCAAATCATATCTGATGGGATACTCTGTGGTAGTCTACTACCATGCGTAGTTTACGGGTGGTAGTAATAATGTCTCTTATGCTGTATTACCCAGTTCAATCCAGTATTGTCTAGTCGAGTACAGAGTACAGGTGATTAAAAAAAACTGACCTCGTTAGTTGTGGTAAAAGTTGTGGCTTTTTTTCGCCAAAATGCAAAGACAGCTTGTGAATGTGTTTTTATGTCCATATAAACTAGTTCACATTGTTGCGGCCAAATGAGGAAAAAATAGCAAATATGTCATTCTAAAAGATGTCATCCAATGTAAAATGCTGGACATTACCACAGGATTATTAATTGTATGTATTATATCATTATATATTACATTTTATTTGATTATAAATTATTATTGTAATTGTATTGTAATATTTTTTATACCAGTACTACTATTAGGAATAATATTATAAACAATTTATTATAAATATATTATTTAATAGAATTAACATTATTTAATATTGTTCTACATTATTATCATTAGGCCTAGTAGTATTTGTACTTTGTATTACGGTACATAATACTTAAGGTAACACTCCAATCTGGACTGAAGTGGCAGAAAATGGCCTCTCTAGAGCAACGTGGTTTGCATGGGAAGAACTCTGTTTTGGATTAAATACAAACGATATTAAAATAGTGTATAATTACTCATACATTAATCGACTTTTCCCTTCCAGAGTCGAGAGCAGGCAGAGAGGACTGAGACTGAGGCGTTACTCCAGGAGAGCACAAGGAGCAGAGACGAACTGAAGGCCAGGGCCCAAAAAGCTGTGCGCCAATGGAGGGCAAAGTGCAATCGACTGCAGAAGGAGCTGGAGGAGGCTCGAGCCCACATTGAGCTGCACAGTGACAAGGCAGTACAGGTCAGCAGGCTGACCTGGTAGATGCATTTGCTAAATGACTACTGTCACCACAGACCTTGGGTGAAGTAGTTACTCTTTACACACTCTGTCACTCAGTGTGGCATTGGATCTAACATCTCCCTGAGGTAGAAATAACGCACATGAATTAATACATACTGTACACTGGTGAAGCATCATATCATCACATTCATCTATGTAATGGTAGTGGACCACATAAAACATTGCTAGAATGAATGAAATGAATGAAACATTGCAGAGTTATTTTACTAAGTATGCTGAAGAGTTAAATGCATGTTTGACCTCAAAGAGTACAAAGTGATTTGAAGTCATGTCGCCTGTCGAATGTGCAATTGGATTGTAATAGCCTTATCACACTTAAGCACAATAGACTGTCGGAACTTGAAAATGAAAATCATTTTAATTGAGAAATCAATAAGCAATTCCGCAGCAAATAGGTACGGACGCTCACTGTCCTAAAAGATAAGCAAAAATTTTGGTTTTAGCCATTGTTTGCAACAATGAGACAAACATTGACGGTCACAAGAGAACCAAACGTTCCCAGCTTATGTGATTCTGTGGTTCAGCAATCTTTTTTTCCACAGCACATAAACCAACACACTTGCATTTGCATAAAACTACAGTAGCTGAATTATTTATGTGCTTTTTTTCTCTGCTTGTATTTCTTCATAATGCCCTTTCACATTAGAAATTGCCAGTGAAATAAGCACAAATGTCCTCTTGAAGTCTGGTGAAAAGGTAGGTTGTGTAGAATACCTTATAACTATTCAAATATACCCTTATAAACAATAGAAGATGGTGTTCTGTCTCTTTCTACTGAAATTGATCGTCAGCCTAAACAAAGCAAACAAGTTGGAACTTTGTGCATAATCGTATAGCTCCAATGGGTTCCAAAAGTATCTCCAAAGGCCCTTATGAAAAGTTATTAGACTGACAATGCACTGAGCTGTTGGCTTGTGAAATATATAACAATGCTCAACATAGAACAGATTGGTACAAAACACAAAAACATTTAAAAACACAAAAACAATTAGACAAAAAGTGCAATGTAATTGTCTATTATTTGGAGATGTCCAACTATTTACAGTGAAATGACACAACATCAACAAAGCCTTACGCAAGATAATGTAAATTAAAATGTACAAAAGTTAAAGAGAAGCTAAGAGCTTCCAGGTAACAGCAAGACTGGTATTCTGAAACACAAAGTCTCTCAGCTTCTTGTTGTCAGTTTCCTGCTGCTCCTTTCCTCACCTTTCCAGCTTGCTTGTGTGTGTAACCACTCCCTCCCCCTTCTGTTTAGTGTCGACACATGCGGCACCACACACATTTTAGACAATCACATGCAGCTCTAACAGGAAAAAAAATACGAGAAAAAAACACGGCTTGTTCACTTCAAAACAGGGATGCCCCGATTCACATTTTTTGGCTTCCGATCCAATTCCATTGTTTTTCATAGTCTTGCCGATCCGATCCGGGACTGATCCTTTTTTTTCTTTTTCTTTTTTTTTTAATAACAAGCTTTTGTTACAAAAATGAATTTGTGGAATTGAATATGGAATATGGATATGGATAATATGGAATAGCTCTTCAAAGCATTAAACATAATGCAACCAAAGTGTTGCTGAATTTACTTTTTTATTACACAGCATGACCAACAATGTTGTTTGGCTTTTGTAACAAACCTCTAAGTCAGGTCCCGAATCCAATAAAAGTCCATCCAATAAAAGATAAAATTGGAAAAAATGGGCGTGCAAAATACTTTTAAGGTAGGATTGATCATTTGACATGGTTATAAATCAATTTGAAGTGTGATTTTAGAATATATGGCTTCTTTTTTTTTTTTTTTTAACAAACTCTCTTCAACGCAATGGTAATTTATTGACGGCCCCTAGTATAAACAACCAGCGAGCTCCCCGCACCACGACACAGCAGTCCAGGCACAGTGAGGGTGAACTACCACTGTTACTACAGAGCCGCATATCCAACGTGAAACTAAGGTCACCACAGTACACCGCGAACATGTTTGCATGGTGGTGTTGCGTTGTCTTCTTCTTGCGGGAGACGGGGGTGTCTCATTAGCTCACCTACCATGTTGGAGTGTGGCACAGAGTTATGAATGTTATACGGCACCCAGATTGGTCCCATCCCGTGGTGGAAGCCGATTTTGACCGATCTTCAAAATACAGCGGCTTGAATCGGGACATCCCTACTTCAACGAGCCGGCCCTAAGAGCCGTTTTGTTTGTGACCGACATATCACTACTGTCAAGATGCTTTGGATTTGTTTATTCATTCATTTTCTACTGCTTATTGCTTATTGAGCCGGTGCCTATCCCAGCTGCCTTAGGGTGGGAGTGAGAGAGTACATCCTGGACTGGATGACAGTTACTCGGAGGATACACATAGACACAGTTTGTAACTCTTGCATTGGATCCATTAGTGCAGGTGAGCCGGGGGAGAATATATTACCATGCAGTCAGGGTGTAATAGCAGGAGTGGTTGTTTTGTAAAATATCTCGCAGTTTTTGTTAACTTAGTAGCACACTTGTAATGATTTGCCTTTGGGTTGAACTGAGTGAGCCACTTTCAAACTGCAGTCACCACACACACTGTTACAGAGACTTCCACCTGGAACACTTGAGGTGGTGTGAATTCATTACAAAATAATGTCTACCTCCCTTAATGAATTAGAATAGATAATCAAGTGCTCAATTAAATGATTAGTGTCTGAGCTTCAGCAAAGTCCATACAAATACCAGTCAAAGCCAGAGTATTAGAAGCAATCTGCCTCGCACAGACCTGACCGTTGTTGCTTATCGCCGAGCCGGGTGCAAGCGCGTTTCTATCAGCCCCGCTGCTTCTGCTGCTGCGTGTGCTTCCCTCCACTTTTCGCTGTCACTTTTCCGTCTGGCCTTGTCAAATATTGTCAAAGCTCTCCTTTTGTTCACCATTTCCCCTCCCCATCTTCTGTAATTCTATTTTTCCTTTCAACTCCCCCTTCACCCATCTGTCTCCCACTCTTTCTGTTCCTCCCTCCAGGTAGCCAAAGAGAAGGAGAGCTCCCAGACTCAGCTGAAGGCGCTGAGCCAGCAGGCTGAGGCAGCTCGCAGGGAGCTGGCTGAAAACCTGCGACGTTTGGCCCAGCGTGAAGAGGAGCTGCACCGCAAGGATGTGGAGATGTCTGAGACCTGCCAGCGCCAGCTGGCTTTGGAGCAAGAAATCCGGGAGGTTAGGGGCGAGGCTGAACATCCTTTCATTCTGTTTCAGTAAACATAGGAAAGACTAAATATGTTTACCTCTTAACAATATGTATTTATAACTCCAAAATAATTTCTTGTAGTCCCTGCAAAGCAACAGGAAAAGACGCTCTATGCCAATTCTCTGAGTAGTTCATAACTCATACAGTATCTTTCAAAGATTAGTACAGAAGGTTCTGAGTTCAAATCTCAGAACTCTGTGTGGTGTTTGCATGTTCTCCATGTGTTTGTGTGGGCTCTCTCCAGCTATTCCACTTCCTCCCACATCCCAAATACTGACATTTATTTCAGTGAACGTGCGTGCATGCACCTTAAAACCCACAGACGATTAAAAAAAAATAACATTCATTATGTTTTCTGGATGTTATAATGCACGACCAAGTCAGTCGTGATAGCTTTTTCAGGCTTCTGATTGGCCAAAATGCGCATAGCTGAATGTGGACGGAGATTTTTTTAAAATTCCACTCTTGTGGATGCATATTTTTTGACAGTGGGGACATGGAATTATTGATATCAGTGACAGATTTCACTTATTTTTTAAATGATATCAGAGGTCATATAGGTGCAGGATTATTGGTGACAGTTCTGGCAGTTTTAACTGGTAATCAGTGATCGCTTTGCAGGGACTACACTGCCTTATACAAGAATATTCCAGTTATTATTCATGAAATGTGAGGCCTTAAAAGATGTCACTCATGTTTATTACATTCACTTTTACAGACAGGACAGCAGTCAGCACAGAAGTTGTGTCAAGTTATTCCTCATCCATCATGAAGCTTTCTTTATTATCTGTCATGTACTTGTTTTTTTAAAGCAGCCAGCCAGCACAGAAGTTATTCTAAGGTAGACATGTCTTTTCTCAAAAGCTTGTTTGATCATTAAGATCGCATTAATATTCATGCATAACTTGTAAATTCTTGAGAACCGGTGATTTGAAGTTAAAGTACTGTACATTCTGATTGTGATATTTTTTTTTAACTACAGGTAAAAGAGGCCTCAGCCGCCCTTCAGACAGAGGCTCGGCGTCAGTCTGACATCCACTCAAGACTGAGAGAAGAGAACCTGAGGCTCGTAGAAAAAGCTGACGCACAAGCCCGTCTCTGTCAGAGAGACCAGAATAAGCAGGCTGAACTCCAAGGCAAGCTGACACAGATGACCTCAGCCCATGCCCAGCTAGCGCAGCGCTTGACTGAGGAGGAAGCTTCCAAGAAGGAGCTTCATAAGGTCACAGTGGAATTGCAAGCCAAGCTGGCCGGGGCTCAGGAAGAACGGGACACATTAAGGCAACAGCTGCAGCTCGAGAGAGAGGTGCATGAAAAAGAGCTGGGCAACCTGAAGGCCATGATTGAGGATGGCAGGACAAAGAACAAGGAAATGCAGGAAATGATATGGGTTTGCCGTCAGGAACGGGAAGAAATCCAGGCACATCTAACTGACTTTAAGGTAGGTCCTACCCATGAGCCAACCACAGAGAGAGTTTTCTTTTGAGCATGGAGCGTCATTAGCTTGTACTTTACAATAATGTGCCCCAGCCACTAAACATCTGTCAGATTTCCAACATGGGGAAATGCAGAACTCATGAATGTCATTTTCCTCATCGTCTGTGACACTCTGAGAGTGAGGGAATGGAATGTAGCTGAGATCTAAATGGTGTGCGTGCATCATTATGGTCATTCTGAGGCTCCAGGCGTGAAAATATAAAAACAGGAGTCTCATCAAGGCAGCGCTGTAGATGGGGAATTCCCATTGATTTGACGCCTTCAGCACTCACTCCTTTAGCCCGACGACCCACCCCCACTCGCAACCCCGCAATGATGTGCCCTCATGGGTTCATTGTTTTTAAGGTGCCTACTGTTCCCTGATATAGGTGAGGATAGCACATTAAGTGTCCTCGTTGGCATTAATATCTGGCGTAGCTCATTGTAATGGTGTCATTTCAGTTCAGTGAGGACAAGGGCGTGTTCTAGAATGCATTAAGTTCTACCCCATGGGTGCTGCACATGTCCCTAAGAAGCCCACCTAATATTCATAGCTAGAAGCATATATTCTAGTTTAGCTCCAGTCAACTTTGAGACAAAGCTTAAAATAGCTGCTTTTCCTTGTACTTGTCCACTGTATCATCCTTCTCCCTCATAATCCTTTCCATTGTCACCTCCCTCCAGCTTTAATTTTGCATTTTTTCCATCTGTTTCCTTCTTCCTCTCTTGTTATGTTTTTCTCTGTTTTTCAAGTTCATGCCAAGTTCTCCATCATTGTTAATGACACTCTAATTAGTTGATGCAATTTTTTATATACAAACAAGTCTAGGACGAGCATGGTCTGTGCAAGGACAGGATATACAGTGGTATGAAAAAGTGTTTGCCCCCTTCCCGATTTCTTTTTTTTTTTTTGCGTGTTTTCCACACTTAATTTGCCACCATTAAATGTTTCAGAGTATCAAACAAATTTCAATATTAGTCAGTGACAACACAACTGAACACAAAATGCAGTTTTTAAATGAAACATTTTATTATTACACTGTAAAATATGTTGGCGTTACTTGAAAAAATATGCAAACTTGCTGCCTCACATAAAGTAATTTATGTTACGTTAGATGAATTACGTAGGATTTATTTAAATGTACAATTGTTTTAATCACAAATTAAAATTTGTGATGAATTATTTTAACATTGACAAACTAAAATGTGCACCAAATTATTTTTTAATGAAATGAAAGATTTTTTTTAAATAGTGAAATTGAAATATACAATTAATTTTTTTTTGTCACAAACCAAAAATGTGCTTTGAATTATTATTTTTTTTTTATCAGTCTTAAATAAAGGTGTACAATTATTATTTTTTTTTTATAACGCAAGACAACGAGAGAATCTGGTAAATTTTCAAAATTAAAACAAGTTTCAAAATAAAACACGAGATTGACAAATAACGTAGCCCTCTGTGTGCACATTTGTTGCCTGTTTGTATTTATTTATTTAAAAAGAGCCTGGCAGAGTTGAAAACACACACATATATATACACAAAGGGTGCCTATACACACACCGACACACACATATACCTTCAGGATACACATAGCCTACACCGACACACACACCCACAGGCTACACATACACCGGCCGTGTCAACCGGCGCGGAGAAATGAGCCTGGTGTGAGCTGGAGGGCTGCAGCTAGCGTGCGATTTTCAAGGGCGAACCGCTTCGCAGCGCTTCGGTGTCCGGTGTGAACCCGGCATGACCTGGGTCGCGTCGGCTGAAACTAAATTCCCTGTGCGGGTCGGAACACTGTGTTCCCTGTACCGAAGCTCTGCCACACACACAACAACGCCAAACGGCCGACAATCTCTCCCACACTTGCCCCTGTCCCCGACACCTCCCACACAAATTGCCCAAAACAGAGTAGTCTATGATAAACTGTTGTCTACTGTTGTTTAAAAAAAATGGCGACGTTACTGTGATATTTGAATTTGAAAAATCCTGAGTTGCTTCTACAGATGCACTATCGAAAGTGTCCTTACCGCCTCCATCACTGTTTGGTACGGTAACTGTACAACACGTGATAGGAAGGCACTCCAGCGGGTGATCAAGACCTCACAGAACATTGTTGGGGCAGCCCTCCCCTCACTGCAAGACATTTATAAATCTAGAGTCCTACGCAGAACACACAAGCTCATCAAGGACAGCACACATCCACAACACTCATTATTCACACTCCTACCATCAGGCAGACGCTACAGGAGTTTGAAGTCCAGGACCACAAGGCTGGCAAACAGCTTTTACCCACAGGCCATCAGGCTTCTCAACGAAGCACTCACACACGCCGTACGCAACACACACACACACACACACACTCATAGCACTTTTATTTATTTATTTATTTGTATTATTTATTTGTATTAATGTCTCTTCTGTTGTTGTTGCTTAATTTATTGGTATATATGTTTATGTTTCTTATGTTCTTATTCTTTCTTGTGTTTTATTTCTTTTCTTGGGAGAATGAACAGAATAAGATTTTCATTGCATGGTATAACTGCCTGTTTTACCATGCACATGACAATGAAACTCTCTTGAATCTTGAATCTCAGTTTTGTAAAGAGGAATGGTCCTAAATTCATCCTGATGGTTGTCTGATCTGCAACTACAGGAAACATTTGGTTGAGGTTATTGCTGCCAAAGGAGGATCAACCAGTTATTAAATCCAAGGTTTCGCTTACTTCTTCCCTGTGCTGTGAATGTTTACATGTTACATGTTTCATTGAAAATATGAAAACATAATTGTGTGTGTGTGTGTGATATTACTTGAAGCACATTCTGTTTGTTTATTTTTGTGATTACTACATTTTATGACCAATTTATACAGAAATTTAAGAAATTCAAAAGGGTTCACATATGTTTTCCTTCCCCTGTAGTTCTTGGGAAAAGCTGTAGCAACCTCGAGTCACTTTAAATCTGCCAGACAACACCGACAATGTTTTAAAATGTTTAGAGTTCATTTGTAAGTCTGGATGATGTTCATTCTTATTTGAATCCCTAAGCATATCATGGTCATGAATACACCTGCTCTCCATTAGGCAGGTGCAACGTCTGACAAGAAGTTGTGCGAGGCACTGCGTGTCAAGTTGGACAGGATGAAAGATGAATGTGACAAGCTTGCTGCACAGCTGAGCGCCAAGGAGGATGCACATGCACTCCTCCACAAAAAGTACCAACTACTCGAACTGGAACTGGATGAAGTAAGTGATGTCTCCTGTTTCACATTGAGGAATGCAAAATGAAAATAATATAGACAAATGGAAAAAAAAGAAAAGCAACACTAGTGATTTTAACATAAAATGCAGCCTTCGGCTTGTAAAAAGGAGAATCACATCTCTGTCATTGCTGTTGCTATTTTTATGGCTATAATCTTGGTGGAGCAGCCAGCGCACCTCTGGGCAGTCTGTGCTATTGTTCACAGTTGTGTGCAGTGCTTGCACAAACATTGCAACACACTAAAATTATGAGAGATAATTAAAATACAGACACATTTCTTATTGTTGAACATGTACAGATGGAGAGAAAATTGTTGGTTAAAAATAAAAACAGTCACAGAAGTAACTAGAAACAAATGAAACCATAAAAGTGCATTCTAACTGTGGTGGGGGAATGTGGGGATTAGATGATGTCATCATCTAATTTGCATAATTGACCATAACACATGTTGAGTGAAATGCTGAAACTGGTGTAGGTATCAACTCAAGTGTGGGCTTTGAAGTGTACACGATGCGTTACTTTAGTTAAATAAACCCACTGTATGCATCCTATATGGGTCAGTCGCCTGAAAGGGCTACCAAAAATGTGACAAGCAAAATTTTGTTTCCTAAACAATTTGCATATTAAAATAAAGCATGACTTTAATATATTCGCTACATCATCTCTAAGTGCTTTAAATTGTCACAAACATGCTCCAAAATGGCACTGTATCCTACACGTAACATGGAGCTAGAAGATGGACTTCAAACTCTGTGCAAGACTCAACACTGTTTTCTTCAAAGCATTATTAACACACTTCACCTTCTGCGGAAATATGATGTAACAAAAATAGATCGGTAGAAACCCTGAAAGTAACGCGTATCGTGGACACTACACCATATTTCTGATTTAGACTCAGTGTCACTTTTGTTATTGTCTGAATTTTGACAAAAAACAGGGAAATAACACAAATACTGAACAATGAAGTTCACATTGTGTGTCAAGGCAGAGGTCAGCTCATTTGCATATAGTCTTCCGTGATTCAACATTAGAAAAAAATGTACAGAAATGAGCCGCAAAAATTATGAGACAAAAGTTTTAGGTACTGATGAATATTTCAAGCCCTTGAGGCTCATCTCTGTTCTTTTTGGCAAATTCGAGCCAGGTCTTCATATTCTTCTTGCTCATGAGTGATTTGCATCCTCTGATGTAATAAGCTGCTTGCTTGATAGTGAATTACCTGCATTTTTTTCCCTCATTGCCGAATATTTGTAGACTATTTGCAGAGCATTTGCTGAAATGTCTTAGTCTAAAACAGTGAGAAGTCCCACACTATTGACGCCATGTTTGTTTACAAGTGAACTCAGGTGGATTTAGGACAGGCTGTTTGCAGCATGTCACAGAAAAGCAGTGCTTCATTTGCTCGCGCTAACCCACCTCCAGTACAGTACGGGTAATCTCACCTCATTGGAGTTTTTTTTTTTTTTTTTTTAAATCGGTTTTCTGAGCTATTTTTTTATGTTATCTGATTTATCGGGATGACGATTTAATTCTTCATATCGGCACTCCTAATTTTATTCAATGAGTTCCACTGCACCCAATTACTCTGACAGTTACTTGCTCAATTAGCATAATAAATGCAAACCATGTTTTCTAGTGCCGGAACAGATGGGCTAACATACCAGTGGTGGATTCAAAGCAAGGTCATGTCATCATGTGTCACGTTTAAAAGGTTACGTTTGTGCCAAATCGGCACTATTTCTAAAGGGCTGCGGCATAAAATCTTAGGTGTTTTACAACAGCAGATGGAGTCTTCACTTTCCTCTCAGACAGGCCCCATAAGTAGGAGGGTCTCTTTAGGGCATCCATGTATTGACTCTAAATCGGCTGAATGGGGGGAAAAAAGGGTGTTATTCATGTAATGTGGGTAGTTTATCATGTAGAGACAGAATAATGACCCACAGTCCCCGGGCAACACTGATCGGTTAGTTTCTGGGTCTCTGACATATTGATTGACAGTGTCCTGGAAGAGACCCTGAAACTATTGACAGAGCAGAGCACAGCAGAGGAGGATAGTTAACTAGGTCTGTTTGTGTAGGAGGAAAGCAAATGACAATGATGCCTAAGGTTGTTTGTGTATTTATCTGTAGTGTATTTTTTGTTTCTTTGCTAGGAAAACAAATACACATTTTTACTGTGGCATCTAGAAATTTGACCACAGTCTGCTCTGGTGCTGATAGTTTCAAAACCAAATTTCCCATTGAAATCAGTTATATGACATTTTCTCCAAACCTGCATAGATCTTTACAAGGATCTTCTGTTTTATGTATATTTTCAAATTGTTTTTTTCTTTTTTTTTTAAACTTTGAACCCTGCGGCTTATACAGCAGTTCTGCTAATTTATGGCTAAATTCTAATCTTGTGACACCTCCTTTTCTTCAGAATTACTACTGATTGTTTAAATACTGTGCCGCTCGCGAGTCAGTGAGGAAACGATAGCTCTTTCTTTGGCAGGAGCCAGTCACGAGCTATCAGTGCACTCACAACAAGCTTGTCAGCTAGCTGGAAGCCCGTGGAAGTCAATATATATTCCTGTATAACAGTCTGACTCACGGTGTCGTATTTCAAAGAACACTTTACTAACGGCACTAAATTCATCACACAGCAACTTAATACTCAAAAGATGTACAGTATAATATAATATACACAATATAATATACACAAATATACAAACATGTCCCAATATGACTTAATTTTTTTTTTTAGTTTTCCCATAAGTCATTGCGTCTGAGCAAGGCATTCATTGGGGCGCTACAATGACGTCAGCTTCCCCCTTTTTGCTTTGGGCTCCTGGTCCTCTGGCTCCCTTTGGTGGACAGAAGCAGCATAGCAGCGCCATTTCCTATGCTTTCTATGCTCTCCTCCAATTAAATGGTTTTCTCAAATGAAATGCATTATGGGAACACTTTGAAATGTTGTTTTTTTTTTTCATATAAAACTCATATGGATGCATGTTTCTATATTTCTGAGGAGTGTTAGTTGCTGTGTGATGAGTTTAATGTTGTTTGTAAGATGAAATGGTGAGTCAGACTGTTTCATTGAATTATTTCCAATGGGTTGACAAGCTCCTTGTGAGTTTATTCATAGCTCATGATTGGCTCCTGTCAAATAAAGAGCTGACTGGTCCTCAAGGACGTGTGTGTGCCACATTATGCCACTTCATGATGTGGACACGTGCGTCTTACACAAGAACAAATCTGTTTTTTCCTAAAAATTTAGTGAGTGGCCTTATACACCGGAATTTACCGTGTATGTATTGATATCTAAAAATCATGGGGTGCCTAATCATCATCATTATCACTGACATGAATGTTTTGTGAGTACAAGGTTTCATTTGCCACTATTTTTATTGTATAGTAGTTATCTTTTTATATTTTTTTTATGATGTGGCAAAGCACTGCAAAAAATAAGCAAGTTTCAAGTGCAACTCCACTTTAAATATTGACTATCTTGTCAGGGTTTTTGGCAGCAGCTTCAGAGAACATGTCGTGTTTGTAGTATAGTAATTAGTTACAGTGTCAAACTGTTGCCTTCATAGACCCTTTATTAACTATACAGCGGCGATACAAGTGTAAAAAGTGTCAGCCGGTCATAATATTGAAGGCTTAAAGTTATATAGAGATCTGGGGGACTCCCATACTGCTGATAGCTGATATCACGATGTTGTTCTTCAGACTGCATACTATTCACACAACAGCACCTTTGCTGGCTTCAGCCAAACAGTTCACTTCACTTTACCTCAACTGCTTCGAGACTTGATCTAGAGTCAATTTCACACAATTGACAGAATCTTTTATGATCAATTCACTGACTAATGGATGATTATGCTCATCCGTAGTTGTCATTCTAAAAAAAAACCTGCAGGAAGGGACAATATCCTTAACTGTGTCATTGCTCTCCCATCCTTCACAGGTGAGATCAAATGAAGGGAGACGTGCCTCAGTTTCAGAGCTTGTTAAGCTGGAAGAGAAGGTGGCACAGATGGAGGCGGAACATGCAGCGGCTCTGTCCTCCATTGGTGATGAACTAGATGTAGCACTCCATGGCCTTGACAGGAATGGTGAAGACAACTTCCAGGTATATTATATAGTGCTCTCAAGAGATTAAAAAAAGAGAAACTAATTGTGATCTGTAATGAATTTATCTAATTAATCTCTTTTTTTAATCATTAAAAATTACTGAGAAAAGGCCTCACTCTCAGGTATTTTCATTTAAATTCATTACGTTATTGTGGCAAATCAAAAGCTAAAAAAGATATATACCAAGAAGTGGCCTTAGAAAGTAATTTATTGTTTTGAACAGACTTGAACAGATGCTGTCCTCGCCATTTACATTCGGCTGTATTTGAGACTAGTCCTAAGTGCTGCCTGCAACCTGTAGTTTTGAACACCAGGAGAGCACCACTTGCTTCTTTTGGGGATCTCCAGCTTCTACTTTAGCTTTTTTAGTGGGGAGTGCAGAAGCAAACAGACAAAAGACACCCATCTACACACATGCTAAACAGGATATATAACCAAAAGCAGACATTTGTGTAGGAACCTTGGATTCAACAGTGCTGCTGTGCACATCACTCACACCGACAGCACTTTCAGCTCCCGGTCGACTTCTCTTAGATTTTTTTTAACAGTTTTTTTTCCCGCCACAGTGCAGCAGTCCCTTTGATCGCATTTGTATCCTGGTTCACAGTCACTCTCGCTGCCAAGTGCTCGTGGACCCCCTCAGAAGGGGACCTGTGTGCACCGCTGTGCTCTGCAGCTGCGCTTTGAGCCTGTGTGGCAGCCACTCACTCGAAATATTTCTTTGACTTGGACCTGGTTGGAAGTGACAGCTTGAAAAAAACTTGCCTGATGCCCATGCAGAGATAATGCTGTGTGTCAAGACCTCCTATAGAATGGTTCTAAAAAAATCAGGCTGTTTGTTGGTTCATTATTCCGAACTGATTTACCTAATGTGTAAGTACAAAAGTGTGTACTTCAGGAACCATATGTTCCAATTTACTTGAGATTTTTTCCCCCCGGATTTTGAACGTACATTCTGTGCTATCCACTTTTACGTTGATGGCATTTTTTGGACCTGTTTTACTTTCATTGCAAAAACTGTGATCAGTGAGCTAGGTCTGTGGTCTAGAAGCAACTATTACATCCAGGGTTTGCTATACGTTCATTCATTTGTGGCAGCCCACCACGATTAAATTTGGACCTCCACTGAAGGGTTTGGCACTTTTTTTTTTTCAGAATTTAGAATCTGCTCGCCCTCCGTCACACGTCACATTATAACATGATTGTCTGAGTTGCTTGTCATCACAACTCTGTTCAATAGATTTCATCGTATCTCTGCATAGTCAAGCAGACTTCAGCTTCCTTAAGGAACTCACTCTTCAGTTTGCAAGCGATAGCCAAGAACTAGCTTGACAACATAGTGCAAAAGGCCAGACGGTCATCAAACTCTTGGTGCAAACCAAAAAATTAAACAGCACAACACATAAACAGGTAAGTTAACACACAGCAACAATGAACTACCATTCTATATGGGTAAGAACATAGAAGCGCTAACAACAAACACGTAATTTAAAAAGTTATTTACAAGGTGTCCGCAGGGCATGATGGGCACTCCAGCGCCAACTCCTCTCAATGCTACTGTATAATGAGATATTAGATGTCCAAAACAAAACACTCCGTTTTACCCATCCACACACAGACACTAAGTTTTGCGTTAAGGCCAATTATGCAAATTAGACAATGACACGATCGAGCAAACGTTTTCTCTTAACGATTATAGGTACACATTATGACAACCACAAATAAATGCATTTGAATCAAATGCAAACTGAGTTACTTAAAATACTTGAAGATTCTTGCATTAACTGCATATTTGAAGTTCCATTTCAGCTGCTGGCGTGCATGCGTGTTTAATCTCCTTATATGAGTCATGTAACAAATGAATCATGGATGGGGTTAGCAGGCTTTGCTGTTATTTCCCAATACATACATCTAAGCTGGTACATTTCAGCATTTGTATAGCATTGGTGGCGATGTGCTCTTAACTGAGTGACATTTAGGTTCACGATGGCACACAATATGGACGTGATTGTTTTGTAAATGCATGTCTGCATCTCTTAGCTATGGAGGATCATTTGTATTGCTAATGGTGGCAGCTTTGTTTGGGAATGGGTACATTTAAGCTTGTGTAACATCTTACTGTGCCTCACATAAATCATACTTGACAAAAGGTTACACATTTTCTGCAGTATATTTATTGATGCATTCTTTACATTGTAAGGTGTTTCTTCATGCATGCACAAAATACCAATGACAAAATCATTTGGATCCATTTTTTGCACCTCACAATCACGTTCATTCTTTTCACCAGGCGACCAAGAAAGCTGGATTAGTAAAAGACCCCTCCCTTTGGCTAGCAGAGACAAAGGTATGATGATTGCATGCAGTGTTGGGCTGTCAACCTGGCAAGGGATTTTTCCAGCAAATTCAATTATATAACACAAGATTAAGAGTGTGACACTGTTAGTAGGAACATGGTGTGCCTCCACAGCACTGGAAAATTAATGATCCATTTTTTGTTTATCCCACACCAACATTTACTTAGATGAAACCTCTCAGAAAAATGATTTATAGTGGAGAAAACGCATTCCACCGTTTTGGGCCTTGTGGACCGTAGAGTAATATGACCTTTCAGTTAGGCTGGTGATGGTTTTGTATTTTCCACACACATGTCGTTATGACCCACATCTACAAAGTTTCTGTTTCTAAATCGCACGAGATTTCTTGCTCAGACTTGTGTGACCAGGAGCGGGCAAGCCTTGCTGGCTTGAACAGGGTTCTTACGCATGTATGGAAAAGTATGGAATTTGGTTTTATACGTTTCATACAAGTATGGAAAAATATTCATATTTCCAAGACTGTTACCACTGCCCTGTTTTCTAAAAGATAACATTTTGAATAACTAAAAAAAACAAAAACAAATGGATCAATGTGTTTTTCTAAGGCGCTTGCAGGCAGCTAAGATGTTTGTGTGAGAGCACACAGTGGGAGATGCATCCCGGAAATCATTTGGGAAAATTGACAAGTTGATTGGCCAACCCTCTGCTCTTATCCTCTTCCAACCCTTAATTTGTATGAGCTGCATTACCTAGCTATAATCTCCTGGAAATTATATATTTTATATATATTATATATTAAATTATATGGTGACATTATGGCATACATATTCAGAATAATGAAAACAAACCATTCATTCCAACATCTATTTACATGATACTAGGCCTGCAACTAATGATTATTTTCCTAGTCGTTTAATATGAAGCTTGTTGTTTTAATTAATTGAGTAATCGGTTGGGCCCTAAACGGACAAATATGAACGGTCAATATGAACCAAACACAAACACAAAAAAATCCCATTGGAAAGGCTGAAATCAGAGGATATGCCAACATTTTTGTAGATTAATTGGATAATCAATTAATCACTGATGTAGGGATTTAATTGTTGCATCTCTAGTGACACTCATCTATTTACTGAGTGTGGAAAAAGTAAGGAATTTTGAAATGTCAAATTTGTCGGAACCCTGCATAAAAATATGCTCCAATTTATTAACTTTGTTTTGGATAAATGTTTGATTTACACTTTCAATTTTGATAGTTGTATAGTACTGTATGTACTGTATTATTGAAGGTAAATATTATTTAATAGTCTGACATCTCATCCGGCTTACTCTCAGACAACAAAAAAGCACATTCTTGTAACAATATTATGTAAATTAGCTGTTTTTTCCCAATTTATATGTTGTCTTTTGTTGTGTATCGGTACTTTCCACCTCACCGCTTTCTAAACCAAACGAGTAAATTTAATAGCATCAATAGCTTACTAAATGATATGCACTTATCTCTCACTGGGTGATGCATGATACTTGTTAAAATGTGTTTACGCAGTTCAGCATTTATTACCATAACCTATAGCTTCTGAAATACTTTCAGTGACATACATGTAATTAAAGATGATTAAATCACTAGGTACCTGTTTTATTGTTGTTGTTTATTGTAGCTATCAAATTTGTGTTCTCCTTGGGCGTACCGCCATGGCTGTTGCATGCAATTTCACCTTGGGCCTGACGTTTGCTGCATGTAAGACTCACATACATGTGCATTTGTCTATTTAACTAACCAGTCCAAGCTACGCCGGCTGCGTGAGGAGGTGCAAGAGCGCGACACAAGAGAGCAGCGCCTTCGGAGGCAGAGCCAGCACACCAGGGATGAGCTGAAAGCACTCAGGCACACCCGGGATGCAGACAGGGACACGCTCCTGCAGCGTCTGGAGCAACAGGAGAAGCTTCTGCACTCAATCAGCACTGAAAAAAAAGGTAAACAATTAAGTTGTGTAGAGGGTTATTGTTGCCGGCTTTATTCCTATGAGAGATACAGTACAGTGTTTGCCGAAAGATTGCAATCCATCTGTGGCATTGGGTAGGGAAGTGATGTCTAACCGGCTAATTTGCATAATTGACAATGACAATGTTATCTTTTGTTTTTTAACCTCATTTAACAGAACTGATCCGATATCAGCAAGAATCCAAAATTTTTTACTTTGTAGTGTGGAATGTTAGAAAAGGCCTGATATCAAACAGAGAACAGTAGTCAGCAACAGTTAGTATGAGAAAAGCGGACCCATTTACTTCTCTCGGACATGAGGACATGCTAATGCATGTCTGAGAAATGTGTATAAAGTGTATGGTGAGGGGTTTTACAGTCTTAAAACATATATAATGATGGTAAACAAATACAGTTGGCTACTTCGCAGATTTCATTTATTACGGGCTATTTTGGGAACCTATCCCCCACAATAAACGAGGGAACAGTGTATTGGGGATTTTAGATACCGGCTGATATAATCTGATAATTGTTTTTTGGCTGATATCAATATCGTGACACCCCAATGACAAGCTCCACTGACAGTCCCTTTATAATGTGTTTATAAACGAGGGCAAACAGGTAGCTTGAAAAAAAAAAAAAAAAAAAAAAAGGTTGCCATAAAAATTTCTGTCTAGATCCTGATATCTACAATGTTTAATATGAGCGCTACCAAAGGGTTTAGGTCTGGTGTGTCATCTGGCTTTGTGAATTCAGAATAAAGAAGAAGTGCAACCTTAATTAATGTAATCCATTTCTTATGAGCAGCAGCTGGCGGGCAAATAGTTCTTAATGTTGCAAGCAACCGGAAATTTTGCTCTTTTTTTTTATAGCTTCTGTTTTGATTTTGTGATAATTTCAAACCCTGTCAGCGACTGCGTTCACTTCGTGTCTGATCTTATGTGAACGCTTTTCTCCTATCACCTCTGCAGCAGCTCTAATCGGTGTATCCCAATCTTCAATTCCCTCTGCTGTCCCTTCACCGCTCCTGTTAAAAAGATCCAGTAATGATGTGATGTCTCGATAATTAAGATTGAAGATTCATTTTATAAGAAGGTCGGCTCATTTTTATAGGTTTAACAACACCAGTATCTCTGGCACCCATCAGTGATTAATACAAAAGCAGTCAATGTCTTTGATAGAAAGTTGAATTACGGATGCGGTATTGCTATCACAGTAGTATCTCAGTGACTCTAACCATCCTCTAAATACTGCCAGTCAGCAAGGTGACGCTCCAGTTACCAAAGTTGAACGCTAATAACCTCTGTTCCAGTACAGTATATGCCATTAATGCTGCGTGACCACGTTGAGCATCAATCACATTCAAAAATGAGCAATGTTTATATTAAATCCCCTTAATTGCTCACCTCAGGCAACTGGCTGTTAATGTCAACAGTCAGCGGAACTCCAACCTATCATTTATTTTATGACTCATCTCAGTATTTTGTCTTAGCCTTTACATGTCTTAAACAATGCCATATTTTGACCTCATAAATGATTGTACAGTAGGATCAGCATGCAGCCTTCTTTTGGAATGTCATAACAAGTTTGTTTCAATGTATGTGTGCTTGGACAGGTGGAGGTGCAGAGACATACTTTATTCGACTTCAGTACACCATTTAAGATAAGCAAATACACATCAGTGCTTACCACAGTACAACAATTATGCAAATTGGCGAGTGCTTTGCCATGCGAAAACAGATATTTTAAAAATGCATATTTTTCTATGCGGTTTAACCTCTCATCCACAATTAAACAGTTTTTTTTTCTCTTTTTTTTTAGTCACAGGGAATGTGTGACATTGTCTTGTTTTTAAACCTTATTTAAGTATTGGTTGCTTTTCGTGCAGCAGTAAATGTGGGTGTGTGCGCCTTATAACATAACATGCACTGGTGATTAAAAACAAACATTCCTAGCGTTTCCTGGGCTCCATGTGCGCTGATTTTAAGATAATGTGCATGTGGATGTCTAATATCTCACTAGGTGCGATTAAGGTGTGTTCAGAAGCAGAGTTACGATGCCATCATCCTCGTTAGCTTGCCATCATTCCATTCTCATATCAATAACATTACCCGGTCTGCATATTTCCATGTACGCAACATCAATGGCCTTACACCACTCCCTCCATACGACTTCTATTCCTGTTCATAGCCTGGTCGCCTCCCGTATTGATTATTGTAACTCTCTTCTTGTCGGTCTCCCTCACAAATCCCTCCGAGCTTCAAATGGTTCAGAATTCAGCTGCATTGTTGCCAGAATTTCATCACATCACCCAAATTCTGTAGCACCTCCACTGGCTCCCCATTAAATCTAGAATAGAATTCAAAATCCTTCTGTATACATTCAGGGCCATCCATAATCTCCCTCCCTCTCTCCCTTCTCTCTCTGATCTCTTCAACACTGCCACCTCCCCCTGCTCCCTCAGATCCTCCTCCTCTATTCACGTTACCATCCAACCTGCTCGCCTCTTTGGAACTCACTTATTTTCAAATCTAAACTCAAAACCCACATATTCAGGTCATCTTACTCTATTTTATCTTATTTTATTGTATTTTATGTGTGCGTTGCTTTTATCTGTGTCTATGTACAGTGTCCTTGGGTTCCTTGAAAGGCACTTACAAATAAAATGCATCAATATTATTATTATTATTATTATTATTATTATATCTACGGAGTTGTAAGGACAAACTAAACAGGCAATCCCACTATAACGTGTTCATGAATGAGGGTGAAATGTATTTGTGGCGGCGGGCTGCCACAAATAAATGTATGTATTGGAAACTTTGCACATTTTTACACGTTACAAGTCATGTTTGTTTTCGGTCAGAGGTGTCCAAAGCGTGGCTCGGGCGTCATATACGGCCCGGCCCGTGGCTGTTTCTCATTGGCCCTCGGCACGTTCTTAAAAAAAAACATCAGCAAAAATAGTAATTTTTTGAGACTGGTTTATTCGACGAATAAAGTCATAATATTGAGAAAAAAATAGCAGTTGAAATATTAATGATTAAAATATTCATTTAAAAAAATCATAATATTATGAGAAACACACAAAACAAAGACTAAAATTGCAATTTGAGGGAAATTAGGTTGGGTAAAAGTATAAAGTCAAAATATTATGAAATATTGAATGAAAAACTAGCAAAAAAGTGAGTCACTGATCACAGAGAGAGGTGCAGGCTGTTTTTTTCTTTAAATATAAAAACATCTTAGCATATCCACATGGTTTGGTTTAGAAAATGTAAAAGTATCCCCTCGCATCCTTTTGATTTTTCACTATGCGGCCCCCGGTGGAAAGAGTTTGGACACTGCTGGTTGATGTATTTCCAATGGCAAATAGCTGCACATGAGCATCTAATGGCATGAAGTATTTTGTATTTATTTTCCAGATGAAAGGTTTTGTACATTAGGAGGTACTTATGGCTCAGTGAAGATGTGTTTGAAGCCAGTTCCTGTTCCACAAGCGCTTATTCAATCAGTGTTGTAACACCAAACAACTTGGTACAGCAAATATAATCGCTGGAACAAATTTTTTCTCAGATTGTTTTTGATGATATTGATTGAAAATACGTTTGAACATTTCCTCTGTTTTTATTAATGCTGTAATCTCTTGCCGGCAGCTAATTGAAACAGCATAACAAGGTTAATTCAGCACAGCATCATGCAATTCAAACCCATGTGAAAATATTGTGGCGTTGTGAAATACAATCAGTTACTGAATAAACAACTAATTAGGCAAACAATCAGTCACTGTAATTGAAAACAATTTGGTGCTACAGTCAACAGCAAACAGAAACAAAGCTTTGCCTGCGTGTGTATAAAGAAGCTACTTGTCACAAATTGTTTTATCCAAATAATAGAAAACCAGGGGTTAGGAAATAGTCTCAGCCCACGACCCGCATTTTCCAATGGCCAGTAAGGCACTACCCACTTTTATTGAAGTTTTTATTTATGTTGTTTTTAAATGTCATCTTTTGAAGCAATGCACAAAATTATATGGCCAAAGTGCTTTTTAGATACATTTATTAAGGCATTTCATTAGAGAAATTATAACTGCATTCGTACAAGTAATGCATAAATTAAAATAAAAAATAAAAATGTGTGTAAATAAGACCACAAAATCAAATATTTGACTTTTAACTGAGTATATATGAGGGGGAAGATGAAAAAAAGGCCTATATTGACTAAAACTTTTTCAGGCATCTGTACTATATTACACTTTAAATTACTGTAAATTCCCGTGTATAAGCCGCTACTTTTTTCTTCAACTTTGAACCCTGCGGCTTATACAGCGGTGCTGCTAATTTATGGCTAAATTCTAATCCCGTGACATCTCCTTTACTTCAGAACTACTGCTAATTGTTTAAATATTGTGCCGCTCGCGAGCCAGTGAGGAAATGGTAGCTCTTTCTTTGGCAGGAGCCAATCATGAGATACCTGTGCACTCACAACGAGCTTGTCAACAAAATCGCAGGAGGTCAGTATATATAACAGTTTAACGATATAAAAGTCTGACTCACGGTGTGATCTTACAAATAACAATAAACTCAGCACACAGCAACTTAACACTCAAAATGCATACCTGAGAAATATACAAACATGTACCAATGTGAGTTTAAATTTAAAAGTTTAAACAATTTCCCATAATGCATTGCTTCTGAGCAACACATTCATTGGGGTGCTGCAATGACATCAACCTCCCTATGAGATGTGGGCTCCGGGCTCTTCTGGCTACCTCTGGTGGACAGAGACAGCTTTGCTGCACCATTCACCATTTTCTATGCTACTTGTCCAGTGGACACGTGCGGCATATACACCGGTTTGCCTTATATATGTACAAATCTGTTTTTTCCTCTAATTTTAGTGGGTGTGGCTTATACACCGGAATTTACAGTAAATTTTGGACATGCTTTCTGCCACCCACCCAGATTGAATGCACGACTCACCTTTGGGTCCCGACCCACCAGTTGAGAATCACTGTTGTAAACTATGACACATTCATGCTAATTGTTTTGTTTTCTCTTCAGAACTGTTGGAGGGGAGCCGCAAGAAGGATGAAGCAATGAGGAGCTTACAGGTGTGGCATCCATTTTTCTTTACTTACAGTTTGTGTTTTCTGTTTTAGTTAGGAGTAGCAGCAGGGACTTGAAGTCATCTGTGATGCAGTGCTGCACACATGAGTGCACAGCCCTGAGCCTGACACACATCTTGCAGCCATGCCTGGACAAGTAGTTAATTACAGCAGACATAAGGCCTTGGTGTTTGAGAGCCACCAGTGGCCCTGTCTCTTTCCTACAGTGCCACGGCATCCACCAACTCACCTTCATTGGAGCCGAGTCACCCCTAGCACCTTACTTGGCCTTTTTCTCATCATAACACAGACATACACATTCACTTGCCGAGTGTGTGTGTGCATTGGATACATCTGTTACTCCTCGATGGCACCTGGCAAAACGTGTGCAATTATTCAGCTGTCCCGTACCCAGTCGAGCTTTTAATTATGAAGGATGAGAATAGAGAGATGTGGAAAGGAAAGGCTAGCTGAGGGATTCAGAAGCTGCAATAAAGGAAGCCTTGTTACAAACTGCCAATGTGTATGGAGCAGTGGGGAGAGGAGGCCCAGTTGAGGGAGAAGCAGGTGTATGTCTGAGTGGCGGATAAGAGGCGTAGCATCACTTATGCATCATTACAGAGAGGACATCAGTCAGGAGCTCGATGAGCAGTGACAGAAATTTGTCTTTGTGTGTATGTGATAAGAAGCCAGTTGTCTGCTACACTCTCCAAAGCCCCATCACTTCTTTCCTCCTTTGTTACCCATTTATTTTCTGTTCCTCATCACATCCACACACACACACACACACTCCACTTTTGCTATTAGAATAAATTACCTGGACTTAGTGTCTCTCATACACAGCTGTGTTTTCTGCCTCCTCTTGTTAGTTTGCCTAATGCACTTTTGTTTTTACACTTTCCATGTAAATTAATCATTTGCCACCTTTTGTGTCTTTACAGGATCGTGTTTTGGATCTTGAGCTGGTAAGTAGAGATGTTCGATATCGGCTTTTTACCCAAGTCCGATATACATTAATACCTTGTTTATTGGAGTTACCGTAATTTGCAGTGTATAAGCTGCTACTTTTTTCCCGTGCTTTAAACCCCGCGGCTCATACAGTGATGCGGCTAATTTATGGTCACGTTCTAATCTCGCACCATCTCGTATACTTCAAAACAGCTATTTTGCGTTTCATGCACACACCCTCGTTATGGAAAACACAAAGAAATGCATATATGCAGCTTTTGAGTTAAAGTCGATCTATCCAGCAACTTTTGCTCAAGTCTCAAGAAGAAAGTGACAACTGAGAGCGACAATAAAAGGGAGATAATGACAAAGTGTGTGACGAAGGAATTATGAGGCTGTTCAATTCCGACAATGAAGAAGAGTAGGAAGATGAAGACAGCGATGAAAGACTTTTCTAGTAGGCTGTTTAACTAGCCAGGTTACACGCACTGTTCAGCACTTGGGGGGGAAAAAACATTTAATTAAAAGTAAAAAAAAATCTTTCTTTGTGACATTGTGCTATGTACTAAATATCCCATATTACAAAATTACTTTTAGATTTAAATTTAATCGGTGCAGCTTATTTTCGGGTGTGCTCAATAGGCCGGAATTTATGGTAATTGGCTCCAGACCCGACCGTGATAAGTGAATTTTGGTGAAGTGGGATTCTCAAATATTTTCATAGTTAGAGCATAGAAAACCTCTGTTCAACCTTCCAAATACGGTTTTTAACATTATTAGAGCCCTCTAGACATGAAATAACACCCCTATATTCACCTTTACACTCGTATTGCCCAATATAGTAGACATAAGAGAAAATGAGCCATTTAAGATATGAATAACACATAATATAGATTGACTCACTTGTTTTTGTTTTTTTGCGGTGGCTATTGTCTCATCAATGTAATGTAATGACCCTTCAGGGCATTATTATTGTGTTCATGTTATTGTGCTCGTTTGTGTTAAAATCATGAATAGCTAAAAATCATAAATAAATATGTTGTGGTTCAAGCGGAGCGAGGGACGGACAGGAAGTTCAGTTTTAGCTTGGCGTGGGTTACGCCTCAACAGGAGTCCGTGTTAGGGACAGCACGTGTAACATGTAGCAGTCTGCCAGTGACTTGTTTGTGATGTTTTTCAGTTGATTGTTTAAACTAGGGATGTTTTCTTTTTAGTTGTTTCAGCGATTAATTGAAAAAATAATCGTCCCATTAATCGATTATTAAAATAATCGTTAGTTGCAGTCCTAGAATGAACATTATTGGACGTATCACTCTTAACGAGCAGCGGGTCTTGTCCCTGTTTTCTTTTACTCTCCCGTGCATGTTACAAGGCACACATTCGCACGTCTACCTCTGCATGAAATGGAACCAACACCTGTAAGTCAATAACGTCACGATATGTTGTTAATTAAGGTTTAAAAACAGGAGATATTGTCATCATGGCCAATTATGCAAATGAGATGATGACTTCTCTCGCTAAATGTAAGGTTGAAAACAATTTAGGTTAAAGTATAATACATGTTTTTGTTAATTTTCTGTGTTATGGGAATGATGGTGGTAAAAAGCATCAGCCTAATTTAAGATGTCTATCTCTGACAGTTATGCAGCTGGCTTTCCCCCGCAGTCTTCACTTAGTGAGCCACTGACAGATAGAAAATACTGCGGACCACCGTCAAGTTAAATCATTTCTGCAACAGTAGGATGCATCGACCCACTTTTACTCTGCCCGGGCGGGTGTCGTCCAGTTGTATGCCAGTGTGTTGTTCAGTGTAGCAATCAGCGTGACACCATGTAACAACCACATTTTGTCATGCCAAGTCCTTCTATCTGACTGCCGTCATGGGGGCCTTTAAACATACAACGGGGAGAAAAATAGAATTGCCACTTCTTAAGAGGTTTCCTAATCAAATAACCCTGAATTAGTATGAGATTATTATGCCACTGACCAGTGCAGTAGATATTCTGTATGGAAAAGGTCCCTTTCTGATTTCATGCAGAAATACTGGTTCAGACTGTGCAGGAATGTTATTGGGAAGTTTTGTCCATCATCTGCCCAAACACAGAAACAGCGTCAGATCATCCAGAGCTGTTATGATCCACAGAGATCTGATGCAGCCGTGCAGCCGTCGTGTGTAATCAGCGCTTCAGATGACCGTTGGACTGGAAATGATGCCTCATTTCACTTCCACTTTTCTTCTTTGCTGCGTTCTCTCTTCTTCTTTTTTCTGTATAGTGGAAGTGCTGAGCAACTAAACAATATTTGCGAATTTGAAGCACTCTTTAAAGATTTGCGCTCATACTGTATTTTTTCTTCATGGTTTTATTTATAAAATATAAATATATACACACTTGCCCTGATATAATTGACTGTTGTTTTGTTTTTACTAGAGCACAAAAGCAGCAATGGAATATTGGAAATCCATGACACAGAAACAATATCTGATGGACAATTTCAAGGACTTAGAGGTGGGTGATATTTTTTAAGCCTTTTTATTTACTTTTGTAATTTTTTTTTTTTCACTTCAATTTGGAATATAACATGGATTTCATCTTCTGCTATCAGGAGTCCCAACGGCAGAAGGAGGTGGTTGAGCAGTGCTATACCAAACACAAAGAAATTGTCTGGGACCTGCAGCACCAGCTTGATGAGTCGAAACGCAAAATCCAAGAGTACAGGGTACGACACACACACACATACATACAGAACTCATCAAGTCGTGGTCCATCACGTTGTTAAGTGGGCACTTTTTAGTGACGTTTTTTAGTTGACTTGGTCAAAAAATGTGAGACACCTTTTGTGTTGCACATGTTTCGATCAAGTTTGTCGAATTTCTATGAAAGTTGTTCGGTATGCACAAATTAAGGAAAATAATGTCAACAAACTGCTGTAGGTTGAAGAGTCCTTTATTATTGCCTATTCTCCTTATACTTCTGGCCAATGTCACAAATAAATGTTCAGGCACTGGTTAGTTTCCAGTTCGGCTATGATCAGTCAACCAGTCTGAGAGGCGTCGAGATAAAATTAAAAATGTTTTAATCATGCTAAAAAAAACGAACACACGTCTGAAAATCTATTTGCCTAACATCAGTGTCCAATAGTAGCAAAACATTTGAATCACACTTTGACCGCATTATCAGTCAAAAGGGGGGTGCATTCAAAGACACCACGTAATTTTTAAAAGTTGAATTAACTGTTTTGAGTGTAGATGTATTTTGTGAGATTTCCAAGCATATTATAATGCAACAAATTGTACTTTCGTGTTAAGAGTTACGCTCGTTGTGCAGGGGTTTTCTACGGGTACTCTGATTTCCTCCCACATTCCAAAAATATGCATGTTAGGTTAATTGGTGACTCTGAATCAGGGGTGTCAAACTTGTGCCATGGAGGGCCGAGACACTGCAGGTTTTCTTTCCAGCCAGTCACTAATGCAGGTGATTTTAATGATCAACACCTTCAGTTTGAGGGAAGGAGCTCATCAATTAAATCACGTGCTGAAGAAACTGGTTGGAGAGAAAACCTGCAGCGTCTCGGCCCTCCAGGGCACGAGTTTGATACATGTGATCTAAATTGTCCATAGGTATGAATGTGTGAGTGAATGGTTGTTTGTCTATATGCGCCCTGCGACTGGCTGCCGACCAGTCCAGGGTGTAGCCCGCTTCTCGCCCGTAGTCAGCTGGGATAGGCTCCAGCATACCCGTGACCCTAGTGAGGGTAAGCGGCATAAAAGATGGAGTTACACTCGTGAGTGATAACAATATCCGCTTACAATTTTTCTTTGTATTTCTGTTTATTTAGACCACACACACATAACAAAGACATTGTTGTAATGTTCTGAGTGCCCCTGAACGCACCTCGCTGTAGTTTAACAACAACAGTGAGGAAGTGTTTTTCCGACTAGAAATGTGTGCGAGTCGGAGGTACATATGTTGTTGGAATTGCACTGCTGGTTCGCCTGCCCTTCCTGTGGGGGGCCCATTGATGCCGGGGCAGGGTTAGTTTGCAGTGGTACCCTTGGACTGACTTGGGCCGTGGGTCAGGGCCTGTGTTACTAGTGGCCTGCATGCCGTCGCCGTGGTCACACGCTGTGTGATGTGGTGCGGCTTGGGCTTGCTCGTGGGGCCTTGGGACCAGGTTTGCTGGGCTGTTGTTGGCGTCTTTGCCTCCCCCCGGTCTGTCTCCTGGTAGCTAGTGGGGTCTGGCGACTGGTCTGCTGCTGTTCTCACCTTCTGGGTTCTGGGGCTTGGCCCTGGCAGAGCAAATCTGTTGAGCACGTATGGGCATTTACATCAACAATACTATCTGCCATAATGGCTGGACAGGACAAAAAAAAAAAAAAGGAATTGCGCCACTGTTGATGTGTTCAGGTCAGAGAGCGGCAGCCTCTGTGGGGACGCTATTGTGCCTTTGTCTGCTGGCATAACAGAGAGGGGCTTGGCTTTGCATGTTGTAGATGCATTAATTACGCAAAACATTTTCACAATTAATTAGTTACCGCCGTTAACGTGCAAGTTTTCACAGCCCTAGTTTCTATTTTATTTCAACAAGCACAGTCTAACTGGCCCACAGCAGAACCATTGTCTATGCTGCACCACATTTGGAACTTGGGCAATTCTACTTGCATTATAGAGAGTGTGACAAGCTAAAGCAATGGGACAAATGTACACTTAACCTAATGGGAATGATAAGAGTCGTTTTCTATGTTGTCAAGCTGCCACGAGAGCCGTGAATACATGTTTGTTGGCTTTTGAGTGCTGATGACTTTTTAAAATCTACTTTGTCGGAGTACTTTGCCTAATGGGACTCTGAAACTGCATATTCAAGGTCTGTTGTATTGAAATTGATATCAAAAGATATCCATCTTGAGTATTAACAATGGAAATCACAGATGCAGCCACCCTGTGGTCGTTTAGAGTGGTTAAGTAGACCTCAAGGCCATGCTCATATTTTCAACTTAATTCATTATTCCCCTCTCTAGTGGAAAAAAAAAAAATCAGATTTTTAAAATGGTTCCTAATACTCGTCAAGTGCATACATACCAGCAAAACAGGCGGTGGTGCAGATCCAAACTTTTTCAAACAATCAGAAGCCTTACGAAAGTAATTTCCGAGAAATGAAACTCTGAGTGAATGAATGGTAACCAATCCAGGTTCAGCCCACTTCTTGCTGGGATAGGCTACAGCTCACCCATGACCCTGAGGAGGATAAGCGGTAGAAAATGAATGAATAAGACAAATAATGTAACTGTATGTTATATCATTCTTCTTCCTGTTTAAACACACATGCATCATATTATGAACTGTGCATGTAAGATTGTCATTTTAAATGTACTTAGTACTTTTGTGGACATAGTTATCCTGCCTATCTTGCGGGGAAACTAGGGCTTGACTGTACATAGTTTCTGTAAATCTGTTTGTCTCCTCACTTATTGACTGACTTACTGTGTTGTCCTGGCTTTCAGGAAGAGAAACTGGATGCCTCTTCCAGGAGCATGAGAGTAGCTGCTATGTCTTCCTCCATGAAGAGCCCCATCACATTCCTCAGTAGCTCTGTGAGAGCAGACACAATGTGTGAGTATCCAGTGGAACCCGCATAAGTCAGTCCCATTTATGTCAACCCGTCTACGTAATAATAGTCATCCAAATATAATTTCAAAACGAGCAATGTGGACCGTGCAAGCGCTTCGACTGTTGTGATGAGGTGATGGGTGGAGTAATAATAATACAGGGATTTGTTATCATAATCTGAGTCACTATGGCAACAAAGGAACTGTTCAGCCCTACCGGAATCATAACAGCAACCCCCTGTCTGTTTGTCATCCTCCATGAACCAGCAAATAGCCTGTGCTACTAGCAATAGTTTTTTTTTCATATACTCATTACAGTATTGCTAAAACATCTAACGATGGCCAATGTAGTACTCCAGAACCCGTTACTCGAGACTAAGAGACATGTCTGTTTTTCCAGCTCCACACAAACGCCTAACCGCTTTCGACCTCGACGACTCTGCAGTCAACATGGCCCAATTCCATGCAGATCCTTTACAGCTCGACCACAAGTGAACTTTTTTTTTTTTTTGGTTTGTCTACACACACTGAAACAAACACGAACAAAGAAGCAACTTGACTGCACTTGTAGGTCTCAACCGTAAATCCTCCTCGACTACCTCCAACACACAACTAGCGATGGTGACAACACAAGAGAGACTGTAACAGTGTTATTTAGTTACTTATTTATGCCAATACATACAGTGTATGCATACAGGACATACTGTAAACCAGTGCCCTTTTCATGTTTTACACAGTATGCCATGATGAAGCCCCATCAAAATATTGTAGTTTTTATGTATTATGTGTGTTTGTAAAAGAAACACTGAACACCAGAAGTCTATTTTCATGAACTGTGAAAAGGTATACGCACTGCAAATAAATCATTTTCTTAAAATCCATCATTGGAGAGAAAACAAACAAGAGAAAAATGCCTTCTTGAGTAAGCTGCTGTGTAAATATTTCTCATCATAATCTTGCTTGAGACGCTTTTTTTTTTTTTTTTTAGGCTTTTATCACCCAAGTAAATGTCAGAAGATCGAATATCACATTGGCACTAGTATGAAGTTGGATGTCAAAATTAAAAGCGGTGTTTACACTTGCACGCATTTTACTATTGTCATTTAGACGGCACGCTTTTCGTGAGCAAAAATGACACCTTAGTCAAGTACTTTTTCCATCTTGTGTATGACATAGTACACAGGATGCGCATTGTTCTTACATGTCACCACCACTTCCCGCATACGTGACGCAGTCTTGGCATTATTTGGTGCCACTTTGTCCCATGTGACACCACGCAACAGCAGGTATCACCGCTAGCAATTAATTCCTCTGTTTGCAAGGGACCTACAAGATGTGACGCTCTTATTGCAGAAAAGTAAGGTAAGTCAATATTTTCTTGCAGCTCCAGAAAGAGAATGCGTAAAGTGCAGGAAGAAAACTAAAAAAAGAGATGCTGGGAGAGAAAATTGCTGACTAGAAGACATCGCTTATGGTTAGTAATTAACAGAAATTCACAAGGAAGATCCAAGAGGCTCCAGAAATTACTTGAGAATTCCCCCCCTGAAAAGTTAACCCATTGAGACGTGTTGTTTTGCACATAGGTTGCGGTGCGTTCATGGCTTGTTCACGGAAATTATGCGTGTCACAAATTTTGCATATTTTCTTTGCGCACTGGCACGCAGCCCCGCACAGGTTACACATACTTCACATCAGGTTACCACCAACGTACTCATTCCATTTGCACGCAAAATTGCGTACCACTGTGTGGACAAAATACGTGCTAGAAATACTAAAGTTAGCGACATAATCAAACGATAAACGAAACCTCGTATATACACTGTCGGACAACAAATACAATAATGACATTTTGTCATGGGCAGGTATTTTCAAAGTTCATCTATAGCATCAAAATGACTCATTAACATGATTAGTTTCTCGTGTTAAATCACACATTTAATTGTGCCTTTATGTCCTGACCAAAAATGTGCACTTGGCAGCTATTTGAATGTACGTACAGGATATATTGACTTCATTTGGAGCGTTCCTTTTGGCATTCGTTGTAAACACACTCAATGGGCCTCTTCAAGCAGCTATCCTTGAATAACAGCCACTTGCTCATTGCACACTATGCAAATCACGCTTTATGTGACACCGCCTGCTGCTGTTAAACATTAACTATAAGAACAGTAGCTCAAGCCTTTTTGCATCTCATTCCAAGCAAGGATTCTACATGGACGTATTCATTCTTAATATAATGCGGAAGCAAAGTACAGTAACGGCAAACAGAAAGACCACATGTTTAAACCTAAAGCGCAAACCAGTTTCCAAGCGAAGACCGACTTTTATCATGTTTCATCATGTAAAATATTGATTTATCAAGCTGAACTCCCACACATCAACAAAAAATAGCTTTATAGGCTCATTGGCCATAGTATTATTGGGTACACATGCACAATCTGATGATATCCAATAAAAGTACTGTATCAGAAATTCTACCATTACAAATACAGTATTAAAATGTTGAGTTTTAATTATTTGGGAACACTCCGTCTATAGCACACCTTAATGTGCTCCTTCATGCTGTCACGGCACACGGGGCGAGGCGCCTGCTTAAGTGTATTAGATTGCAAAACACATTTAAACATACATCGATCCTGCTGCTCCCTGCGGTCTACTTTCCCCACCTTTCATTCGAGCCCATCATTACTCCAGCTTTAGTCCCACTTGTCATATGAGAGATGGTAATGAATACATTCACAGCTTTGTAGCAAGTCTGTTGGTGTTCCCATATACTCACATGCAAGAATACTCACAGGCTTGTCAATCGATTAAAATAGTTAATCGTGATTAATCACATTTTGCCCACAGTTAACTCATACTTAATCAGAAGTTTTTATCCATAATAAGTAGGTTTATAAATCTCTGTGGTAAACGATCCAATACGCATCTAGATACACGGGTTAAGATACGATTCAAAAACGATATTTTTAAAACAGAACGAGTCGATACGAACGGTACGATTTGATACGATTCAACGGTTACATTTGCATTATGAAATAAAGAAGAATTCTATGAAAGTGGCATTGCATATTATAGTATGTTGTACATTTTACTTTCATTATTACGTATTATTACCGACTTTGGGCAAATAAGAAAAAAACTGCCTATTTTTGGAGAATAAATACATTTTATTGACGAAAAAGTGGAAATTTGTGGGGCAGTGAATGTGGAATTGTAAACGGGCGGGGATTCACTGTTTATTCGTATTTCATTTTTACATTTTGATTAAAATTAGACTACTTGATGGGGCATGAAGTGTATTTTGAAATACAGTATATTAGGGAAGTAATAGCCCTAATTTTACACTTTTTTTTATATCTCAATGATTTCACACTTGTATTTTGGAAATTATCTACTTTTTTGAAGAAGAAAGAATTAATGAAAGTGTAATTTACCATCTTCCTCTTTAATCTCTGTCAATGGCCAAGCTGTTATAGAAGATCTGTTTAAAATGATCTCTTTTTAGATCAGGCAGATTTTCCAGTTTTGGCTTTTGGGAAGCAGTACAATTTGGACGCAGGCTTTTGGACAAATATGTTCTGTTATTGAGGCTTCGTGTTTGGCCAATTGAAATTAGACGCATGTAATTTGGACAGACTGAGCCATCAGTTCTATTGAAGTGTGATGGCCTAAATTAAAATATAATTGATGTTTGGACCCTTGAAATTCATACTATTATTTTAGCTCCAACTGCACTCCAGATGCTCTGTGCCAAACGGGGGGTGTCACAGCAGGCTGTTGCGTTTTAAAATGCTTCAGTGTCGTGCAGGTTTTTAAAGGAGAAACAGCAAAACATAGCAAATAAAGCCCGTCTCATGAATACAGTCAGTGCTCGTTGAATATTTCCTCACTAAAACAGCCATTAAACGCAGCGTCTGCTTCCATCCAATCACACAGTGTGTTCTCCACAGCTACTTACCTCTGCGGAGGTGCGAGCGTAAGCCTCGGCAGCCGTCACCAAGCTCATTCCCATTAGAGCAAACCTATTTGGCTTGCGTTACAAGCCCATTCAATCAGGCAGACGTGCTCTGATTTTCCGTTTAAGCCCGGAGGCTGTGAGTGCATCCAGCCAGAGCCGAGTGGTTTCCCTCTGCTTGGAAAACATAATACATTTTAGTACAATTGCTGTGCAACTATTTGTATTTATGAGCCATTGTAAAACAAGATGAGGTGCTACATTCTCTGTTTGCTCACTGAATATGCAACGGTCACGGATGAGCAGCGTCTTTTGTGCGTTTGATGGCCGACAGGTGTGGAGGAGCACTCGTGATGACCTCCTGGCACTGAGTGGGAGCTTCATCACTCCTCTTTATGGCCCTCACAGTGGGCCTGCTACAGGACGGTAACAATGCAGCGCCATAGCAACAAGCCAGTTAAAGTGAATGGACTCAGTGGCGTGCATGACGTTCAGTGTCATTTAACACCTTGCAAAGGGACCATTAGGGAGCCCCAGTGGAGTCTGCTCTAACTTTGTGATCCTCCAGTGAACAGTGCTAATTAGCTTATTATATTTATGTCACACTGCTCTGGTTGGGAACCAGGCTCAGGTAGAAACGACAAAACAAATGCTGTAATAATACAGCCAGTAATAACAAGTAAGTTGAATGTAAAGCACTGAATTGAAGCGATGCAGACATGATTGAATCCTAAATTTAACAACCTTTTTCCACAAAGCAGTACAATTACTTTTCATTTGCTAAGCTACGCATTTTTTCGCATCTTCAGGCACCTAACCAAAAAATACGTGGCCGCAAACGACAGCAGTATCTCTCACCGGGCAGCCTCCAGTTATGTTTATACTCATTTAGGGTGGCGGGGGTATGCTGGAGCCTATCCCAGCTGACTCGCTTGAGAATTGTAAGTGAAAAAGCGTATGAACTTTTTCTCTAATTACTGTTTTTGCTTGTTTTTCCAAATATTTCAACATTTACGTGTTCTTTCTGGTAATATTTTGACTTTATTGTGGTAATAATATGACTTGTACGCAGCCTCATTTTCCAATAATTGCAGCTATATTTTTGGTTTTGTTTGCTTTCTCATAATATGACAAATTGAATTTGATAAACTTTAATATTAACTTCAATTTTAATTTCATTTTCAATTTAATAGATTTGTTAAGATTGTTTTTCTGCTTAATATTACGTAATGAGACTTTATACTTGTAAAATTAAAATACCGCGGGCCACAAATCCCCCCCATCTCCGTTCCACACTTTGGACACACCCGCACTAAAGGTTCGCATGTATAAAAACGTGCAAACTTGATTGTGTGTGCAAAGCTGACCCACTAACGCTGCACTTAGGATTGCGTGTGTCATATGAGCAAAATAGCACTCATAGTCCATTTTGCATGTTTGCCTTCATGAATATGCAGATTATCAGACCCCTCAAAAATATTGGAAGGAAATGGAAATAAAATCATTTGCACACACGTGATTTATCAAATGTGAAACCTGTTCGCGGTTGGTATTTTGGCATCTTTGATCACGATTGAAATAGACGAAGGCGACGTAGAGAGAATCTTTGGTGCACTTGTCAACATATTTGGACTGTCAGAAATTTAATGGAAAACTGCATTTTTGGGGGGAATTTTGCCCATCACCCACAATCCTTATGTGAAACATGACCACACGTCTTTCTGCGTGTTCTAAAGAGAGAAATACAGATTGAAGTGTTAATTTAGGCATGATTTCCGACTTACACTAAAATTGGACTTACAGTGTGTCATAAGAATGGGACCCTTTTGCACCAAAGAAATTGACAGCCGCCATCATGGAAGTGAAAATGAACATCATAAAAAGAGAAGTAAGCTTACTTTCAAAAATGATCAGTTGCTTTTGCTGGAGTCACCTTCACAGCAGCTCAATGGTTAGCTTCACTCCCCCCTCACAGAGCCCATCTATCCGTGCGTCCCGTCTGTCGTGCACAGGCGGGGCCGGGACCAACTTGTGGGCTGTGTTGGTACTCTGGAGGGGGGAGCAAAGCTGCTGCTAAGATGCTTGCTGCTTCATTGGGATTCCCTCTGGATCCACACTGTCGAGCGTGGATAGCAGGGGTGACTCCCCTTGGTAGCAGATGTAGCACACATGCAGTGTGCTGACGGGTGGGGGGGCGGAGGGAATACATATGGTACAAAAGTGCACTCACAACAACTCCAGATGGGGCACTGAATTTACCGAATACTTATCTACTCAAAATGAAAATCCCAGGAATGAAGCAGTAAGTAATCGAAACGTCCTGCCCGTGCATATGGTCTCTAGGTGGCACTGTGTCCACGAGGAGGCCGGCATTTATTTATTTTTTTTATCATCTCTCGAGCCAAAAGTCTGCAAACGCCTGCAAAAGATTTAGTGGCCAGGTTAGAGCCTTCATATCTTGGCCGTTAATTAGGGGCTGGGAGCTCACTGAAAGCATTAGCAGGGAAGTAATGGAGCAGAGGAAGAACGGGAGGAGCGCACCAAAGCTGAGTGACACAAAGGTGAATGAAGTGCACAGATGCACACCTGATTCACCGTGTGCACCCACTGAGACATAAGCATATCTCCTCCTAACCTCCACGCATTGAAGTGCTTCTTCCTCTTTGATGTGGTGCAAGCGTGCGTTAAAAAAACCCTTTTGGATGGTTTGCAGGCCTTTGTGTGTGTGCGTGTGTCCATTTTGCTGCCGGTTAAGGTCAACGCGCTGATATTTTACCTGTCATCACCACAGCTGCTTGAAAGAAAATCAGCCTGTAGAAAGATGAAATGTTATGGATGCACACACTTCGGGTTTTATGATCATTCATATAAAAAGACGACTTACGTAGTCCAGATGTTAAAGAAGGAAGTATTGCAGTTAATAATCTTTAACGTATGGCCTCCACGTGGCTGTATGCACTCCCTACACTGGCGAAAACATGCTCCTGATGAGATTATCTCTTGGGGAATCTCCTCCCAGATGGGATCAGTGCATTCACAAGACGTGATGTCCCAGACGTGCTGCATAAGATTCAGATCTTGCTTTTTTTTTTTTTTTTTTTAATCCAAAAAACCTTGTGAATCTCATTGTTTTATAATTTAATTTGGTGATTTATTAGTCTAAAGAAGAGTGTCCAAACCTTTTCCACAGAGGGCCGCATAATGAAAATTGTCCACTTTGACACAGTATTTGTATGTATTTTTAAGTTTTGTATACAGGCTAAAAAATACTATAAATATTTAAAGACAAATCTTTGTTTTGTTGTTAGAGAAAAGACCCCGAGGTACTTAAACTCCTCCACTTGGAAGCAGGATCTCATCCCCGATCCGGAGATGGCACGCCGCCCTCCGCTGTCTGGCGTGGTGAAGAGAGAGCTGAGCTGAAAGGCAAAGCTCTCAATTTTCCTGTCGGTCTACATTCCTACCCTCACCTACGGTCATGAGCTTTGGGTAGTGACCGAAAGGACAAGATGGCGGGTACAAGCGGCTGAAATGAGTTTTCTCCGTAGGGTGGCTGGGCTCTCCCTTAGAGATAAGGTGGGAAGCACTGTCATCCGGGAGAGACTCGGAGGAGAACTGCTGGCTTTGGTGTGTCGCGTGGTTCTGCCCGCATTTGCTTGTAGCGCCACATGTAGGTGTGCCTCGTGTATTACATCGTTTTCACTCAGGGATTTGTTCTATTTACGTCTATTTACTAATCCGGCGCAGTATGGAGACTACTTTTTTTCAACCCGCCCAAAAAAAATGTAAAAAATCTCAGGAACGTTCCCGTGTGGACAGGGCCTATGTCTCTCACCTGGCCGGGAACCGCCTTTGGATCCGCCGGTAGTAGTTGCTGCCCCCGCGACCCAACCTCGGATTAGCGGTAGAAGATGGATGGATGGGTTATTATTAGTGTCAACATTTCATTCAGCTTTTTTGCCTTTACATTGTCTTTTTTTCTCAATTTTCTTCCCATTTTTGCAGTTATTTTTTTGGTTTAATTATTTCTACAATGCGCCATGGACCAATTTAAAAAAAACAAGCAAATGTCCCCCGGGCCACCCTCTGGCCACGTCTGGATTCAAGAATATCAAGTCTGGTTCTGGGGGAACGGATCCTCGCTACATAGTTAGCCAAACTGTCGATTTAACGTGGTAAATCATTAACCTGGAGAAACGACTTTGAACATTTAAAAAGTGGACCGCAACCAAGTTATCTGCTGGTCCCAGACGAGCCGCAGCAACAACAACAAAACAGCATGTTGCACGGCGCTACGTTCACCAAAGATGGTTTGGCGCTAAACCTCTTCTACTCGTGTCCTGTAGAGTAGGGGTCCCCAACCATCAGGCAAAACAGGTGCAGTGATTTAAAAAATACCCCCCACGAGTGTTAGTAAATAACTTCATCAAATGTTATGTTAATACGTATAAATGATGAAAATATGGGCCAATATTTTATTCTAAAAATACTTTTTTTGTGTCCTGTCCAGCCATTAGGGCAGATAGTATTGATGATCTAAATGCCCTCACGTGCTCAACAGATTTGCTCTGCCAGGGAAGAGTGTGAGATACACTTCCCCTGTTATACAGAATTTGACTTTGATGTTTTGTTATTATGCAAATTTGGAGCGGAGCAGGAGGGGATAGATAAGGAGAGAAAAGAAAGGGGGACAAATAAAAATACAGTTAGACATCCCAGTTGTGTGTGTGCTAACTTTCTCCCACGCTGCACAGATAGCCTACTATAAAGTATTTTCCCACGTTTTTTTTTCACGTCATATTTGCTCCCAAATGCTGATACTGTGTGCATGGGAATGCATAAAGGTAAGATTTGATGGCATTACTTAGTACTAACATGCATATTTGTTCGGTCCATAACCTCAAGTGAATTCATGCTAGCACATGACCTGTTAGCACACACATCAAACAGCGACGTTATCATCTTCTCTCTGAAAAAGAAACTCCAGGCTCATACTGGTGGATGGTGGGTCTGTGTTCATTTTCACTTCTAATTTAATGTTGTTCCGGTCTTAATTTGACACAATATATAGGATAAAATAAATCACTATACTGTAAGACGCCGTTACAATCTTAATGTCTTCACCGACTACGCACAAATCTACTTTAATCATAATTTCATGTCACTTCATTGATGGAGTTTGGGTTTGTGGCGATGACTGATGTTTACAACTGGCGATGACCAGAGCCCAACCATTCACACACGAGCACGGACGTCACTGAATGTTAACGGACATTTGTTCGTAGTTACGAAGGCTCCAGGTCGGATCCGCGGTCTGCTGATCGGACCACAAGCTTGTACGTGAATTTCTCTGCTACAGTTCCCCAATCCTCGTGTCCCGTGTCCATTTTGCCATACTGTCAACTGACCCACTGCCAGTCTCCAAACTGTCTGTCACACAAGCTCAGTGTGAACCTGCTATCATCTTTGCAGAGAAGGAAGAATCTGCTTCTGGTGTTCTCTGGAAAAAGCCAGTGGACGTAGGACCCTCCCAGTGTTTCTGACAGTTTGGACAGAAACATGCACATCCCTGGTAATCCTTGCAACACAGGAGCAGATAGGGATATCGCAGCCTCCATCACTTCCTGGTGAGCTGGCCTGTCGCCTGGCATCTCCTCCAGGCTCTTGACGCAGCAAACCGTCTAACGGTTGTGATGCACAAGCTGATGAACATCTAAGGGCTGCCTAGCGAGGAAATGTAGCCAGGAGCCAGGCAGAAATAATGAGGAGAAACTGTGGCGAAAACATTTCTTAATAGTTGTTAAAGGTGTCTTGCTAATTGCCTCTCCATTCCAGCGGTTTCCTCTGTGATGATTACCTTTATTTTTACAGTAATGCACATGCTACAGAGTGAAAACATTATAAGGTGATGGAGTGGAATGAAGCAATTCATCAGCTGGAGTTAAATGACATGGCTGGTCAAGTGGCAGCCATTAAAGGCACAAAGGGACCTCCCAAAAAACTCATTAAGGTTGCATGCAGCACTAATGCAGTCGCATGCACACATCTGTTCAGGAAAGTCATTAGCGGACGAAAACTGTTTGTCTGACAATTATTTTAATGATGCATTATCCAGCTGACATGGACAGAATTGATGTGATCTTCCAATTAGCTTAAAAGGAAAACAAAAAATAGCAATGGTTTGGATAAGCTCATTCATTGTACCGTAATGCTGTACGCCATAACCATCTGTGTTCAATAGAATTTAGTCCTTCACAACCATGCACCACCAACATCACGGTCAGCAATGTACATGAATAAACGATGTGATATACAATAGGAACTATGAACGCTAAAACATTGACTATTAACTCTTTCACTGCCAAGTAACGTTGACTGCCAAAGACGTCTGTTCGCGTCTTTTGCTTTTTTTTCGCGGGTGTTACAGACTTGTACAATTTCTGACTTGTAGGCGATGTATTTCTGTCCCAGTCGGGGGCAACGGTTCTCTTTTCCTGCGACCAGCAGCGACAGATTGTCAGTTGAGAGAGGAAAATGGCGAAACACATGCAGAAATCGAGCGTAGACAAAAAAAATACAGGCAGCTAAAACTGTCACAGAGCTTGTCTGGCGGTGGATCTGCATTCAGTAGCGACGCGACCGCGAAAGACAGGAGACATGGGTGATGCAGGTGACCTAGACACAAAGGCAGTTGACAATGGCAGCCGAAGCAACAAGCTAGTGGTTAGCCTTTCTGAGCCATGTGGCGCGACACCGGAGCCTGACATCGGAAGCAGTTCAGAGTCAGGTGACTCTGAACCCGACCATGATTCTTCTGACGAGTGGCTGCCATCTGAATCGGTCAGCAGCAGACCAGCAGACCCGACCGTCACTGCTTGAATTTGCTTCTCTGCAGAAAAAGCTAGTTTTCTCTGTTTTTTGGGCAAAGTCAGGTGAAACCACCCTATGTTCTACCGCCAATATCTAAAGACCCAAAAAGGCTAGAAACAAACTTTCTTGATTGATCAAACTTGATTATTATTGGATAATGCGGTAGCCTACCCGGGTCATTCAGAGGTCAAGAAGTCAGCTTCAGTCCTTTAATGAAACAGTCAGCTAGCTAATTCTGCAGAGCCAAGATGGCCGAAAGAAAGAAAGAAAGACACGGAGTACGGCGCAAAACCATTCCGCACCAGATGTCATATTACTGGTGAGTAATTTATTTTTTATTGGTTAGCTTCTTGTTAGCTTGACATGAGCTGGTGTAACAACGTCATTGAAAAGAATACATTGGGAATGTTATTGTATTCTATAATTGTTGGTCTTGCATGCTGAACTAAATGCACACGTTTAGTTGTATTCAATGTTAAAAATATTATGTGACTTTCATGGCTCTCTTAGCCAAAAAGATTTGGACTACTCCGTGACCCCAATTCCATCTGTTCATGGACCATCTCACGTTGTCATTCATGAGTGGTGAGTATACATTTTATACTTTCAATGTGTTTAATAAGTGCGTGAGGCATATTTGGGGCTTAAAGCTGGACTGTGTCACGAGAGAACAATGGCGATTGAAGAGAGAAGGGGAGGGTTCTGGAGCTGAATATTATCTAATAATTCCAACAGTCACTTTTATTTGAAAATGCTGAGCCGGAATCAGAGGAGAACGTCAACGTCAAGCTAGCAGGAGGACTTCTTTTGGGCGTATATAAATTACTCACATATTTTTGTCATTCACTGTTGGTCTTGGAATGTATGCCCCACAGAAAGCGGGGAGTTCCAAGATTTCCATTATATCCTAGGGGGACATTTCCAAAAAAAAAAAAAAAAAATCAGGTTGACCCACCTTGGCCCCACATATTTGGTATTAAAGTTTAAATTTCCGTAGTCTTCTAATAAAATGATGAAAAATTCATAGAGGATAATGAGCAAGAAATCCTTGCTGACCTCCGTGCTCCGATTGCCTGCAGCAGGATGAATGAGCTAATATGAAGTCATAGTGTGAGCTGAATAGACTCACACGTGCTGCTGTGATATCCCGCATCAATGGGCTATTTGCAAGTTAATGACCAGGTCTGTGAAGACCCATTTGTACGAAAATACAGACCATGTAAAAATAAAAAGAAAACGAAAGAAAGAGTATATAACCTGGTCGTACGCACTGACTATGGCCTCTACTGGTGTGGCCTCCACCATCCAGTAAACGTCTTTTTCCCATTCTGCATGGATGAACAGTGTATACATTTACATAGTCATCCTAGGTAAATGACAGCTACTCAGCTACGCATTTCATTTGTATGGAAATGCAGCTGCTGTTCGGTCAAAAAGGAAATCATTGAAGTGTTGGAGACGGGATGAGAAATTGTGTTTTGGTGAATTGTCGCGAGCAGAGACGGTATCGCATCTCCACCCCCTCACACAAATGACCGCCGTCACAACCACACACACACACAGAAAAAGTTTGGGAACAACATTTTTTTTTGTTTAATTTCTGGATTCGGAGTCAAAAAGGAGCATAAGACGAGTCAAGTACCAACACAAAAAATCAAAGTGAACACTGACTGAACAGTAACTGCAGCGATAAATCATGGAATGGTAAGAAATAAATAGATAAAAAAAAAACATCCTAAAAATCATACATGTAATTGAGGCTACAACAGTAAAAGAAAAAAATCGATCAAATACAAAATGCTGAGCCAACGAAACATTGTCACAATTAAAAACCAAGGAAGGAACGAAAGCCAAAGTCAAGTAAGGTGCTGGCAATACATCATAATAAAATCATCATAATCCATCTTTAGTTTACTTTTTTTTTTTTTTTTACTCTTTTTAATTTCTGAAAAAAATCCCAAAAAGAAGAACTGAACTAGTTTTCTGGTCCAAGTGACAGCTTGAGGTGTCGAATGCAACGTGTGTGGTTTATCTCCAGAAAGTCCTGACCAAAGAAAACAAACATACTTGGAGAAACGGGGGGGGGGGGGAACAGAAACCTTAAATTCCTATTAAAAATATATTCAAATAAAGCTTGTAACAAAATATAAAAAAACCCTCTCACAAATCCATCAGCGATATACTTCGTTAAGATCATTTCTGCTAATAAAGAGGAAATGCTTTTTCATATTTAAATTCTGATACATTATAATCAATCCTTCCGATCACGATCATCCAATTTAAGGTCATACGGGAAGGAGTGAAACATGTTACCTCCTGCCGGGTGGTCACAGTGTTGTGTGCTGCCATCTTTGTTAAAAAACAAACAAAAAATCTGTCTATTTAATAAATGAATAGGGATGGGTATCGTTTCCATTTTATCCGGTACCGGTGCCAAAGCGGTGTTTCTCAAAAGATACAAATTATGTCCAAAATCAATTAAAATACTTTGATATTATAAATAAAACGATTATACATTTCACTAATATGAACAAAATACACAACAAATTGTCAGAATTATCACAGCAAAACCAGCAGCAACACAGAAAACGACGTCTTTCTTGTGATGACCAGAAGTCCGCTGTTCGCGAATGCACCTCGCTCTCCGTGGCTGTGATTGGTTGATAATGAGGAAGTGTTGTGTCGCTCTTTTGAAGACCGCTACGTCGAAACGTGTGCGCGATGTTGGAACTGAGCACTGCTGTTGGCGTGTTAAGGTTGGCAATAGGGCTGCAACAATTAATCGAAGAAGTGATGATTAATTGACTGTCCAATTAATGGACAACTAGTTTGGTATTCGATTAAACATTTTTTTGTTTTAAAAATGGAAAAATCCTCTGATTCAAATGGGATTTTTAAAATTTCCTTAGTCATCTATGAAAGTGGACCTGTTACCTCTTTTTTGATATGTTGCAACCCAAACCACTAACTGTTTGTGATTGGTTCATAGTGATTTGGTCCGACTATGGCCAATTACTCGATTAATCAAAACGCTTCAGATTAATCCACTAAGAAAGTAATGGTTAGTTGCAACCCTAGTTGGCAATAAAGTTTAAAAGTGGTCCTCTGTCGAGACCTGCGAGACGTTACTTGCACAATATCACCTTCAAGCACCTGTTGCAGGTGGCCGAGTCTGCCATAATTTAGCACCGGAATGAGGCACCCATAGCTACTTAGTTTTTCGGTCTGGTTACTAGCCTCAATGTCGGCACCGGTGCCAGTATGGAACCGAGTTTTGGTACCCATCCCTATAAATGAATAGACAAATTGAAAGCCAAAGAAAATGTGTGACTTCCAACCACATCCGAGAAAGCTACATGTCCTGAAAGCAACGAGCGTTGTTCCTTGAGGTTCCTCCCCTACACAGATGCCAGCACCACGTCACGTACACCTCACATGCAAGCTCTGAATGGCCCAAATGACAGTGATTGTATTTTACAGGGTTACAACGGACAAGGTCGAGGGTCGTCAGTACTCCGATGAATCACACACACACGTGCGCACACACACACACACACACACACACCTCGGATAATCACTTGGGGTCGTGTGGATGTGATTCAGTCATCTCCTTCAAAAGGTCCATGTGGAGTCCGAGTCTCTCCAGAATGCTTACAATAGTAAGTGTTTTGTTTTATTTTTTTTTTTGTGGAAATGTTCCACGGACTCAAAGTCTTGAGTTCGCTTTTTTAAGTCACAGTTGCCAATATGGTACTGTCAAAATGTTTATTCTTTGTGTTGGGAAATGATTTCTATACATAATATTCCTTGTCCTTGTCTTTCGGTCTCTTGTTGGCGGCGCTGCCTTTGGTGCCCGCGCCGGGTGTTTTATCCTTCACCACGGCGCCGTTGGTTTGTGCCGAGTTGCTGATGTAGTTGCGCGTCTCGTCCACTTGGTAGGACCCCTCGTCCCTGTTCCTGTACTTGTACATGGCGTAGAGGAGGATGAGGATGCAAAGGGCGGCGGCCGAGACGATGCCCACCACCATGCCCGTGGTGCTGCTCGACTCCCGGATCACCTCCGAGGCCCCCGGCGGTACTCGCCGCACCACGCCGGGCACCGTGGGTAAGGCGGCGGGCACCGTGCGCAGCATGGGCGAGGTGATGTAAGGACCCCGCGGCTTGGTGCCGTCCAGATCGAAGGATGTGGGAAGGGGCAGCAGGACTATGTCCGGCTGCGGGGGTTTTAGCTCGCGGTTGTTCATTTTCCCAGCGGGCAGCTTGGGAGGAGTGTCCGAGGGGGCCGCCGCTGCTGGCGTGCCCCGGGGGTCGGGCAGAGGCAAGGTGGGTGTAGTCCTACCTGCCTCAGAGGCTTTGCTAGGCCTCAAGTCCTTGGCCTCCCACTTGGGTGCGAGGGCTTTGTAGCCGCCTTCATAGGTTGAGGTGGTCAAGATCTTATCTGTTACCAGGGAGAAGGTGGTGTAAAAATCTTCATCGTCAGTCGGGGGCAGGCTAGAGTCGAAATCTTCCCCAGAGCCAAACCCCGAAATCACCAAGCCATCATCATCATCACCATCATCATCACCACCATCATCACAATCATCGCCGCCTCGGTCCGACAAGCAAGGTACCCCCGCCTCAGTGGCCATGGCCAAGGATTCTTTGGTGGTCTCGATAATGGTGAGGAGGGGGTGGAGGGTTGGGGGGAGGGGGATGAAAGAAGAACGGGTGGAGACAGAAGGGATGTCTATGGGGTCCTCCACTAAAATGGGGATGACTAGCTCCCCTCCTGGAAAGTGAAAGACAGAAAGAGGCACCAGTGAGAAGGCGGCCAGACCCCCCGAGCGGCAAAGAAGCAAACGGCAAAGGATGGAGGAGCAAAGAACGTAAAAAGCAACCAAGGGAGGAAATGAACTGAAGAGAAATCCAGAAACAGAAAAGACGGTACCAGTGCAAAAGGAAGAGAAGTTAGAACCAAACAAGACCCATCGTAAAATGACAGCCATTAGTAACGTATACTTTGCATCAAAAGGCTTTGAGGAATGCAATGAGGGAGCCACAGCAAACTCCATCCACTCACTAACCTGCAAACTACGCCTGTCCTTGCCACTCACTTGCCAGTTTATTCAGGAAACATGGATACAAATGAAAACAGTCAAACCTTGGGTTTCATACGCCACACTTTTCAAAAGATTTGGTTTTTGACGAACATGTTTGCCAAAATGTTGCCTCAATTCTCTTACACTGTCTCGGTTATCGTCCAACATTGCGCATAAACTCTTTGGTACCCTTTGGTACGTTGAATTGCTTATTCAGCCATCTTGGATCACACAGCAGACACCAAATGTCGCAATACTGACTTTACAAAATACTACGATATGCTGCCATTCATTTGGCAAACCAAATTTCGTGGATTCAAAATGCCAGGAATGGATGAAAAAGGTGAGAAACACCACTGGATTAAAAAATAACTCATCGCAAAGTATGAAAATGGCGTCCGCGTGGCAGATCTTGCCATTTATAGTTATTTTGCATAGTTTTCTGCATGTATAACTAGAATTATTCTCTACAAGTTGTTATTTTTTGTTAATATTTGTGGGTGTTTAGAATGATTAATTGCGTTCACATTATTTCTTATGGGAAAAATTGCTTCGGTTTCTGTACGTTTCGGTTTTCATCTGACCTTTTGGAATGAATTCATCACAAAAACTGTACATTGTATTGAACTGCTCAGCCCAGCAAAAGTTTGTTGCGCTCTTGCTGACCAAAACAGCAGCACCCACTGAATAGTCTCCCAGATGAACTGAATGAAAGTCAAACCGCCTGGCCTGCAGATATCCTCAAGCAGTATCAGCGGTGATCCAGGCTGATATTCAATTGTTAGCATCTGCGGCATGTTTCCAAGAAATTGACAAGTGAGAGTAAAGGGCATAAATAAACCAGTGGCGTCCGTCTAAAGAGGCTGCTAACTTTTCCACTTGCATGACTTGATGACTTGTTCAGGCTTTTAAGAGGCTTGTTTCATTTATTTAAACTATTTAAATAACTGTGTAAAAACGACATAGCATGGTCGTATACTATCAGAATATATCCCATGCTTCAGCTGTTTTATTATACCCTGTATGTATATTTACTATATAATAGAAGCATTGGTACACATCAATCAGGTGAACAGTTGAATTAATGCTCATGTTGACTGACTTTTAAATGCCTTTTTTGGCCACACACACCCCGACGGGAAAAAAAAATCTAGCGGATGAGGGGAGATGGTGTATTTGCCCACTGTGGTTGTACTGCCATGCTTCACCATCAACAGCATGAAGCTGTGCTCCGGCAACACCAGGGAGGATTTATTTTTTCCCCACTGAAATTTAAACTATGCGAAACTATTAAAACAGGATGGTGCCGGGAAAGGGGCAAAATGTGGGAGTGCCTGGGAGGGTTGACAAGTATGATTTCAAACAGATAAAAGATCTACACACACACACACACACACACACACACACACACACAAATATCTCCCCTACGCTCTGCTAGCATCAAAAAGTACCAACTAGTTGCTGTGGTTTGTATCTAGTCCGCATACAGTAAATGATACAAGCCTCTTCAAAAGCACAATCTGAATACTGCGTCATGCATAAGCAAACATACCTTGTACTTATGGTACTACTTTCGTTATGCTGAAACACTGAGCTAATAAGTCTTTCCTCTTCCGTGTATTTGTGGACTCCCCTGGCCTCGTGCCTTTTGACCCCTACAGTTACCACAGTGGCACAAAGTCAAATGGCAGTTCAGCAGCACCTGAATGTTTTCTTGTAGGGTTTAACAATCGCCCGCAGCGGCTTATGTTTGCTATGTTTACATATTGCTTTCCTTATAATAAAACTATTTCAAACTACAGTGGAACCTCAAATGCCCCGACAGTGAAGTGAGGGTGTCCAAACTTTTTCCACCGCCGAATACTGGGGGCCATTTTGATATGTTGCATTTTGTCAAAAAGGCTAGAAGCAATCCGATATGCTAAGAAGTTATATACACCCGTCACAAAAAGTTACAACAAATACAGCAGCAAAAATGGATACAGGTGATACATGAGCTATGAAAGAAGTCACGACGAGCTTGTCAACCCATTGGAAAATGCAGGAGGTCATTCCTCAATATAACAGTCTGACTCGCTGATGAACACTAAATTCATCACATAGCAACTTAACATTGAAAAAAGTGTATATACAAATACAAACATGTCCCAATATGAGATTAAAAAAACACCATTTTAATGTTTTCCCATAAGGCATTGCATCTGAGCAACGCATTAATTGGGACGCTGCAATGCTTCCCTCTGGGCTTTGGGCTTTGGGTCCTCTGGCTCCCTCTGGTGGACAGAAGCAGCATTGCATCACAATTTTCTATGCGTTTGGTTTTCTCAAACAAAATGCATTATGCGAAAACTAAAATGTTGACTTTCATATTAAAGTCATGATGATACATGTTTATTTCCGAGGTACAATGTTTGAGTGTTAAGCTGCTGTGTGACGACTTTAACGTTTTAATGTTTTCTTTCATAGCTTATGATTAGCTCCTGTCAAATAAAGAGCTGACTGGTCCTCACGGACTCATGCGCACCACAATATACCATTTTATGATGAGGGCACATGCGGCTTGTACACTACAGAGTGGGCACCCCTTTGGCCACCCCTGCCCTAAACAAAGAACACGCCTTGACAGCAGCATCACACCTTTCTCTGTCCTGGCTGGTTGGTGCGTGCAGTATGGCTAAGTTGCAACCAAGTCATGATATCTTCTAAAGTCACATCTGAGGTTGATCAGCCTCGACCTCTGAGGTTCCACTGTATTCGTTCACTGGTAAAACTGGATTAGTCCTAAAACATTCAGATGTGTATTGAAGCTGCTCATCCTCTTGTCAAAGTGGTTTGTTCGTACATTGCAAAGCCTCACAAACAGGGCACTAGATAGAGATGCAAACCTTATGGAACAGCAAAGTAAAACAAATAAGATTAACGAAAGGGGGGGGGAAATGAAAAACAAAACAGAAGAATGAAGGCATTGCAAGAAGTCGAGAGTTTGAGCAGACATCATTGAAACATTCACAAAGTAAAGCCACAGATAGAGCTACCCAGAAAGGGATCAGTCAGAGTTAGAAGATCGGAGAGAGAAAACAGACAAAAAAAGAAACCATAAAAGCCTACAAAAGGACAGCTCTTAAAGAAGAAAGCATACCGTCAGTTTTGTCAACTTACATCAACAAATTGCCCGCATGATTTTGGCAGGAAGAAAAAAAAAGTTTACAAAAGAAAGTTGTGTAAGAATGCCTTTGGACAGGTTAGTTACTTGAAACAGTTAATTTTTGTATATATGTCTCTTTTTGGACAGGATGGTACAGGGAGGAAACAACACATACATCCACACATCATGACATGAAAAATAATCTTCACCATTCTGTTCAGGCTATATATATATTTATATCCATTTTTTAATGCTCATTAAGTATAAAAACTGTTGAACTTGTTACGTTTCTCCATAAATATGTACAGACTCTTTCTTTTAATCTACCTTGTTCATTAGCGATGAACAAAAGGATGACTGTACATATCTTTGAATGTCTACATAAGGGGTTGGGGAGCGGTGGGGGTGTGAGACGAGGGCGGGACCTATGAACATACGAGGAAGGGGATGACATAGATGGGGGTGAACGTGTACATCAGTTGCCATGTCCATGTAAAGGCGGCACGAAGCGGTCGGGCGGCATTAGAGCTTTTGGCTGTAAGGAAGGGATGGGGATATACAAACAATGAGCATATACATGCCCATCGACAGAAGAGAACAGCACTGACAGTTTTACAAACCCTAAGTTGCAACTTCTTTGCCATGCACCAAAGCGATTTAATCCCAATTTCAGTCCCAGATAGGCATCAAGTGACAGGAAAGATAAGCATTGAAACACTTTGCACACATAGTGGCTCAGAACTTTGGGGTCGCTCTTTTCTCGGCGCGTCCATTTCTCTTTTCTTTTTTTTTTGTCTCGATAATGGATTCGCAGAGAAATGAGGAACGCTTCAGTCTAATTCGGGACAAACAATCATCAAAACATTGGAAATCTTAGCAAATTAGCAGATAATTGTCACATTTTCAAGAAAGAAACAGAGAGGTGCGCATGTATGTTGAGGAGCATACATGCGATTCAAGGACAAAACTTCAACAGATTAGCAAGCAAGAAAGGCATTAAATTTGTCACACTATACCAAAGATGAACAACCAGAAAGCACACACTAGGGGACACGGTCCAAAGGTACGTCCTTTAACTAATAATAAAGACTTTATTATTAGTTAGTGGGATACATTTCTCTTGTTAGTATTGTCAAACACAGGGCAGGGCGTGCAATCTGGATGTACGTCAGACAGGAGAGGGTCCATCTACTTCTTATATGTCGTTTTTCTATAGTTGTCTGTATTTGATTGGGTTAATGCATGCTTAAGTAAGTTGCATTTAGGGAGAGTAAGATAACATAATAACACTACAACAAGCTGGGGTTATGTAGGGGTGGAGGGGTCACTACAAGGTCACTGTCACCAAGGGCTGCAGGGTGTTCTCTCAGGCAAAGGAAGCATTGAATTGCGTCATCCAGCAAAGTAGTAGAAGTATTAATTAAGGAGCAACCAACAGCCTTGGTCAGACAGATGAACGTGTGTTGGTGTTAGTTCCACAAGGGGGCACTTAGTGGAGAGATTTGTATCGATTTGTATCGAGTTTTGGCTTCATCCTCTGCAAGCTTTATACGGAAACTACCGTATTTTAACTTTGAAGACATTTCTGGTGGAGATACCAGAATTTCCCTCATTTTCCGGAAAAATGTCCCATTTATTTAAATGCAACTGTTGACGTGTACGCAAAACTGGCTCTAAGAGTATCTTCACAAGAAAATATGTAGTTTGCTTGTGTACGACGCCTCGCTCCAAAGTGTGCATATTTGTTTTCGCTTTTTCTCCAACGCTGACATTTGCTTTTTGCTGCATATGTGTGTGGACAATGCGACAAATAAATAAATGTGACGTAGTCAGACAGCTGTTTCTGGCTGCCTATTTTAATCAGTTGCAAGTAGATACAGGATCTACACTGCTGAGCCAAAGAAAAAAAGCTAAGCACGTAGATAAGAGCTCTCAGGGCATTGAATCGATTGCAGCCGGACTGTTCAGGATATGACAGCGCTACCAAGAATGGTGTCACTCTTTTGGGATGCAAAACAACAGTCGTGCGCATACAGTGGAGTGAGACATCTGCCATCCAACGCCAGTCATTATGTGATGGGGGTGATTCTACCCTAACGCCTGTTGTTGGCTCTCCTGTATCTTAATGACTGCCGTTTTGTATCCCAAAAGAGTGCCTCTACCTTCGAGGATATCTTGTCATGAGCATGAACTGCCTGCAAAACATCTTCTAAGATAACCTGAGGAGAATATGATGACCTGGATTCATATTGACAGGCATCTCCCATTGGATGATTATGTTTTTAGCTGGCAACATGTTATTTAACCCTTACTAATGCAGTGAGGAGCAACCATGTCGAAAGAGACAAATTATCGCCATGCGTCAAGCATGAGAAAACATCTAAGGAGATCGCTGAAACTACTAAAACCGAGCAAAGAACTGTCCGACGCATCATTAAAAAGTGGGAGGACAGTGTGGAAACGTTGCAGTGGTCCGAATCTCCCGTCTTCTATACAAAAGCCTGGTCCAAAGTCAATGCAACTCAGAAAATAAATGTGACTTTGTGAAGCTTGTAGCTTGTAGTGAATGTGTAAATATTAGTGCGTCACATTCTTTTGGTCAGGCAGTGTGTACGTGATGTTTGCTTGTTTAAAACGCTGAGTGAAGCTAAATGGCAGCCAACAGAAGCAATACGAGAGCGGTCAAAACCTTTTGCTGCAGTTGAACTGTATATGAGTCACCACTGGCTGGATTTGACACACAATTCCAAATAAAAGTACCACTCTTTAAACGTCCGTCTAAACAAAAACAAATGTTTTATTTATGGTAGTCCTGACACGGTGTATTTTGCCAGTGGATAGTACGGTCTAAAACGCTACTGTTTCCATTTTCTCCCTCTTGAATAAGATTTGTCTTCTTACTGTGACCTCCAGCCACAAGCTGAAAAGTTATCCTTTAATATTATCTCGTTTCAAATGGGCCAAAAATGTGTCCCCTCTACATTTTTTGTTTTTTTTTTAAAGTGGAAAACCGACAACCAAACCCAGACGAGTAGAACCGAGCTACTGTGCAGCATCACAGGTGACTGAGTTTGTCACTCATCTAACTCTGTCCTTGTTGTCTTGGCTGTGTTAGCGCTCGGTTGTGTGCTTTGTGTTATATCAACAAAACATTTGCTGCTGCAGTCAAAAGGGCTTCAAATAAGTGTTGGTTTTGGTAAACACTTTAATCCCGGGTAAGCTCTTGCACAAGCATTTCACATCTTGCTGGCAAACACTGACGTTTGCTTGCCTACCCAAATTTTGTTTGTGTTCTGCACTTGTCAAGCCGGTGAAACCTTTGCCTCGGCGCAAATCATTCTGCATTTCACTTTAAAAGAGAGAAAAAGGCAAGTCTGGGTACCATCTAAGCAACAGCTCTTTTATCAGTCGGGAAAAAGTAATCCTAAAGAGGAGAGGAAATGAAGTGAGAGCATTGCAGCCTGAATTTTACATGCATTTGCTCATCACCCTTGAAAGGAAATAATCACTTCATATACCTACAGGCTTCTGAAGAGGTATTAAGTAAGTCTTCTTCTGCATGCTTGATTGAGTGACAAGCTCAGCAGTTTAGAAATGTGTAGAGTAGCACTTCTCTCCTGGTCTATCCTGCATTTGCTGAGGCTTCCAAATGGAGATGAATCCCGACTGTGCGGAAGGGATTTTACCACACATACACACCGTGCAAGCTAGAGCGCGAGTACCGACCCAAGGCTGGGCTGAGTCAATGTGATTTCAACACTGGAAATTGTGAAAGAGTAAGTCATTTGTGGGGGAGGGGGTTGAAATCCTATTGTGGTTGTCTGCATTGTGTCCAAAGACCCGCTGCAGCAGATCCATTCACCTAGCGCATGGAGCGAGATGATCACCACACATCTCCATTTGCACTGGTGCAATGTATCAAAAGGATGGCAGACAGGAAGGTCTCATTGGTCACTTATTCCAATCGTTTAAGTTCACTTTGCGGTGCCAAAGAGGAATTAAGGATTACAAAATTATCTGGGATTTCATCACTTGAATGCAACTCTTTCTGGTCCGTGACTGGCATCTCACTCACTCTTTATGAAGTCTTTGACGAAGTCTACAGTATGTCCATCATTATGATTGGGTAGTTGTGTCATTGGTCAACCACAGCTTAGAACACAGTGATTGGTAGGTGGATTACTTCTTAAGGATCGAGCCAACAGATGAATTAGGTCTGTCGTGTCAATCACTGCAAGTGTTTGCAGTAGCACATAGCACCTCATAAATGAACGGTTTTCTATCAATATTTTGGGACTCTAATTATAGAGAGACTTAATAATCATTGAGGAAAAGGTATATTCTGGAAGTAATCTCTGGAAAAACACATCTGAAGGACGTATTTTAATGTCATCCCGTTACAGTCAAACCTTGGCTTTCGTGTGCCCAAGTTTTTGTATGATTTTCATACAATACACGTAACAAACTAGTCTGTTTGCCCTGTACCGTATCGTTCTGCGAAATCAAGTGCCCAAACAAACTCACGTCGCTCCTTGCATTTATTTGAGTGTGACTGCTAAATAACCCGCCATGAGGCCAAATAAAGTTGTGAGTGCCACCAATTTAATAAAGAAGGTGAGAAACACTATTGAATTCAGTCTCGCCAAGATTTAGGAGAAGTCTGCATCGTGGATAAGTCATTATTTTTTATTTCACATTGTTAGATAGACAACATTTTTGTGAATATTAATTGGATTGACACGATTTCCGATGGAAAAAAGGGCCTTGGTTTTTGGCTGACCCATTGGAACAAATTCATAACAAAAACGAGTGCCCTAGTCCTGACCTGAGGCCTATTAAGATGCTGTGACATGACCTTAAAAGGCGCTTCATGCTGGGAAACCCTCCAATGTGGCTGAATTACGACAATTCTGCAAAGATGAGTGGGCAAGCAGTTGCTACAATCATGGGTGGCCGAACCAGTTATTAGGTTTGGGGGACAATCACTTTTCCCACTCAGAACCATGTAGGTTTGGATTTTTTTCTCCCTTAATAAAAAAAAAAAGTTTCATTTAAAAAGTGAAAGGTGTGACATTATTTTTAAGATTTGTCCCGCTCCGCATGACAGGTTAGCTTAGTTTGTTTTTTCTCCGTTTTGTCATTATTTTGTTTTTGCCACCGTTACTCTTGTTTGAGGGAGCTTGGATCGCACCCTTTTGCTACTGGTAATCACGGTTCTGTTGAGGTTGAACTTCAGCCAGTTTCTGGACTCTAGCTACTTGTGTAACCCATGCTCCCCGTTGGTTTTCTTGTTCCTTTTTGGGCGCCTTCCTGTTTCCACCTCCCTCCTTGCACCTCCCATGGTGACTTTTACATTAAAGCTAATTGTGGCTTCTAGCTTTTGTATGTCGTACTGCTCCAGGTGAGCTTATCTATTGTTTCATAAAGGACTTTATTGATCGTCCTCGCATACTGGGTTAACGCTCAATCAAATAGCAAAACATGACAAGATTGCTCTCAGTATTGATTGTGATCAGAGGATGTCATGACTCCTTATTTGCTCTCCTGTGGAACCCACACGGGATAAAAGGGCAAAGAGGGTTGAACATTTTTATATAACACACAGACAACACAACCACGATATACCCGCACACAGGAGACAGAACACACAGACGGAACTGTGACGACAAGTTCAAGCATCGACACGAGACATCTCAAGGGGAGGAGCTTTGGTGGCGCTGCAGGCCCCCCCGCTGTGTCCCCCTGAAAACACATGCCGACATGTTGCACAAGCCAGCTGGGGGGTTGGGAGTCAGCAGACGCTTATGGGTGAGGGAGAAGAAGCAGCACAGAAAATGGAGGCCAATCATATTCATGCAAAAGCAGGTAGCATGTAGAGGAGGGGAGGGGTACGGGGAGGGGTGGGGGTCGTTAGTTCTACAGCTGCAGTACAGTCCAGTACGGGGTACATGCCACAAATGCCTTCTACTTGGAGCAACAGATAGAATAGAAAAACAGATATACTTTGTGGCAATAAAAGTCTTTTTATGCCATCTGCATTCAAACAGAGGCGGAACCAAAGAAGATGGGTGAGTCGGGATGGATGTGGGAGGGGGTTAACACTTGGGAGGGGAAGGGGGGGGGTCATTCTTTCACACACAACTTTCTTGAGACAGAATGGAGTCGCCTGCACAAGGCCAAAAAAACATAAATGATGATGGCAATAAAAGATTTTGTTGCCTTTCCCTACGTTTTAAAAAAATGGAGGGGGGTGGCTTGGTGGGGGCATGTTTGTTTAGAAGCCATATGGCACAAAATAATAAATCAACACAAACTTGATGAGGAGGAGAACTTTGAATTTTCCAACCACCAAAAGTTCATGCGGCACAAGATGAGGCAAAAACGGGAGGAATAGCAGCTCTATCCTTGCTTGGAGGATGGACGACGGATGATGAGGACGACACCAAAGAAAACTAAAGAAAAAAACACAACAAAACAAAACAGCCCCAGTCGCGTCCCTTACTCAAACCACCCAGACCACGAACCAAAAAAAAAACAAAAAACAAAACAAAAATCTGAGGTGACCCAGCAGCTGGGCCTCAATCGACACAGAAGATGTTCACATGTGCATCACAGGAAAAAGACCAAAACAACAGAAAAGAAACCAAACATCATGTCATCATGCAACTGCTCAAACGACTGGACGTGAGTCAAGGAATGAGGATATGAATTTCTGTGTCAACATGGTGAGATGTACAGTACGTATGAGTGTGTTGGAGTACGTCCTGTATGTTGGCGCTATATGAGGGGAGGGGACCAGTACAAACCTCTTACATTGTTTGGACACTTTTGACAAAACTTGGCTTTGAGGTTTAAAGTCAACCACTGCAAGAAAATAAACTCTCAAATGTGGTCCCAAGTACATGGGAAGAAAACACTACTAACGCCTCTTTAGCAGGACTCGTTATCATAAACAAACTATGATTAGTTGGTATGATCCCAAAAACAAGTGGAGGAGTGACACCTGGCTGTCAAAATGGAAACTAGGGAGAAATGGGAGCGAAACGCAGCAGTGGTGTTCAAATAGCATCTGGAAATGTCAAGGACTTTGCTCCAAACCCTTTAACCTGTTATTGTCATAGCAACCTGGCTCACATACATTACGTGTCCATCACAGACACGGGCAAACCACAGCCTGCAGGCGACGTACATTTAAGCTTTTAAATGCGGCCCACCGGGCGTTTCCAATTTATTTTTAAACCTTTAACATCGAAGCTGTAGCCGCCAATGTGATTTGCAATGCTACTTTTAAATTACCATAAGTCTTGAACTATCAACATTATTCCAGTGGTTTCTGAAGCGAGAGACTCTGTGCTTTTATCGCCAGAATCAACTGTAATACCTTTCTGTGAAGTAGGATTCTTATTTATTCTTTATATATTTTCATAGCGCATACAAAACCTGTTGATGACCTCTGTTTTTAACATGATTAGCGCCCTCTAGACATGCAATAACACAACTATAACGACCTTTACCACTCTTACTAGCCATGATAGTAGACATACTAGGATCAAATAAGACATTTAAGGCATAACTGAGACATAACATAGACTCACACATGTTAGCATTGGAAAATTCCTTGTTCCTTTTTTACTTTACGGTTTCTGTACAGTACTTCCTGAAGTGGCTATTACAGTATATCATCACACATCATCACAATGTCTTTGAATGCATCTTCTGAATGCCTTATATTTGTATGTTAGCTCATCTAGGCATTTGTATGCTCAAAATGCTTAATTTAGGCCAAAAATATGCATATTTTTAATTAATATTCAACCATGAAATGTTATTTATTAGTACATTTTGAAAAACCGTGACAGAGCGTCACCGCCGAATTCGAAGTGCAAAGTGGTGAAGGACGACTGTCTTTTCGGTAACCACAGGGATCGTCGTAGTCGTAGAATCTGTGACGGAGAGGGACAGATAACCTGTCCCAATTTGGCCCTGGGAGGGTTTGAATGAATCAAATCTTGCTCGTGATGCCTTCAATACATTGTGTACTTCCATTGCTCGTCTTGTTTATGCTTCTATATTTGCCAGGACACCCTTGGGATAGCAATTATATCCAAAGACATTATTTCACTTTTAATACTGTATATGACGCAGGACACATTTTCTTAGTCAGCAAACAACATAAATGTGGTATTAAATCACCCAAACCCAAATTTCGTCAAAAATGTCCAGCTCTGGCTTATCACTGTGATTGAATCACAAAGACTCGTTTACTCTTTTTTGCATGTTTGTGTGCATAAATGTGTGTGTGTGTGTGTGTGTGTGTAGGGAGGAGGGAAGAGAGACAATGTGCACAGAAATTCGAGGATATCTGTTCTCTATTAGAATGTTTCAGGTAAGGCAAGCCTCCAACGAAAGGAAACAGAGTTACAAACAAGAGAAGGAGGAAGAGGAGGAGGTAAGGGAGGCTGTGTTGCAGTTAGTCTGCTACATATCACGGTGTCTATGCTGAAAGCATCTTTGTTCTCCAAACAATCTCAAAATGTATCCTCGGTCAAAGGAGACACACCCACAGCAAGAGGAACTAAAGTAGAGGACAGATACATTTTGAAGCATCAGTGCGGGCGACATGGGGGCTTGATACTAATTTTGTACTTTGTGTAAAGCTGCCTCTCCACCCGATGCTGAGAGAGCAAAATTAGTATCAACACATCATCATGTCAGCAAGCAGCGGCCCCATAGCTAAGTGTAACTTCTTTTCACCGTGTCCTGATTTTTATTTTTATTTTTCCTTTTGAAAAGTTGTGTGCATATGTTTATTTGCAGTTGAAAAAGTGCGACTTCTTCGCGGGAGCGTGCCAAGCATGTCAACCGAAACTAAGAACTCAGATTCGAGCCTCACACACAAAACAGCTAAATCATCTCACAAGAATTTAGTAGGACATTGTTAGTAGGAACTTTTTAGGCTTAAATATTTCACAGCGATAATGTAATAATAATAAAAACAATTTTTATTGCTACTACTACTGATGCTAGCTCAGCAATTCAAAACTACAGCATTGTTTTTTTGCGATACCACCCAGGAAGGATAATGGTGGAGAGAAAAGAGTGATGACGACCATAGAACCGGAAAAACAACTTTGTTGCATAATTTCTCGATATGTATAAAAGTTGTACTGGTGTGGCAAAGCACACATAAATAATAGTAATCAGAATAATCGAACCAAAGGTAATACTATTAGTAATAGTAATAATAGTAGCAGTAATAACAATAATAATAGTAACAATGACAATGATAATAAAGATAATACAAATATCAGTAATAGTAACAATAATAATGACAAAGATAATCATGTAATGATAACAAAGCTAATAATACTACTGTTATAGCAATAATAATAGTAACAATGACAATAATAATCATAATAGTAATAACACTAAGTGTAGTTATTTTTTTTTTTAGGAGTTTAACATGAGCAGTTTACACTCGGCCTGGCAGCTAAGCGTCTTATGATGGCGACAGCTTGACTGTGGAACTGATTCCGTCCCGTCTAATCTAAATAGGAAGAAATCAGAGAATGGCCCACATGTTCAACCTGCGTTCTTGTTCCACTTCATAATGTTCATTCACAAAGACAAGGTAGCTGCCACTGTGTTCATTTCCTAGGAATTACAGTCTTTCACTTTTCCTGCCAAATCCTACTAAATTCTCGTGGGGAAAGGCTCGAGAGGGTGGTTTCATTTCTATTCCATCTCGTCTAAGTTACACTTGAAGCTCCAATGGGACATGATGCTAAGAGGAGAGGCTCCTCGGAAGCAAATAAAAGAACATTCGGGGAGAGGGGGAACTAGACTCGAGCAAGCACAACTTGACACACTCATCCCACCTGTATGTCCGGAATCGCACTCTTCCAGGTCCTCGTCGTCACTGGAGCACTCCGCTGATGAAACAAGGTCATCCGTGGTCTGTAGACAAACACACACACACACACACACGGTTAGGTTGGAACATTCACATTGAGTCCATATCTCTGCACACACAGACCCCCCCACCTGTCCTTTGGCTTTACATATCACTTCAACTCCATCATATTTCACAGTGTTTATCATTCTGCACTTTATAGGCTTTCCACCACGCCGGATAATTGTTTTCCTTCACCCTCCACCAGTCATTATTTACCCCCTCACCACTTCTTCGCCTCGTGCAATCAATAGCCTGGGCAAGCTTTCACAGATCAAGACGTTTCTGTTAAGCCCCCCTCCCTTTCTTCTTCTTTTGGGGCAAACCAAGGAAGACAAGAAGGGGGAGGACTGTATTTTCAAGCTGTGCCGAGCAGCCGCTGTTTATTAGAAGGAATCAGCAGGGCAATAAAACAGGTGCTGTCACCTTGCAGGGTTATGAAATCAAAGCATTGATTGAGTTTTCTGGTGGCTGCATGCGGGGGGCTCTAAATATCATTGGCTTTGACAGACTAATGAAAGGCGCCCCCATCATACCTCGGCTACCGCATTCAATAGGGCCCAGGCCGCCTCTGCTGTGAGCATATCGCCAACAAATAACGTTCCGAACGTGCCTTAACTTTGTGTTTGTGTACACATTGCAGCCAATTACGTCGGCACAAGGCTAGGAAGGAAGCGCAAAGTGGCAGCTTTAAATGAAATGGATGTAAAATACAGCCCCCTGGTAAACATAACATTATTTATTGAAGGCACATTATGGGTGTAAATGTCTTGGTTATTGCTTGTTATGATGATGATGACAGCAGATACGGAAGGCAGGGACACAGAGGGACAGGAAATAGCCACTTCACTCCTTTTCAGCAAATTCCCGTGATGTATTTCTACAACCTTTGACGCAAGCATTACCGCATCATAGTCTCACTATGGTTTTCTATCTTATTTATACCCGTTTACTCTGTGTGCCACGACTGTATACTACATATAATACATACATGCATACTAGTTGCTGCTATTGGAACCTTCATTTCCCTGAGGGCACAATAAAGTTCCATCTAATCTAATCTAATCATAAACCATCCATATAGTATGTGGATGTCTGAAGAAGCATTTCAATGAAATTAAAATAACAGCACAGTCATACCTTAAAGTCATTCCTCCATTCGTCTCAAGGCTGTACTGTTGAAACCCTGAAATACTACCACTTTACCGTAGTACTCATATATATTATGAGTATCATATCAATAGAATACAACTAATAGCAGTTTTTTTTTCATCCAAATCATTTCATTTGCAATAGTTCCATTTGCAGTAAGCTAAAGAAGGTCAGGGTTAAGGATTAGGATGGTAACTGTACAATAAACACTGGAAATCAAAAATGGAAATCGTGAGTCTCCAAACAATTTGATTAGACTAAAGACTACATAAATGACTTTTCTTCATGTTTTGGATTGAAAAAAGGAAGGAAAAGAAAAGCATACAATTATTTGGACAGTTATGTATTTAATTTAAATCATTCCCATTTTGTAAATGTAGAAATGACCAGAATGCAACAAACTGGTACATTCTTGTTTTGGCTACGTTCACGCTGCAAAGTATGATGCCCGATTACATTAGTTTTTTGTTCAAATCCAATCTTTGATGTAGTTCACTTTTCCAAAAAAAATGTGACTTTTTTGCCCAAAACACAACTTCACACGTCGCACGGCACATGCCCCCGAACGCACATTCATCTGCAGTAAGTCTTTCAAGAAGCAGTGTGTTCACGGAAGTCAACATGGCCCCAATTTGTGCTTTCAGTCCTGGCGCATTTGTGGCAATTTCAAGGATTTTGTGCAATTTCTTTAACCAAATAATTTTGTGTAGGAGATTGAGAAGAAAGACGGCAATCGCTTTGGCAGTCTGTGGGCCACCTGCTGAGACGTCTGCTCCGAGGAGCCTTCACCAATAAAAACAAAAGTCAGAAGAGCACCTACTCTCCCAATATTCCAAAAACAATAGGCCTGCCTACTGAAGTGGAGTGTTAGGTTTAGCATGAAAGATATAGAATTAGACCAAAACTGAAAAAGGGAAAGACCTCTGATTTTTGTTGCCCGTCAGACCTTCTCAGTGTTTATTTCATTTTCTTTGGGACTCTTATGCGTAAAGATACTAAACATGCTTTCAGTATAAGTGACGACAAGTCAGCAGGTCTGTGTAGATACTTTTGCAATCTGCAAAGGATGAACTGGACTCGTTTGTTGAAAATGTTTCACCTTCCAAAAGGCCTTCCCGATGTCTGTACTACTCTCCCCCGAAGATTGGGAAGAGTGGCCACTAGCGAGTTGCTTTGCCACCAGGCAGGCAAACAACCTCTTATGTGAGACAGTCGTTCACCAGCCAGGTACAATGCTATTGTGACCGGGACACACCCACCAGGGACCCTCCACAGTGTTAGAATTGAAGAAGAGTTTGGACGAAAAGGGCCGTTTGGACGTCTTCAAACAAGAAGAGTCTAAGTTGCATTGATTCAACCTTTTCTCTACACTTGCATATATTTGATAAACTATGGTCAAATGTTACGTAAAACATCGCCTGTGGAAAACTTAAACTTGCGGTTTAGGAGGAGAACAGTCGGTCTGGGCTCCTTTATTGTAAAAGTTGCACTGAAGAAGGCAGAAGGACTTCACTCTCCAGTTGACGGTTCATCATCTACGCACTCGGAGTGAGAGGCTCTCTCGTCCAAGTGGCTGATTGCTTTCTCGGAACTAAGAAGGGGGCGTTGGAAGTGGGATGTTTGACATTTGCAGACCCACAAGATGTGTAGCCCACTCAATCTTTGCAAACAACGAATGCATCCCTACTTCGGCGTTTCTGATTGAAGTGCTTTCTCGTGATGGCTGCATTTTTACTTGATGCAAAGCCAGTGAAGTGACACCCGAAGCTCAATGTTTTCTCCGTCAGCCATTGGACAGACATGAGGCAGCCGACAAAAAAATAGGGAGCTGGTAGGGCGCAAAATGCCATGGCAACGCGTGTGAGCAGAGAAGAGAGGCTACAGTGGTGTAGCATAATGATCATCTGGTTGGCCAGCAGGACTGCAGAAACCGATTTCACAGCTGGAGAAATCCAATTCTCAAAATCTCCATAACATAAAGTTGGATATACTCTGGTAGCAAAACATTTATTTTTTGGTGTAATTATCATTCTCCTCAAAAGCTTTGGTTGTCATTTTTATTCTGGTTGGTAGGATTTACATAAACCGTTTGGGGAAGGCTTTGACCCAGTGCACAAAGCATGCTTGGATGGCTTCGCTATGGAAGAAATTGTGAAAAACCTTGACTTCAAGCTCATCAAACATCTTTTGAGCTAAAAAAAAGATGGTGACCCTGTCTCAGGTTTCACAAATGTTGCATGAATGAACAGAAATTGCCCCAAAAAGTTTAGAACGCTCTTTATTTAGGGTAATATGTCTCAATACTTAGAATTCAATACTTTAATTGTACTGGTGTGTCAGTCGCGCGAGCAGCAGTGTGATGATTGGTTGACTGAGATTGAATGCAAGAGTGTGCAAGGCGAGGCGGGTGTCTATAAACACCACACCTGATTATTGAGATGACGTCACTTAAGAGTCTTAACGCACAAACAAACGCCACAACAAAATCAATAACCAGGCCTCATTAAAACAGCTTTTACTTCTGACTGCGTCTGCACATCAACCAGATCACACGAGGGATCGATAAAGACAGACAGCGTCTGAAGAAGATGAGTCGTAACTCAAAGCTCTTACGCTCACTAGAACATGCACCCAAAAGCGGGTCGCAGAGCTGTTTTCAGTGAGTCATGGGCAAAAAAAAATAATGCAACGACCAGATGTCCATGAATGCACCTTGTGTCCTTGTCAATGCTATTCACGTCCTACTTCGTCGAGCTTGTGCCGTTCGTCCAACACACAGCTGTAGATATCTGCTAGAGAATAGCGTGCAATAGCGAGGATAGCATCGCGCCGCTGCAGAGCATGTTTTTTTCCAAACGGTCTCTTTGGAAAATTCTGCAATTTGGGTGGCAGCTTGTCATTGAGGGGTGATTGTGGGTCCCGCAGCCAAACCAGTTGAGAAGCACTGCTCTAACTGCTTCAAAAACATTCGTGGTTGACTACGGCCTATTATTAGTCAAAACATATGATATGTAAGCACATTTTATGCATTTGTTTTTTTTTTCCCTAAATAAGCATTTTCAAGCATAAAAATGGCTAAATTCACTAAATTATAAATATAAGGCATTCATAAGACGCATTCAAAGACGTAATGATATGTAGTATTATGTACTGGTCAGCGATGTTACATTGATGAGGCAATAGCCACCACAGGAAGTACTGTACAGAACAGGATAAAAAAACAGGGATAGGGATAATAAATAAACTCTCCCAATGCTAACATGTGTGAGTGTATATTAAGTCTTATTTTCTCTTATTATTGCTCCTATATTGGGTAATACGAGTGGAAAAGTGACTAGAGGGGTTTTATTTCTTGTCAAATAATGTTAAAAACTGTATTTGGAAGCTCGTAAACAGGTTTTCCATGCTCTATCTATGAAAATATTTGATTTATAAATAAAGACTACTACTTCGTAGAAATTCACTTGTCACGATCGGGTCTGGAACCAATTAACGGTGATGAACAAGAGATCACTGTTTACATGCAAGACAATAATATGCCGCAAGGTATGCTGGGCAACTTTCTGTTGGGAAAGTGTGTGCATGGGCCATAGATCTGATCAGCCACATCAGTGCAATCGTTCATGCTCATCATTTGGAGTGAACAACAATGTACTCAAACACGGTCTGTGGCCTCCCCCAGGGTCAATAAAAGCCATGTAAAGGCTAAAAGGCAGCAATGACTGGAGGCTTACTAACATGAGATGAAGTGTGAGCATGACAGTGCTGTCTGGGGAGGTGAAGAAGGAACACAAGCACACAGTATATATTCCACTGAGTCATTCATTACATGAGGGAAGCTGCTCCCGAACACACCACAATCACAATAAATGACCTTCAAACACATTTCTGCCCTCAAGGGTGATGCAAACACAGAGAAACAATGCCTTTTGAGAAAAAAAAAACACATTATGGAACCCCATTACTCCGTCTATCATACCCAATTTGGTTTATTTACAAAGGCAGAATGCCTGATGGCTAACAGTGTTTTTCGCGCTGATAAAGGAAAAAAAAAAGACGAACCAAACAAATACATTTTCCTCCAGCGCTTCATCCTGGCAATCAGTTGTCATGGAAATGCAATATGGTTACACATTGAGAGATCAAAGTGACGACGCCGAGGCAAGGGCAAATCAAAGACAGAATTCAAAGCAACTTCTTATTCCCTGAGGTGCTCCTTGGTCACCTTGGACCTTTATAGTTTTTATATGCGGCGTAGAAATACATGAAGCAGAATATTTCTCAGGATGAACTCAGAAGTAAGACTTTAATCTCCACTTTCTAACTATTTTGCTAGTTCCCGGTCCTGTACTCTGTGGATATGCTACTTGTAGGCAAGATAGTCATCTTCATGGGTGATGTTTCGCCTTTTTGTCCACGACTGTCTCTCGTGCTCGTTATCGTGTCCAATCTGAGCTTTGGCAGACCGACGAGGCACACGCTTGTATTACAAGGGGAATCAATGGCACTGTGCCCTATCCTTATCTGTCACACTGCCATAACTTCTGTCCATGCTCCTCACTGTGCCAGATAAGAAAAGGGGTAAAGGCTGCCTGTGGTACAAACGGCACCACAGACCGGAAGATAAAACAAAATCACTTAAAAGTTGTCCTCTCTAAATGCAACACAATTATTTCTATGAAACCTTGTGAAGTGGGGGACATGCGCTGTGCAAGATCCAATTACATTTTGATGAGGTTCTGAATAAATATGTGGAAACTCATTTATTTTCATTTTACACTATTTGAGTTACAATGAACCATCTGCCTAATCCCAACATCTTCGTCATTCTCCGTGAACCAGAAGTATCCTGCTAACAAGCAAACCCAAACACCATGCAAGATTATTTCCACTTTATTTTATTTTTAAAATCAGAGATGCTAAATATTGGCTCTCTTACTCAGGGGGGGGGGGGTGCCCATTTTGGTGGCCTAAAAAAAAGCCAATTGTTCCGTCCTGAACTCCACTATGGAAATGCGGGTTTTGTACTTTTCCGCCTGTTAAACTGTTATTTCATGAATAACTGGAAAACCTTTTTAATATTTTTAATGAATGCTACGTAGCTAAATTAAGTGACGTACTACTCGGGTTATGTACACAACTATGGAGGAATTATGGAGTTATCTTTATTGCCATATTGAATTGAATTGTTGAATGATATCAGCTGCTTTGATGTGAACTATGAGAAGCTATTAGACTGAAAATGCTAACAGACTCAATCCAAAGGCGTAATAACACTTATTTAAAATGTGAGTCTCGATGCACGTGTCGGTCACGCTTATGTCGACAACCTGTCTGTGTCTTCGTATTAACTGAAGAATATTTGCTCCAGCTTTTTGTCGTTTTTTTTTTTTTATTCTAACTTTTTAATCCAGACTTTATATGATGACAAACGAGCACAAAATAGCATAAAGACGATGGCCACACTGTTTGAGTGGAGATCTGCTTGCTAAGTAAAGTAGTGTACAATTTAAATGTTGCCAGTCACAAATAAAACACAAATAGTTGACAGCGCTAATCGTGATGAAAGCTGGAGACCCCAGCAACCTGGACACTCAACTGATTCTCTAGTTAAGCAGGGCAGATATCTATTTAATAAAGATATTTATTTGTATTATTTTATTGCTAATTTTCTTATCTTGGACTATAAAATACACGATTGAACAATTTATTTCCCATGTGTTTGTCTTACTAAAAAAAAAAATGCATCAAATTCAATTCAGGTTTGTTTCAAATAGTACAAAAATTGTTTCACAAAAATAAAGGCAAAAAAAAATATCCACCGAAAAGTGTATTTTTTTTTTTTAATAATGACCTATTTGCCAGGGGCCCTTGGAGTTGTATAATGGCGGCCCTGGCCAGTAGTCCTAATAATAAATACATATCCAGTTAATCCATGTGATCGGTATCGGTTTTGGACGATCTCACTCATGGATGATCGCTATCGGAATCGGCAGCATAAAACCCTCAGTATCAACCAAATGATATTAGTTGTTTACTTTCCTGATAATAACTGGTTTCCATCATTTGTAAAATGGAAGCCATCGGCAAGAAAGATCAGCTGTCAAGCCAATACTCCACACTTCCATCTTGTTGGCAAATGACAACACAATTAGAAGAGAGCCGAGGCCGTGTGTTTAATGATCTTCCCCATCAAATATTGATACGCCTTAATTGCCTTTATGGCTTTAAGAAGAAATGGAAAGAAAGGAGGTAAGTGCTGGATGACGAACTGGTTTCAGCAGAATTGGTTCTGTGCAGAAAATTTCGCTTTTTCTCAAGGACCAGCCATCGTACACGCAGCACAGCGAAGGTTGCTGGCACACAGAAAACTCTAATTGCCCCGGGGCCAAAGGCAGCCACTTTCAAACAGGGTCATTCGTCTTCCCCTGCAAAAGGAAATGGTCTTCAGCCCTGATCCTTAATCACCCCCCTGCCGCAGTGTACAAGGTCATCAGGGAAGCCTTGTGACAAACAGACTTATTCTCTCTCTCCCACACACACACACACACACACACACACACACACACACACACACAGAAGTGTATCCAAATACAAATAAACAGGCACTTAAATAGACAGATAAAAATGCCTAAACACTTCAACTCTGTCGAAGATATTTTGCATTAGAATGAAAGCATTTGAGAAAACATGGAAAGATCTTCATTCCAAAAGTACATTTCTCAGACATTTCCTGGAATAAATTACATTTTCACCCCCCAAAAATAAGGGAAAATTAGGAAAAAAATAAGTGAAATTCTGATCTTCCACAAGCACAGTCCTCCCACCCCCCAACAGAGGAATGGGATGGATGCTGGTGTAGTATTTGCAGTATAAAATAAGGGATATTTCCTGGAGAAATGAGGGAATATATACGCTTGCCGAGAAGTGCAAAACCCGTTACACCACCCAGAAGAGGAATGTACCAAATCCCAGAGTTTTCGGAAATGATAGCGTTTGGACCAATCGGCTCCGAGGAGTTGGTACATTCCTTTTCCGGTTAATGTTGTTGGCCGAGAAGTGCAAAACATACCAAAAAATAAAACAAATTACAACGGCACAATCTACCACACGAGTCAGACAGGAACATTTGGATCTTGGCGTCATGTTTTGCCCATTTTGTGGCACACAATTGAGCTGCTTGACGCATTTTTGTTGCACATGTGGCTGGTCGTTGGAGTTGTTCAATGGTACTTACCAGACGGAAGGAACAGATGTACCACAGGAATCCATCAAAGATTTTAATGAGGGTACAATCCCCTTCTGGGTGGTGTAAGTGTAATTTGTTTTGATTTTTGTTAACATGTTTTTCATTCTGTCCTTGCTGGTGCAGACTGGAAGCTGTGCTGCTCCAGAGAGGATTTTTTTTTTTACTCCATGAACGTTAAAATCTGGGAAACTCTTAAAAAGTGAGTGCGTTGGGAAAAAGTGCAAAACAGGGCAGCTTCCCGGGGAAAATGGAAGGGTATGGTTAAGGATGCAGCACATGACCACGTGTACTGACTGCATACTTGTAAATCCCACTGGCACAGGGTAGCCAACAAGGCTGTGATGGGATTGTGTTCTTATGTACATTCTCTCGTGTTTGTGATTGTGTCCTTTCAATAAAGTCAGCGTGTGAAGTCTGAAACAAATAGCTTCATTCCGACCTTGCATTTTCTCCTTGTGGGATCCTTTCTAAGCTCCCTATGCATTCCACTGCAGTATTTCTCACATTCGACGGCTATTATGACTTCAAGGCTGTAATACCAAATCAATGTGGGCGTTACGTAATGGCGGATGCTGGCAGCTTCACATCTCTCTAACGCAGCCAGGGGTCCCACTTGGGTTCAGCTCCTAATGAGCACAAACCAAATTAAGCATTCCATTTAGTGTCTTTTTAGCAGATGAAAGTTGAAATGTGATCACTAACCAAGTGAGGAATTATTTTAATTATTCTATCAATCTGAGCCTTCGTCTCAGGACCTCCGCTATGAGTGCCTCCCCATGCTTGCACGCCGCCCCAACCTTTTCATCACTCATATTATGCTATAAACGAGCTTCCTTGGACAGATTTTCTACCTTTGTGACGTAAATACTGTATGTATGAATCTTTCGGCTTACATGCCGAGCTCAGAAAAGCACGGAAGAGTTCCTTCCATGTGCGTATTAAACACGATTATATGAATTTTAATATTCGCACGCAACCGCAATAGATTAGTCTGAAACATTGCCATATGTTTGAGGTTGGAATAAGAGGGAAATGCTGAAACAGGATTAAAAAACCGAAGATGCGGCAAAACAATGGAGGAGCATATAATAGCGTTAAAAAGCTAATTATATCCTCGGTATGCCACCAGAATACACGGCAGAAGCAAGCAGGGAAAACAAAGTAGAATTGTATCATACGCAGCACACTGACCACCCACAGCTGTGTGGCCGCCCGTAATTCACATGCAGCAGGATGCCATTTAAGAGAAGAAAGGTCATGACCTAATCAGCATTGAAGGACGAGGATGTCACAATGATCTGATATTGCTTTCACAGTGAGTCCATCACATGAATGGTTTTGGATTTGTTTTTTTCACCAATGTTTCTTTTTCCAATGGTAATGAAAAAAAAACAACAAAAAAAAAGAAAGTCAGCTAAAGACCAAAGAGAATATCGGATCTTCCAGCAAACTGTGAACTTTTTCAAATGGCTTACATGGGATTTAATAAGTGCTCCGCTTCTATAATCCATGTGAGTGTGAGGGTTAGATGTCATCTGTTCTTAAAGAAGAACCTGGATTTGAGATGTAAATGCCAAGAATAATGTGTGGGGTGTTTCTTAATCCCCAATTATTTCCAAAAACATGCAGCATAATTAGGGGACATCCGCGACTGAAGTGATCTGTTACACTCAGCTGCTCTCATCCCCTCACGCAGTGTAAAGTCAACACTGCGTGTGTGTTCATGGCGTATAAGCCATGAACACTTTGTTGCTTCGACACAGGGTTTGCATTTTAATTGGGCACGTGTAGAAGGCTTTAAACAGTCAGAAAACTCTCAGCATGAGGTGAGCCTGCCACCACCCGGAGCAGGAGCAGCTTTCAGGAACACACTGCTTGTGTGTGTGTGTGTGTGTGTTTTTGCTTGTCCCTCGTTGGGCCAGAGCCCTGCTGTGCGAGTGTCGGCTGACTAGTCAGCAGGTTCACACACACACACACACACACACACACACACACACAAACAAGCATTTCCTATGGTTCATTCCAGCTGTGCGGGACTTAGGGGACATCCATTCGAAACGCCCCCGTGGTTTAAAACCCCAGCAGCGAGCTGCTGGTGCTCAAACACTGAGCAACAAATTACTGTCATCACACAACCTCTGAGAACACAATTCCATATCTGTCACCTGATGAAGACGCCCGCATCTTCTTCCGCGACGGAGCACGGCGGCCATCTTGTTTACGTGGGTGTTCCACAGCGGAAGATGCGAGCGTCTTTGTCACATACACAAGAATGCACAGGCGACTGCGCAGGGATACGGCGGGGAGACGAATATCACCATTTGTGCTCAGATTTTTTTTGAGGAAGCATTTTTGTGATGCAAATGTATCTTTTGAACGCATCTTGTTTTGAGAAACTCTTTACTTAAATGGCCCGAGCAACTGAGTGGAACCATGTTCCTCGTCACGGACCTCCGACCAGAACCGGACTCACGGGACCAACTTGATGTAGAATCCGAACTATCCCTTTCACTCTTAGGAGTCTTTGACGTCGCGGACACAGGAAATGTAGGCGTCGCAAAATAGGTAGCGTTGCATGATGGCGCAGCCTTTTTGACTCGAACTAAAAAGTGCGAACTTCAAACTACCTACGAGTCTTTAAATAGTGAAAATCAGATTTAGGATCAATAAATGGCCCCCTTTTTTAAACCTAATGTCAAAAATCTTGGGGTCATATTCGATAGTGGACTTAAATTCGACAAACAGATTAGCTCTGTCATTAGGACGAGCTTCTTTCAGCTCCGTCTTCTGGCTAAAGTGAAGCCTTTTTTAGGTCAGCAGGATCTTGAGAAAGCGATCCATGCTTTCATCAGCACAAGACTGGACTACTGCAACGCACTTTACGTTGGCCTGAGCCAGACCTCAATTTCGCGTCTGCAGTTGGTCCAGAACGCTGCTGCCCAGTTTTTAACGAACACGCCCAGACGTGAGCACATCACCCCGGTTCTGTCATCACTCCACTGGCTTCCAGTTCGTTTTAGAATCGATTTTAAAATTTTAGTATTCGTTTTTAATGCCATTAACGGCCTTGCTCCGTCGTACTTGTCGGAGCTTTTAACTATCCGCAATCACGGCAGGGCCCTCCGTTCCTCGGGACAGCTTCAGTTAGAAGTCCCACGGGCAAAATACAAACAGTGGGGCGAACGCTGTTTCTCCGTCGCTGCTCCCAGACTGTGGAACAAACTGCCCACTGACATTCGCACCACTACTGAAGTCGGCCTTTTTAAATCGAAATTGAAAACTCATTTTTTTAGACAGGCGTTCAACACCGACTAGGGCGGTCTTGTATTTTATGCATTTTTAGTTCTTGTTGACTCCCATTTTATGTACTTTTAAAGGCTTTTAGCACTCTGCAGCACTGAAGCATTTTCTTATAGAGTTTTTATTCTGTGTTTACTTTGTGTTTATGTTTTATGCTGTGTTCTTATGTTTTGTCTTATTGTGAAGCACTTTGGGAGCCCGTGGGCTATTGTAAAGCGCTATATAGATAAATTTTGATTGATTGATTGATTGATAATATTAATTATTTTGTCCGTCGTCACATTGTTTCTCATTCGTAAGCGAAAGGCAACTGCTTTGAAAGCGAAAGTAAACAGGCAATGAAACAGGACACCAAAAAACTCATCATCAACCAATCAAAGGCTCATTAGTAATTCAAGCGATCTATTATCTATTATTAATATAATGTGTAGGAACAACAAGCATATGTGACAATGTATGATCATGACGTTCAGTCTATCACCTATTAATCTATGTGAAGAACTAATATAATAATAAGTGTTATTGTAAAATGTCACCACAAAGAGCCGCTAGAAGAGTATCAAGAGGACTTGAGCTGAACAAGTGACCATACTTGACCCTCAGATAAGCCACGAAACAAACAATGAACAAGCAACAGAAAAGAGAAGAAAGGCATCTGTCTCCACAGTCCCCCTGGAGCGATCATTAATTAAGCGTGAGATTGGCACGCTCGCCACCTTTCTCTCATTGCGGCCGCCCTAAGGGGACGAGGGATTTGATCACCCTCAGCTGAGAGACAGAAACAGAAACAAAACACAAACCGACACACACGCACACACACATTGTGTTTGTGTGCGGCCCACAGCCACATCTTCAGCATTGATCAAGTATTGCTTGATTATGAACTATTGACAGGCTGACAAGTGACACAATTCAGTTGTTTTCCAGAGCATTACAGCAGTAGAGGCTGGAAAATGCAGGGATTGATTCTGATTTCTATCAATGGATCAATGACGCATACAAGACACTCGCAGCACATCAAAACTACAACTAAAGCTTCACATCAGGGGTGTCCAAATTATTTCCAGTGAGGCCACATACTGAAAAATGAAGGATGCAAGGGTCACTTTGATATTTTGCAAACCAACACATGTAGATATGCTCAAATGTTATATATATATTTCAAAATAAATGCATCTCAACTTTGTGACGTAAGTGAAAGTGTATATTTTTTTTCCCTTCCTTGCAGTTTTTTTTTCATTTTCCAAATATTTCAAATTTCTTCTTAAATAATCTTTGTAAATTTTCTTTTTGTATTATGACTTTGTTCCCATAATATTTGGACTTTACTCCCATAACATTATAACTACAAGTACATAATAAGTACAAATTTATTTTGCTTTGTTTCCCATATTATTACTTGTTCAAAAATATTTATTTTTCTTTCATATTTCAACTCTATGGCACTAAAATGACATTAACTTTCCTCGTAATATTACGAGTTTCTTCTCATAAAATTGCTTTTTTCTTATATTCTAATATTTTCACTTTATCCCGTAAAATGACAGCTTTGCTGCTGTTTTTTTAAAATTAAATTTTCCAAGTTTGCAACTTTCTTTTTGATTTGATTCTTTTTGATTCGTAATATTATGACCTTATCCCCATATTTTGACTTTAGGGTGACCCCGACCCATGATATAACTTTTTCCACAATCTCCAAAAATTATAACTTTATTTTGTTTTGTTTCACATTTTACAACTTTTTTTAAAAAAATGCCTTTTTGCTTTCAGATTTCCACATAATGCTACGAAAATGATGTTACTTTGCTCATAATATTATTCTCGTACAATTATGACCTTTTCTTGTTTTTTTTCTTAATGTTTTACATTTATTCTTGTAAAATTACTGCTGACTTTTCAATTTTTTCTTTTGTTTTAGTTTTCTTGTTAAATGATATTTTTAGAATGTGCCGCGGGTCAATAAAAAACAGCCGTCGGCTGCAACTGGCCCCGGGGCCGCACTTTGAACATCCCTGGTTTACATAATGTGGTCGATAACGTCATCATCTAATTTGTATAATTGGATGACGACGCAAAACTCCAGCCAAAGTGGCGATTTTCAAAAACTCCGAGTCCAGTGTGTGTCAAGTGTGTGGCCTAAATTTTAAACATTATTTCATGTTTTTAAACCTTATTTAACAGAACACGCGGTGACTGACCTACACGTACATTTTGTGCTGCAGTCGCAGATGCGCGTGCGTGCGCCTACACCACAAAGACAGAGGTATTTATACCTTTTTATAATCTCGAACGACCGATCCCAACAACATATGTATTCATCTTTTACGTTTTTTTTACACCAGAGGCAAAAAGAGGTGATGACGCAACTCTCCACTAATGCATTTCACTTCAGAGCAATTTGAAGCTAAAAAAATCACGGAAGTGCATTTGGTAAGAGCTCGGCAGGGATCACGTCGGTGGAAAAATCACCCGTGACAGGAAGTGAGAGCGCGTGGAGGAGTGTAGCGTGCAGAAGGTTGCGCATTGTAGGGAAATTTTAACGCATGCCCACGCACACACGCAGGCGCGCACGCGTGCACACACATATTTCAGTTCCACTGTGAAAATTGTAAATAGTTAATGGTGTTATATTTGTACATAAATTGTTATTTTGATGTAAAACACCCTCCCTTTTCTAGTCGGGAACTGATATTTCCCTGAAACTTACAGTACCTGCTGACTGCTGAAGAACAGAAAAAGGTAGGTTCCACGTTTAACAGAACATGTTCCATAGAACACAATATTCTGTGTGCCTTGAAAGATCAGTCAAAATCGTCTAAAAGGGCCGGCACTGAAGGGGTTGTCTTTTGAAACATGGCTGGGATTGAATGAGTTCAAGATAATGTGGTGATTATCCAATGGAACTCAGTTAAATTCAGGTGCTGAGCTTTATTTTCACCGCCTAGCGTATGTGGCTACACCATAGCATTTTAAGCAGTCAATAAGGGTGTGTTCACACTCTTACTCCGGTCTGGCGCAAAAAAATAAAGATAGAACAACATATTAACTGTCAAGAAGTCAGAACAAGAGAAAATAGGGCAGCTGAATAACAATTTTCCCACCCGTGATCACACAGCAACCCACTGAAGGAGACACTTTTCTGACACGCTCATAATGCAAACATCACAAAACTCAGACAGAAAGCTGCCTTCTGATATCCAAAAAGAGTAGACAGACAAGGGGACGCGATGACAGACACGTTCATTTCAGCTGTGGAGTTGCTACAGTGCATGCAACATACATGCAGAAGCCGCATAAAAAGACAGTTTGGCAAATAAATGACCTTCATAATGCGCATGAATGCTAGTAGCATGTGAGCAGCGTCGGTTACGTCCATAATTAAACCTTACCTGGATGGTGGGTGGCGAGCGCTGCTTGCGAGTGGTGGTGGTGGACAGCGTGGTGGTGGTCTCGATAAAGGTGGTGGACATCTCAGGTGGCACTGAGGTGGTGGTGCGTGCAGCACCCCTACTGGCCGGCACGTCCCCCACCAGCCGCACGCTGCCGTTCACCTTGATGTTGACGTGGCCTTCAGCGGCCATGTTGAGCACCTTGAGGCCATTGTAGTAGAGGCCTGAGAGCTGGCCCTGGTAAGGCCGCTTCCGGTCATTTCCACCGATGGAAATAGTCGCTTGGGTGTTGAAGATAGTCAGCTGGCGGCCTGGTACAGGAGGGAGGAGACTCGCTGATACAGATGTTGTAAAACTATGTGAAACCTACATTAACTTTATTATTACATTTACTTTACAAGATTGGAGAACGTTCAGTGGTCAAATGTTTATTTACTGTACATAGCAGGCATACACTCACGGGGCATTTCATTAGGTACACTTGCACAATGTTATGCATTCCAATACTGTATTTTTGTTTTTTTTTACTTTATATGTCGTAAAAGGTACACAGTAATCCCTCGCCATTTCACGCTTACAATTTTGCGGCTTCACTCTACCACGGTTTTTCAAAAATACTGAATAAATTAAGCATCACTGTTTTGTGCTTGAACATGGTCTATTATTAGTTAAACAATATACACGTGCGCAAATTGTACATATGTTTTTGCCTAAATGAAGCATTTTCAAGCATAAAAATGTCTAAATGCACTAAACAAATATAAGGCATTCAGAATACGCATTCAAAGATGTTGTGTTGATATGTAGTATTCTACACTGGTCACTAGGTGTCACTAATGTACACTAATGTACCGCAGGAAGTACTGTACAATTCTAACATGTGAGTCTGTATTCTGTCTTATATGTCGTATGATGTCTACTATATTGGGTAATAAGCGTGTAAAGGTGACTATAGGTGTGTTATTTCATGTCTAGAGGGGTCTAATATTGTTAAAAAAAACATATTTAGAAGGTTAACAGGTTTTCTATGTTCAAACTATGAGAATATTCCATTTCTGTTTTCGCCGACAATTTTCGAACACCATCTCGGTTTTCATACGGCCGACATTAACTTATTTATCGATTTATTTACAGCATTTTCATTTTGAGGCAAGGGTATTTTTATTGTACATACTTTATATGTATTTCCGATTTTTTGGATTTTGGAATTTGCTAATCATGTAAATTGGGTGACATTTTATCTTCGAAATAAACAATGGTTAAAAACGATGCCATTTAATTTTTTTGCAAGTGTATGTAAATCGCTGAGGGAGCGGGGTGGCATACAAAATCTCGCCGTCTTCCGCCATTTCCTTTGTATCCATTCTGCAATTTTTTGCATGTAAAATTTCTGGGTGTCTGGAACGAATGAACTGTATTTGCATTATTTTTTTTAATGGGAATAATTCCTTCTGTTTTCACACATTTCGGTTATCATCACGCTTTTCGGAATGGATTACTAACAAAAACCGAAGTTTGACTATGTTTAGATGCCGCTTTTGTTTTGAATGAATCTGCAGGTGTACCTAATGTACTGACAGCTCTACTGTATGGAAGGGAACACACACACGCACGCACGCACACACGCACACACACGCACACAAGAGGAGTATCAGGAAATTGCACCACATTATGTTCTCTGGACAAATTGACACAAGCTGTAAAATGATTAAATACGTTTGACAGGCGTTTGGCGTGTTGTGATAAAATGTGAGCAATGAATACTCCCTGCATGTCACATTATAAGATTATGCCCAAATATTGTCAAAGCACAGCGCACATGCATTCATTATGAGGGGGGGAAACACACTAAAGTTTCACAAGACAGGGCTCGTAATTGCAAAGCTCATTTGTAAGCTGCAAGCTTGTTATGTGCACGCCATAATACACTGGGCAAGGAATGGTGAGGGGGTTGGAGGGGGGTGTGTGGGGGGGGGGCAAGATGCTCATATCACTGAGGCGAAAATGAAATAGCACGTGGAGTCATGCATGCAGCACTTAATGGGATTTTTTTTCCCTTTTAGACATGTTTGTGTTTTAGCACTTGTTAAAGGGACTTTATAATGATGTTATGATGATTTTGTGCAATTAACTTTAAATGTGGTTTATGGTGATATTATGTTGAATCAGAAATGTTATTATGGGGGGGGGGGGGGGGGGGGGGGGTAGGCTGATGTCATCTTCATCTCACCCTAGCACCAAATTGGAAAAAAAAAAACCTTTATAATATTATTTTATACTTCATTTTTAATACTTCCCAGTCCCTTTAACTGGTTAACTAAATTTGCACATGATGACAATGACAAACGAGGCGATGGGAAGCTAAGGGTCAAATCAAAAATGAAGAAAGTAGCAGAAACGTAAATATTTTACATGTTTTTAAGGGCTTTAAGGGATGGTTATTCATTCTCAGAGGTTGTAAGGGAACAAGCCGATGGAATGAGAGCAAATCAAAGATGCACATTGTGGTTGAAGTTGCATGGAGGTTTACCTTTCTCCTGAAGCCAATCTTCTACTGGCCGGGTATATTTGAACGGGATTTTCTTATTTGCCATTTGATAGCGCTCAATGTCGCTGTTGCCTTAAAGGTTTAACAAACAGTTTCAAAGAGTTGGCAACAGACAAAACACATTTATAACAGTGGTTTAGGATCATTTTATATCGGTTTATGCAGTTTTAGAACATAGTTATGCTGTTTTAACAAGTTACTTTGGATTATTAGTATTATTTGAAGTCACCATATTTATGTAGAGCATTCCAAACAGCACATTAACAAATAACATGTGACAGCTTCATGAAAACCTGCAAGAATCAAGTATTTGTTAGGAAATAAAGAGCACAAAACAGGCTAAAACAAATTCACCATGTGGACTGCTCAATCAAATAAAATAAAGGGAATACATTATCATCAAAATTCGGCATTCTCAGGGCATTGAATCGATCGCAGCTGGACTGTTCAGGTTTGTCTTAGAAGATGGTTTGCCTCTCATCCAAGCAGGTTACATCGGTTCATGCTCAAAGACTAGATAGGACAGCTCTAGTGTGAGGGGATGGTACAGCAGCATCCAAAGTATTTATTATATGTATGCCTCTACTTTAAATTAAATACTTGGATCCTGCACCAACCCCTCAGACGAGAGCTGTCCTGTCGCATCAGGTTAGAGTTGTCCTATCTAGTCTTTGAGCATGAACTAATGGTAAGTGTAGCATGAGTTGACGTCTGCAGTCCACAGAAGTTGCTTTTTTGTATCAAGGAGACTGGAGGGGGTTATATAAGGACCGCAATCTTCTCCTTTGCGCAAGAAGGAACGGATTGTAGGGCGTGCAAACACACACGGCACACGGAGTCATACGCACAATTGACACATCATAAGTTGTCATCAAGGACAATTTTCAACTGGAATATTTTATTTTTCAAGATCTGATTTTAGTGTTCCCTTTATTTTTTTTGAGCAGTCTATTATAAGAAAGACCAAGAATGAAAACATCAAGCAGTTAAAACAAGATTCATGTATTGATCGTCTTCCTCTGCAGACTGGAGGTACCGTATTGACCCAAATATAAGACCCCTTGAAAAAGAGGGGTCGTCTTCTAATCGGGGTGTAGAGGTTTATGCTTGCAAACCAATAGTCCACCAGTGTTACTAAATACAAAAATAAAGTTGAGCACAATTGTAGAGCAGCTAAGACTTATGATTACTAAAATATGATGAATCAAGTCAGATTGAATTGATATTGAAAACTTTCTATTAAAAAGAAAAAAATTTGTCTTACAAAATATTTGTTCAAAAAATGGGTCTTCAAAAAGAGGGGTCGCCTTATATTCGGGTCAAACGGTAATCGATATGCGTTAATTCTCTCATTAGACACCACCTGTTTTTACATCTCAAGGGCCAACCGATTGGTTTGGTTTGTATCTATACTGTACCTGTTAGCTTCATCTACCTGAGCAAATCTGTTACATTCCTTGCATTTCGGAGACTTTTTTTTTTCCCCAGGCTTCCAAGTAAGACCAACGATGAAGGAAGACACCACGTTCCCCCCTTCTGGGATTAGATGGAGGCATGTGGATTCTCAAAACAATTTTTTTGATAGCAGGACTATTATATGTCGAGTTGTTGCACTGTGGCAAGCACACAAACACACTCTGTGATGAGTACTGTATGAAGTCATGTACTCTGCCCTGACAAATAAGTATTAGAAGAAGCCTTGCTGTTAAAATTGTAAAAGTTGTCTTCAATAAAAGTACTGTTATAGACCGTTATATTTGTTGTTTATCAATACTGTATTTACAGATTCAGCATTCATGCTTTACTGATCATGTTTTTTCGTCCAGCAAAGAGATTCTGTACTTTGTTCGGCGGACCTTGAACGCACAAAGCTGCTGTGAGACAAAAATGTGAAACTTTGTGTTTAATAAGTGTAAGAAGCATATGGAAGAGAGACGGGGGGGGGGTGCTCTGTAGCGGAATGTAATCTACAGTAATTGTGACCATTTGCAGGTGGTCCGTGACCATAACCCCCTGAGAAAAGCTGGGATCTACTGTATTAGAAAGAAGCATCACTGTTAAAATTGTGACAGAGGCCTTCATGAAAGTTGCCTTCATTAAAAAAGTGCTATACAAAAGTCTTAGGCTACCATTATATTTGTTGTTTATGAATATTGTATATATCGACCCTACCTACAGTAATGTAACTAGGATGTCTCTCAGTACAGCACATACCTCCGCCAAGGTCAAACCTTAAACCTTGTTTTTTGGTATCCATCAGGCAGTTCATAGTTCATAGTTCATAGTGGATGGTAAAAGTGTGGGCAGAGCTGTTGTGATTGTGGTGAATGGATTACTCTATCGATGCAAACGTGACTTAAAAATACCAGCACCATCCTCAGCAAACTTTAAAAGGGTTTTCCTTGGCCCGTGCAGCTCCCCTTTACATGGTCCTGCAAACCGTCTGCCTTTTTGGTTCGACATGTTTAATCAAACGTACATTTATACTCAATGGTCAGCCTCTTATAAAAGCAAGGTGTTTTCAAAGTTACTTTCATTCACCCCTCATCGACCCATCATTCTTTTCTAGCTTTCTTGTGGGGGTGGTTGTTCAGCGCTGCAACACATCTTCACACTCTCAGAGCACTTTACTCACAGTGAAGGCTTGCCACGCATTCCTAATGTTGCAATATCGCTATAACCCTCACAATGTTCAACTTGATTAATGAAGCCACAGCTCCCCCTGGATGGAATGCACCGCACGTTAATTGTTCAACTAATGAGCACAATTTGCCAATTTGATATTCAATTTGGTGACTATGGAATGGATGACCTTGCAAATAAAAGGTGACAAAGTGGATAAGAATGCGTAAATGGCAAGTTAGTACTGCAGTGGAACCTCAACGGTCCAAACTTACTATGAGTCTGACCTGCATTTCTGGAGAAAAACCAGAGCCCATATTCACAAAGCATCCTAAGGATAAAAATAGGTCTTAGTGACGCCACTCCTTTTTTTTTTTGCTAAAATAAAAATTATTCACAGAGTCTCTGAGGCAGTAAGAGAGCTCCTAAGGCGGCAAAATGTTAGGAGTGGTGAGGAGGACTTTTAAGAAGCCTAAGATTGGCGTAAACAGACGAGACGGAGAGAAAGGAGAGATATTCTACGCTAAATGTGGTGGACCCACTCAGCGTAGTAAGAGATGAAAGTCATCACAAGCTACCTGGCCACAGGTGGGTCTGTCACAACCCTCTGTTAGCAGACTGACCAGTCAGACCATTAAGGCACTTTCACAGCCTCATATTGTTTGCAATCACAGGAATGGCTGACAGATGAGTCTGCGTCCACCATTGATATCAAACACATGAAGTAGTAAAATTACCAGCATGGACAGTAAACATAATCAGCATATCATCGGCGTCTGAATGAGGTGCGTTCAAACACTTTGAAGCGTGTGTCAATTTAATTTTGCAGAGATTCATCATCATGAAAATTAATGTGACGATTACACATTTCAGAAACTAAAAAAAAACATTTGATAGAAAATGATTCGAGTTTTACACGTGGAAAACAATGCTAAATTATAGTAAGTGATGAAATGATGGAACTTATTGCTGATGCAGACTTCCTGTACATCCTGGCGGGATCATATTAAATAGTGTTTTTCATCTTCCTTATCAAATTGCTGCAACCGACGAGTTTATTTGGCCGCATGGCCATCACACGCTACAAAAACAGCGAGGCAACAGTGGGGAGGGTGCTTTGTTTGGGTACTTGGTTTCACGGTACAAAACGATACTGTTTATTCGCAGAAGTAACTTTTTTTAAGCAAGAAGACACCAGCAGTGGCAGTGTCAAGTGTTGGTTTGTCACGTCATCCCAGCAGGTTCTCTTGCCACCGTCCGTCAAAGCACCTGAGTGCATCCAATATGTTCATTTTCAAAATATTGCATTTTTCTCCATTTGGAGATGATGAGCACATTTGATCAACGGTGGTCCTATCCAAAAACATCATTACACTCCTCAAACGCAAGGCTGACTGGTTGCAGTCCTTGGCTACATCAACACCTCATAGCACACAACTATTTTTCTACCGTGTTTACCTTTTCACCTCCGTCTCCTTAGTTTCTCTGGCAATGCTGTTTCTTTCTATCCCTGTTCCCGTCCTCCATCCTGCTGAGTTCCATTCCTTTATCTGCTTGCTGCTATTCACTTTCTCCATTCAATACAATCAACCTTGCACGTCTCAGCTAAAGCACCGTCTTTGGCTACAATTCAAATATCATTTTGTACTTTTCACTCAACCTTTAATCCCTCTCCATCAATACCACATTGCTATCATCCCCCGCCCAGCGCAATGAGCTACATTCACTCTGGAAGAATATTTACATAAAATGCCACCTCCGACAAGGCCAGTGAGGGAGAAACTCATCAAATGCCAGGTTATTGTGAAACGTGCTATGATTAAAGTTCTCACAGATCTTAGTCTGAGATTGGTGTCCACTATAGGGTTAATCATATTTGGCCCCTGTGGATGAGCATGAATGTATCCTGCCCTTGAGGGGTGGCTCTATCTTTCAAAACAAACATACAGTGAAACTGTGTGCGTCAGTGCTGAGATGAAGACCTACAGCATAAGCTCTGAAGGCTTATACATTTGTTTATTTCGTGGCGGCCCGCCACAAATAATTTTGGACCGCCACAGATGCATTTGGACCGCCACAGATACATAGTTTTTTGTTGTTATTTACTGTACTTTCTGGACTATAAGTCGCTCCGGAGTAGCAGTCACAAATTGCGTCATGAAGAGGAAAAAACAAGTCACACTGCTGGAATACATGTCACATTTAGCGGTATTTATGGTCGAGCTACCAACAGAGCAAGCTCTTTTCTTTCTGTCACCAAGTTCTCCAAGAAGACACTTAATACATGGCGACGCCTGGACGAATCCCGGTGTGTAGAAACGTATCAAATAGCCATATTTTCAATTCAAACTTAAAATACTGTAGACTGAAAGTAGTCAGTCAGCAGCTACACTCCAAGACAGAATTAGTGACCTAATTCAACAACACTGCTATCTAAAATACGTAATTCCTCAATCGTATACTGTAATTATAGTTGCACATCACTTACAGACACATAGTCCGCAAGGGAGAAGCATATGAGAAAGCACTAACAATAAAAGCATCCGGTATGCTCTGTACCTGTGATTTGCGTGCGTCACAATGAATTGTTGCTAGGTGTTGCCAAATAACAAACCACCACCTCACTTTAACCTAAAGGCAGCACATGTAAAATGATAAACATCTCTTCATATATCAATGTCGCAGAACTGGCCAAACTATGCAAAAAAGTGTGACTTATGGTCTGGAAAATAAAGTTTTTGTCTGTGTAGCTTTTGGTTACAACTGCTTCGCAACACACATACCACAACTGACGTGGTTGCACATTATAACACATCTGTTCATCAGTATAGTGAGATATTAGACGGACACTCACATGGAGCTCAGGAAACATCATAAATGGCTTTTTTCTATCACCTGTGTGTTATAGGGTGTACACACACACGTCTAGAAATTAAACCAACACCCGTAAGTCAATAACTTCATGCTCTGTTGTTAAATAAGGTTTAAAACATGTGATAATGTCTGATTAAGACCAGCCACTACAAATGATGGCCCACACACATTAAAACACATTTCCCCCCCAAAGACAACGCCTCATTCTTGGTCTGCGATGTGACACCCAAGATGTGCCTTGCTCGGTCCAGCAATTCTTTGATTCAAAGATCCCCAGAAAGATCATGGCGTTAAGAGGCTGAGAGTGTTAGGGAAGTCGGAACCATCTCGCTGAACAGAAACAAAACAAGGCCCCGCAGTAATGTGGGTTGTCACTAAAGTACACAGAATTGTGAGAGAGATGCACAGCAGGATAAAAAGCAATTTGAGGCAAAACCCCCCCCAAAAAACGAGATATGTGGAGGCACTATTCTGGGGTGGGGGTAATTAGAGGGAAGGAAGACACAGCAGTGCATTTGTTTACACGAGCCTGATACAAATGACACTAGATCTGTACAATCCATATTTATATCCGTACAGTCTTCCAACAACCGTGCAGTAAGATTAGCAACAATACTGATGTCAATTAACACTTTCGGTTTTGATTAGTTTGTGCTAGCGGTCTCCCTGATTGTGAAGAAACTATTACATTGAAAACTGAATAAACTGAGTGCACGGCAGAAAGCAGAAGCCCAGTCTAGGGGTAGCTTTTTTTCGAATCACACATTACCCAATTATTGTCTTGAAAAACTCCTACTCCGGAGATATCTCAACCCAACACAGAGAGGAGAGAGAAAAAAACATCTGAGGAAATGGAGCCTTTTCTGCATGTATTATCACTCCTCAATCATAATGGTCATATATTCTGCAGCATTACTGTCTCAGAACTGTGAGCCTGTAAGAGTCTTCTAATATTCAACCTGACCTACTTCTTTGCGTCATCTATCGTTAGCTCCTCAGATGGGTTTCACTTTTTGCATGCATAGATGAGTATTGCTTTGGCTTGGAATGACGTCCCTTTCATTTTAAAAATCAGACATTTAAGTTCAGTCCAACTAATTTAGTTATGACTAGGTTATGTTGGCATTGATATGTACATTTTGAGGGACTACAAAGACCCATTCAGGTTTTGGTTTTTTTCCTACACATATTTGTTACTAATGCATCACCTTTATTGACAAATTCAGGCATATGCAGGAGGTCGGCATCTAGAAGGTGTACAATATGGTGCTGATCCATATACTGTACTGCATTTATCAGCCTAAAAGCTAATGAAAGTGATGCTGTAATATGTCGTGTTTTCCTCATCTCTAAAACAGACAGGAAGAGGATTCACTCGCTGGATGTGCATTGCTTTCAGCACCTTGGTGCATTTGTTCCATAGAACAATGGCATGAATCGAGTGAGCCCTTTTGTCAGTCATACAGTCTCTATTTCGGTGGGTGGAGGCGGGGCCGGTAACATACCCACAGAGTGCAGAAGAGGGCAACGTGGTAGAAATTAAATTAGCAGATTGCAATATACTGTCTATACTTGTCTCGTTCTCTGTCTTGTGACACCCCTCATTAGTTAGTATATCAAAATATATCATTATAGTATTTCAACAATGTGCCGCGGGCCAATAAGAAACAATCCACAGGCCACAAATGGACCCAGGGCCGCAATTTGGACACCATGGGTTGTGCCATCACAACGTCTCTTGTCGACTATTTAGCTTGTTAACTTTCCGATGGAGTGTAGCGAGGGAGTGACAGCAATTAAAGAGAGAAAAGGGGGGTGGTTTTGCAGCTCGAACTAATCAATGTGTCATTTTTAATCACAAATGTAGACCCGGAAACAGAAAAGAAGGCTGTCTGCCCTCAGAACAAGTCGTATACAGACAGGAAATAAAGTGTGTGTGAATGCTAAAATACTGAAGCTGAACTGAAATGTAGACTGAATGTTGAAATATCCTCGAAATATGTTGAAATCTATTAACCCAATGAGGATCGAACAGGCAACCATCAAGTTGGCAACCATACCACGGTGCACAGAATAAGCAGAATGCTACATGCAATGTTAAATATAAAATGCATTTCCACCAAAAGGGGGCGACATTGGAATTTTTCAACTGGAAAAATGGCTGAGAAAATATTGAATTGTGGAAAATGTGTGAATTTTTAGAAAGGTGCAGATAGATAGCTTACATGTCCTGAATCAAGTGAATATTTTGACGTTGGAATGGTTTGAAGCAGTGGAGAAACTTAAAAATAGTGTGTGTGTGAATGCGTGCTGTGCTCATATGGCTCTAATAAAGTTTTGCGAGCTCTCTCTGTGAAAGAGGCTCCCTGCTACTGACTGCCAGTTTAATTTAAAACGAAGACGATCACGTGATTTTTGTCATGTTTGTGAAAAAAATTGAGGCCATGATATTAATAAACCATAGAAATCTGATCCTAGCATTTGTACAACATGATAAATCAACTTTAAACAAATGCTGCCTAATTAACAGGAGTCCAACTGCTGTGCAAACAGCTTCCTTTGAGAAGCAATCAAGCAACACCTCTGTCCTCCCCTGTTCCCAACCAGGGAGCGAGGGCAGGCCAAGCTCTGGTAACTGTTTATTGAGCAGGCGGAGCACCCTGTGGTGGCTGAGTGCCTTCACGTTAAACACAGTGTGGAAAAATCAGTCGATGAGCGAGCATCCCAACATGTACTTACTCTGCAGACGACAGTGTGTGTGCAAAGTATACAAAACAAAAATCAATCACTGACCTGTGCTAAGAAAAAATAAATGATTAAACTCAATGGTATATGGAGAAGAAAGGGACTAAATTTGAATGTTTGAAGGAATTGATGGCGGAAAAGAATTTGCTACGTGTTTCTGTGTGGAAAACATTCATATGTTCTGAATGGGCATTGTACGGAATACTGAGGGGGTTGGAAAACAACCACAGCACGTTGATGCAGGGGGCACTTTGAGATAATTAGGAAGGCGGTGGGGGTCAAATGGCTCTGACAAATTAATGGCCGTTACAAGGGAAGCAGACTATTATGGATTAAAAGGCTGAAAAGAAACAAAAATGAATAATTGGAATCGGAGCAACAGTAGAGCATTTATGAGCATGAGTGTGCCTGTGGTGGAGGGCACCGTCTGATACGATCTGGCTGCCATGCCAAAGCTGGCTCTGGGTCGGCCTCAGTGAAGCCAATAGACCCAGGATGGTGCCACTGGAAGTATCGTGGTGTACATGGCTGCAGTGTGGATTGATATTCGCTCAGTGACTGTAGCTAGGTGTGAGTGTGAATGGTTTGTCTATATCAGGGGTCGGCAACCCGTGGTTCCGAAGCTGCAGGCGGCTCTTCACCCTCCCTATTGCAGCTCCCTTTGTCGAGCACTGTGATTTTCTTTTTTTTTTTTTTTTTTTTTAAAGGGGCCCTGTTATACAAATTTTCAGGCCTTTGTATTGACTTCTGGACTCCTACAGAGCAGGTACACACGATAACCCGCACAGAAAGATTTCCAGATCTTCCAGACTCTGCACCTCTTCCTGCCTGCCGCCCAAACAGTCTGTGTAATTCACTCCAGGTACGCCTCCCGCCGAGCGCACTCCGCTGTGATTTGTCACACTCCCAAGCGCTCCCAAGGACCACTTTTGTCCGATTACTTACACAAAATAAACCGTGATAAATTGTTATAACAGCTTGCTCTTCTGACTCTTCAACACGACAAAGTAACGTTGGAAAGGCGTCAGACTTCAGCAACAGTTTGTCAGATAGTCCAGCTAGTTTGGCCAGCTAGTTTGGCCCATGTTCACCAAACGGTCCCGTGTGAAGTGTTGTTGACAGATGAACATATTTTTCTCTTGCTGGCCAGGAATCAGGAACTCCAACCACTTCTACCTGATGCTTGCCTCTTTAGGCACACCCAAACAAACCTTTCCTGGGAGCCATTGCTCGACGTGCTAACAGCGTGACCAGAGTGAAGCAGAGCGGGGGTGCTGGGCATGCCCATATCAGGAAGCCTGGGTTGCGTTGACGTCAATGCAACTCGATGTTTAAAAAAAACTGCTTTCAGGGCTCACTTCCAAATGCGCAAACTTCATTATCTGACGCGTTGGCATCGAGAACACAACATTGTAACAACATTTATAGGTCAGAAAAGAGAAAAGGCATTAAAGGTCCCCTTTAACACCGAAATAGGGGACATGTGCGTTTTAGAATGTGAAATATCCGACTCACTGCAAGTCTGTCAAAGCATCTAGACTGCGTTCTGACTGCTAAGTGGATGAGCAAGGGAGGGGGAGGTAGGCTGGTGTATGCAGTGAGTCTCACTGCACGGAAAGAAAAAAAGGCGAGGAGGTTTTGAGTCGAGTCTTAGCAAGTTACTGCACAGTAAAATAAAACTATGTAATTAACAAGTGCATAGCAATATGTTTTATAACGAGAAGCGCGCTGTAGCTGTGTGCTCGGAGCCCGTGAAACTCTAATTGCCGAGGTGGTGACTACAGGAGAGGCAGATCGTGTGCCGCGGGAGCTGACTGTACACTCACCGCTCAGAATAATATGTGCTTTCACTTTTACGTCTCCAAATATCAGAAAAATCAGGAAAGAAGTCAGGAAAAGTCGTTACATTTGTCGCTAGCCGCTTTTGAGAAAATAAGTCGCAAAGAGGGTTTGGAAAGTCGCCAGATTTAGTGACAAAATAGCCAAGTTGGCAACGCTGGGCTGCACATGAGATGGGAAGGAGGGGGAAGCCATTCACAGATGGAAAATACACGAAAGAATCGTTCATAAAAGTATCACAACATCTATTCTCCAAATTAAAAAATAAACAGGAAATTATTCAGAAAATGGAAGAACGCCTCTCTTTGCAGGACCAATAGAATGGTTATTGACGGCAATTCAGCGCAGGCGTAAACGATATTGCGCAAACACCACTGATATGTAGATATGTGAACACTGATGGACTTGTTTATCTTAAAATTGGCTACATTTTGTTTGTTTTTATTTAACACAAATATGGGAACCACTCAAAAAGATTTAGAGTTAAGTGTTAAAATTAGTGGGCCTACACATGCACGGCACACTTCTGTTTGTTGAATTGTTGTTGTAACAAGTAACATTTAAAAAAAAAAAATTAACATTTATACACGTTTATAAGCTGTGTCATGTTTTGCGGCTCCAGTCATTTTTTCTTTTACTGCAGGAGGCTCCTTTGATGGTATAGATTGCCGACCCCTGGCTTGTATGTTCCCTGCTGTGACTGAGTAGTGACCAGTCAGGGGGTTTGTTTGCCATTCACCCACAGTCAGCTGGTATAAGCTCCAGCTTACCTGTGTCCCTGATAGGTGGTGGTTGGATGGATAGACCAAACTAAGGCTCAAAGAGGAATGATTTCAGAAACAGGATGGTTTGCCCTGAGCGTGGGCCAGTCAAGCCTATGGCATGCCCAGTTTGAGGGACATCGGTGACATCTGTGTAGAAGATTCTAGATGATTGGAATGGGGTGCCTTTGTGGGACATGGGTCTGTCTCCTCAAGGAGGGGTAGTGTGGTTGTGTAGACAATAGCATGCATCACATGCATTCACAAAGTGTTTTCATTATGACTACTGCCAATGGAATAGAGGAGGGGTCGCCAACCTGTCAATTGCGATTTACCAGTCAGTCTTTGGGACGTTTCCGCTTGAGCACAAAAATATTAGGACAAATAAATGCATCATGCATTATCACATCGGTGCCCTCTCCTGCCGGAGAGTTGCCAACAGACATGCATTTTGACCCCTGAACACGCCTTGCGTAGGTCTTGCCTTAGTTCATGACACAGATCAGGGATCTTGGGCTTGAAAAGGTCGATGACGACTGCCATAGAGCATTGCTCTTTGGCCTCAGTGTACAGGTTTTTATATCCAACAGTCCCAAGTTAGGGGATTCTTTTCTTCAGAGTTCTGTGGCAACGCCATACATCACGGAACTGTCTGTCCTGTGCTGAATGACTGTTCCTAAGACAGACAAACTATTCCATCCATGCACTGTATGGTCAGAGAAAAGCCAAGGACACCCAATGGCGAAAGAAAGCCAGCGACATAAGAGATTAACATCACCTGAATGCCACTGAACCAAACTAAAAACAGGATGGGTACATGTTGACGGCATGCAACTGGGAGAGATTGAGAGCCGAGAAAGAAAATGGATAAAATCCTCTTTGCTTACTATTGAACAGTAGTTAACAAAGGCAGAATTTTGTTTTCACGCTTACCTGTTGGTTTTCTGTAGGAAAACAACTTGCTCGGTCACAAATGTTCCTAATTTCTATCAAGCATTTTAAGTATAAAAACTTAAGGTGGGTATACTGTATGTCAGGGTCTTGGTAGAGGTCAGGTCTTTACTGAATACCATTATTTTGACATCCCCAACTTCAGCCGCTTCTTGCGTGTCTTCCCAGTGGGTCTGTATGAATAATACATCCTACAAACAGTGATTCTTGCCATTGATCTCACGCCTACAGTACAAAAACCCAGATCAGAGGCATGTGTCAACATCTCAGATGTCAAGCAGTTTTTATTGAATGACTGCAAACTGGCACAAAAACAACTTGATTGCCTGTTTCTTGAGGGCGTCCATTTTTGGAACAAAAGAGTGTGACACATTTCCCTCGCCACTGTTGTTCTCAAGACAAAAATAAACTTTGGAGATTGGGCAGAATTAACGAGGACTGGTGAGCAAATGGTGAGCTCGCCACAATGACTTCCCCACTCGATTTAATGGTCTTTTAAGCAGATACTCAATATTCCCTCATCCCCATCTTTCTCATTGTTACCCAGATAGCAGGCTGAGCAGAACCTTGGAGTTCCTAATCACGGGAATGCCAGAGCCCTCTGGACGGAGTGGGCTCTATTTGATGATACCATTTATATTCTGTGGCTGTGCAGAGATAGAAGCAGACAGCAGCTTTATCTGGCCAAAAGGCCACTTCTCGCATCTACTGCTATCTCCTTGCTTGCCCACAGTCCAAACATCAGTTGGGAGTCTTTCAGTCCTATTCCTGAAAAGATTCGGCTACATGTTGCACAATCAATACCTGGAATATGTTTTAAAGACATAAGTGACAATATATTTTCTATATTTCACAAGAAAAATAGTATTATTGCCCTGGAATTCCACAAACAGGTGGTGTCTAGTGATGTCAAAAGTATACATTCCTTGAAGCCCTGAGGATAAACCAAAAGCTGTATATAAAGTAGACGGTACCTGAGGGGAAATGCTCATTGATTGGCCAGTTGTCAACCTGTAAGGTGGCGTTGCCCCCGTTTCTGGTGAATCGAACCAAATGGTATTTGCCATCATTTACTGCTGTCGTCAATTCCTTAACGCTGATGTCCACAGTCCCGATGTTGAAGGTCACACCTATTTTCCCTTGTTCCTGTGGAAGACAAAGAGGAGATTGAGGTGTTAAAGGTAAAAATTGCCATACATGGCAATGGGAAAACAACCCATTGCCCTAAACAATATGAAACAGTTGTACATTATAAAAGACCATTAAGATCATTTTGATAGTATACTGATTTAAGAAGAATACCATCTGTACAATTGCCTTAGAATCCTCAGATTACCTCCTTTAGAGGTCAACGTTCGAGCCAGTCTTTATTGTCATGTTACAATGAAAAATAAAGAAAAGCTCTCGGTTTGGCGATATATTATAAAACTTAAGATACTGAAGGCATACATAAAAAAAAATATTAACAACAGCAGAAACAATATACAACATGATGAGTTGTGTGCTGTGCGATGCAAAGGTGAATGAAGCACTAGCTTCGACATGCAATCTGGCCTCAAAATCTGCACCGAGGTGAACACAAGTTACTAGATTGTACGTCATGACTGGAATTACAACAGGCAAGCATTGTGGATTATTTAGACAGTTTATAAAAAACGGCTTTTCCAGCCTGCTAGCCTCTAACATGACGACAAGGCTAAAGCTTGCACCGTGACTACGATTCCTTCTGGTCATGGATCATCTTTTATTGTTATGTTCATACAAAATCAGAAGATAACGTCATCATGAAGCTAGCAGGAGGGTTTGTGGGGGTGGGAGCGAGCCACGTGTTGAAAACAGACATTTTTCTGGGCTTATCAAATACTCGCCGTTCACGGGTAGTCTTGGATGGTAACCCCCACGAATAGCAGGGATATAAAGTATATTTCATGAAGGCTATAGAAATTCCCAGCACATTTGACTTCATTATAGTATTAGTGACCCAGCCTGAATATTTCTCAAGTTGCCTTAGCACTACCATCAGTACTAACATTATTATTATGAGTTATAAACAATTTATATGACCACATCATGTTCATTTTGTCAATATGTAATGTTGAAACACTGACGTCGTTTCTGCTTACGTCGTAAAAGTAAATTACACTTGTAGGGGGAGCTTGGCAGTAAAAATCACTGACTAAATTGGAATTCCCTAAACGGATTGAAATCATTGCCAGTCGTGTTAATGGTGGACTAATGTGAGAACCACAGGATTATACTTTTATGTAATGAAAATAGGCTGTCACTGGAATGTAATGACTTTATGCAATGTTTTGTTTATCTTCAAATGTTAATATACTGTATACCCCCCCCCCACCCACACACACACCCAATATGAAATTTGTAAATTTACACTGTATGGCTGCCTATCATAACCAGATTGTGATTGCCTTGAAGCTATTCATTTACTTGAGCTGCCAAGTGTGTTTTATTGTGACAGCTTGCATATTCGGGGGTATGTGGGCGTTCCAAGAAAAAAAAAAAGATATCACGGAGGCAGGTTGCAGTAGAGAAAGGGCCTCTTTTCTATGTCATTGGTTTCAATGCCCCACTGGGAATCTCTGCTTAATTACCTCCTTTAGACACTGGAAGCAAAGGGATTGTTTCTCACGACAAAACCAAAATTAGAAAGGCTTGACACATATTGTTAACTGAGCCGCAGGGACACTGGCTCTAAGTAGGCAGTAGACCCTGATGACATTACGCTTAAACTTATTGTTATCTGTCACGACTTAAAATGACATAAGACTTAAACCTACCGACCCCTATTTAATGTTGAATGCTCCTTGGTATTACAAGAAGCCTTAATAAGACCAACTTTCCATATATTAAACCATTAAAGTCCATTAAGCTTTAACGTCCTCATATATCATGGACTAATATGATATTAAAACCACCTGCTGGGGAAAGGGAACTGCAGCATACAGCAATAAATGAAACTCAGCAGTTTAGCTAGAACAGCTGATTTGAAATATGCATATGGAAACATTTACATCATGTGTCTTGCTAGTGTTTCACACCTCAACCAGAATACCTCAGACAGGTTCCTTTTTTAGATAAGGAGTTTTTTGGACTGCAAGTTGCAAGAAAGTTACCTTTAAGGGGTTGTGCATCCATCAGAGCAGATAAAGTATGCAGTGAAGCAATAGTTTGTATTAAAACCCCATCGAGACTTTATCCTGTATTTTCCCGGTGACATATTAAAACTGCAAAGGTAGTTTGAGGACCAGCAGTGTATTCACTCCTCACTTGTACTTAAAGTTTAAACATTGCTTCTCTATTCATGACAGTGGAGGTGGCACGCCATTACAGCGTTCTCACAACCATAAAGCAAGAAATGACAGAGCATCGCTCCTCTGCAGCAACAACCACCAGCTGGGCTAATAATGGAAAAAGAATGTCAGCAAGGACATAAGAAAGCTATCTTCCAAATGGCAGCGAAAGGCTCGTTGTGCACGTAATGCCTCAGTCAGCGAGCTTGTAGATGGGCTCTTAATTTGAGAAGTTACGACTACAAATGCAGGCAAAATGCGCACGACAGAAGCGGACGTGCAATTCACAATTTGGTGGTTTTAATGGCTTATACTGTAGTTGTATTTTAGTTCATTTAGCCATTTTTATGCTTGAATATGCTTAGTTTGGGAAAGAAATACGTACAATTTGCTTTGCTTAGCCAACCACAAAACAGCAAACATTTATTAATCAAGGGACGTTTGTATCCCTAACTTTAGTAGTGTAGCAAGTGGAAATACACACAGTATACCATAGTGGTACCAACATAATGTCTAATGCCAACTCCAGATTGAATGTTTTTGGTGCATTTTGAACAATTAAATAACATTTTTGCTTAAAATATTACAACACTGTGCAGTATAAACAAATAAAAAAAAACGCACAAAGCAGCATCAAAGCCTCATCACCGACAGTACACACACTAATACCTACAAAGACAGATCAACACCCCCTGGCTCTAATACACACAAACAACACAACCTCCGAACCACAACCCCCTGAGAGGCTGAGGCTGAAGGTAGGGAAATACGTTCTGTCGTGCAGAGTTCTTTCTGTCCTTCCCACTTACTCTGTGGTCCGGCCCACTCCCACCCCAACCACACCAACGTCCATGCCCTCCCACACTGCAGCAATACTTGATTGACAGATCCAATTATGCTTTATATTGGGCTGTCGCTTGCACGGTGGAGGGCAGCACTTCATTGTCTCCAGACTAAAGGCTTTTGTTCTCCTTATTGGAAAAGATGATGGGCTCTATTCAAGGTGTAAACAAAATAATGCAAGGAGAATCTCTGGACTGCAAACACCACGTAGCAAATAAATACAGATTCAAGCAGTCAGCCTCACTGGCTTTGAAATGAAGAGCAGTAAACATGGCAGGAGGGTTGGGAAAACAGTCACTTTTTGCTGTGATGAGCTAAATGCCTTTTTCTTCTTTCGGATGCTATCATGCATCTAATCCAAAGCAGACAATAAACAACACATTTAAGAATAGAATCAGCGCATGGGGCACGAGGCTTGTACTTGACAGTAAACAATACACACTAGTGTGGCAGCCCGCCATGAATAAATTTTGACTGCCACAGATAGGTTTGGTGCTACTTTGGGGATGCACCAAACCACATTTATTGCACATCTGATCAGATATGTGAATTAGGATATCTTCCAGTATTGATGGAATTCTGATGCCAGCTCTGTTTGCTTTAATGCAAACTGCAGACAGTCGGACGACACAGAACTTTTAACGTCGCACATACTGTAACTACCGAGTGGCTGTTGATTTTATATGCGGCTGTAGTAGTAATACTACAGGCAAGTATGATATCGCAGCCACCTGTAAATTTTGTTTCCAACACACACAAGCACGAGCCTTATTTGTGTCTTAAATTGCATATTTTCTGTTATGTTTACTACGTTGGGTAATATGAGTGTAAAGGTGACTGTACGAGTGTTATTTCATGTCTAATAGAGGGCTTTAATTAATGTTAAAAAAGGTTGTAAACAGGTTATCTATGCTCTAACTGCAAAAAATATTTGATTTCTAAATAAGGAATCCTAACTTCACAGAAATTCACTTATCCCAGTCATGTCTGGAACCAATAATAATCAAGGAATTACTGTATATTGAAAATGTATTTTTGGAATTATATTCTTACGTATTGGTAACTTTGACAACATTTGAGACAATATTGGGGCTACAACTAACGATTATTTTAATAACCGATTAATTGGAGGATTTTTTTTGGGATAAATCAATTAATCGGATAAAAAAAAAACGTTTTAATTTCCGCGTCTTTATTCAGAAATGGAAGATTTGAACTGACAGAGCAAATAAATGCACAAACACCAGGTTGCTGCTTGAATATTCTGTTAAAATAATGTTAAATAACAAAAAAATCAAAATGTTCGTCAAATACCTTCAGTAAAACAATAAATCCACACAAATACAATCATGATCATTTTCTTAGTCGATTAATCTGAAGCTTGTTGTTGGAGTAATTGGTTAGGTCATACATGGACCAAATTAATATGAAGCAAACACCTACATTTAGTGGTTGGGTCCGCTACAGATCAGAAAAGAGGCAAAAATGTTTTCCAACGTCAAAGCTGATGTGTGAGAATGTCTTGTTTTGGCTAAAGCACAAAGATAATAGCTCTGCTTTCATGGATGAGTAAGCAAATGAAAAAAATATTCACATTTGAGAGGCTGAAATCAGAACATATTTACATATTTAAATGGAAAAAAAGATTAATCGATGACTAAAATAGTTGTTTAATTGGTTAATCGATTAACCATCGATTAATCAGTTAACTGTTGCAGCTCTAGACTATATTTGCCAGATTGGTCTCATTTTACTCAGAGTTCATCTTCGTTGGCCTAACATGGCCGACAGGAACATTACCATGCTGAACTAGTTTCAGACTTTTCTGCATCACTATGATGACACTATATTGCAGTGTGATGGCATCATTTTGTATTGGCTCTGGCCAGCGTATGTACAAGCATGTTGTGCTCTGTATAACAAATGCTGACGCCTAGGATTCCAGTGAGTAAATATCCAACATCCGACTGCTTTGAGCTGGCTGGGATTTGTTGGCACTCAGTGGTCCCACGTGACCCGACACATACTGACATCAGTAATCAGGCCCAGTGCAGTCCAATTCAGTGCTGATCAATGCCTCCTACACACAAAGACTGCCGGGAGGCGAGGGAGAAATAGTGGATCAGTTAAAGCGGTGCTGGGCGATCCTTCGGACAGCCGTGGCATCTGTGAGCAGACAGAGATGAGCTGCACACAATAGAGTCCATCCCGGCCTGCTGACCGGTCCTTTTGCAAAGCCACAGGCCCTGAAACTGATGGCTGTTTTTGTGAAGGTGACAAGCCGACAACGGAACATGTAGAAGAAATGATCACAATGTGCCGGATATCCTCTTGATGATGTATTGACGGACTTTAAGATCAAAGAATGGCATTAAAACGAGTTTTTCCCTCCTCACCCAAAGGTATTGCATTGCAATCAAACCTTGATTGAAATCTGGTACCGGTTGTAGCGGGATGACTCCAGTGGATCTATATTAGGTCTCTGGTGGCAGGAAGGAGGAGCTGATATCAAGACTGTGAACATGTCCCACGGGAAGAGTTTGAGTTACATATCCAGCCTTTCATCTGACATCACCTCTCAAGTAAGCCTTTGTGGTCAGGGGCCATCATAACCCGATAATGCAGGCACTGCAAGTCCAATCGATAGACTGGAAAAGCTGGAGCAACGCGCAGCACGGTCAGATTGATGCAGCTGGCTCGCACAGTGCTAAAGCTATTCATCTTCACTAATTGACAGAGGTAACTCATAGACTGAGCAGTGATTTGTAACCGTCTGCTCCTATGCATGTCAGCCATTTGCACACAGGGTAGTATTT